>NC_050458.1:52472405-52790833 GCF_903995425.1 Onychomys torridus
TTAGTGAAGTTAATTATGGTAATGGTAGTGTAGAACTGGAGAGGAGTGTGTTTTAATCCATTATATTCACCATATCCTCTATGCCTGAGAATATTTCAAGGCTGGAGGCAGGCGTTTTACTTATAAGACATTTTTTAAGGCTTAAGAGGTAATATGCTTGCCCCATATCCAAAGCCAGGAGATGACACACCCCCATATTTGAACTTGAACATAACTATTTCAATAATTAGGACCCGATCTCTCACCCAAGATCTCACAGGACTAAGTGATCAGCTCTCTGGCTGGTCACCCGTGTTCCCGCTTTGCCACGTGAGGTAGAGGTGGTACTAATTTAGAGCTGTAAGGTTAGACTTAAGGAGCCCAGGGTCCAGTGAGGGTTCTCCATTCACAGTGTTCCACAGCATGGAGGGATAACATTTCTCCCTGGTGGTACATGAGCTTGGCATACTTAGGGCAGGGAGTGGAAGGAGTGGGCAGTAATGATGGGATGACTCAGCCCAGTGAGCCTGATGAGTCAGCACAAGGTGAGACCCTAAGGACTCTTGTTCCTTGTGTGACAGCAGGTGTGCCCTCCTTGGGAGCCACCTTGAGTGTTAGTTGCAAGGGCTCTTCTCTACTCCATCTTCTGAAGGGCACTTGAGCTCTTCATAGCAAAAACCTTTAAAAATACTAGGAACCCCCAAACTGGAAAACTGTCTCCTTGGGACAGAATGAGCAGGAGAGGTAAAGATAAGTGTCTAGGGAAGGACTGCAGGGCCATCAGAGATTAGAGAATTCCAGATGCTGCTTGGACATCTCAGGGTTCACCTAGGAAAATGCCCTATGTCCCTGGAACACCCAAAAACCTGGGAAGATTGCTGATGTGTTAAGGACTGAAGGAAATGCACTTGGTCAACACGGGGTGGTCCAACACCTCTCTGAGCATGCCTGCTGATGTGAACATGCACATTCGCATCAAGACCTTTTAAGAAGAGATGCAGGGCGTTGTGCCACAAAACTCGTAGCAGCTGCCAGGGCGGTGGGGTTGTGATGTCATTGATTTCCTTTCCTCTTTGTGTCCTTTCCTTGTGTACACAGCTGACTGTTAGACATGGTAGCACATTTTGAAGAGGTACATGTGCTGATGATGCTCTTTGTGGTAGGACCAGCTCTCCCCTCATCCAGGAGTAGTGACTATCATGACGTATCTGTGCAGTTTCCCTCTGCCCAGCTCCTACCTGTGGGATGAACACAGGGGAGATTGGGGCTCTGGAGTAGGGAGAGATGCAATGCTGGAATCACCATTGCCCTCTTATGTCCTCAGTGTCATGGAGAGATGCAATGCTGGAATCACCATTACCGTATTGTGTCCTCAGTGTCATGGGGTGGATCCAGTCCAGGCTCCTGATCATGAGGAGGGAGCTGTGTCCTCACATTCTATGGTCCTTTTGTCCAGCCTCAGGGGTAGTGTTTTGCCTTATTACTCAGCCTACAGAAGGTTACCCAGGGTACAGACTGGGGTTGCCTGCCCACTCCTCTATAACCCATAGGCTGTGTTCTGTATACCAGAAGAAAAGGAAACTTCAGTTCTTAGTTAAAAAAACAAAAACCTGCTGTGTTACACTTGTGCCCCTCTCTGGATATCCCAGGTATCCCAGGGAGGGCCATTAGGCTAAATCCTTGAAAGCGTGTGTCAGTCTCTTTGGAGGATCCTGTCCCTCCCTGGGCTCCAAGGGATGTGGGATGTGTAGGACAGGGAATGGCTTGTCATAGCTTGTCAGTTCAGGGCTGAGGCTTAAGGACAGCCGTATCGTGTGCAGGGAACTGTACAGACTGTGTCCAGGGGGTAGAAGGTCCTACTCACAGCCCTAAGGCTATAGGACCTAGCATCTTCATGAACTTTTGCCTGCCATCATGGCTGATTCCTTTTCTTCTCTGCTCTAAAGTCAGTTAATGTTACTATGACTTTGAAAAATCCAGAAACTTCTCAGCAGACTCCACCCTCCAAGAAGCCATCAATATATCATTGTTGTAGAGTGGTCATAGGCACCTTGACTGGGTCTCTGCCTCTTTCGTCCATTCTTTCTTTCTCTGAGTTTCTGTGAAACTGAATGCTGTGCTAGAATAGTTTTCCTGTTGGCATTCTGTACTAACCAGCACAAAACACAATTAGATCATGTCCCAGATCCCCCTAACGGGAGAACTATCTGTGTCACTCTGAGATGGATAAGCTGACTCATACCCCTTCCTATGGCTACACTGGTGAGTGGCTCATCCATGGCTCCTTGTGAAGGAGTTCTGTCCTTCAGGCTTCCGTCTAGCTTCTGGTGGCTCTAGACATCTCTTGGCCAATCTCAGTGTCCATTCATGCAAAGCCTTGTTCCCTCTATTGCTGTGTTCCATGTAAGGTTACCAGTGATGCTCATTTAAGATCCTAGTGACCTCATCCTAACTTGACTACATTCAGGGATCTGCTGTGTTAGGGCTTCAGCATATAAATTGGGAGAGGGTGTGCACAGTCCAACCCATGCATTGGAGGGGACTCTTTGGGTTGGGGTGGAGCATCAGAGGTTGGACTTGGGGTCAACTGAGTAGGATCTAAACAGGAAAGTCTGCCTATGTTTGGTGGCTACATGGGCCTCCCAACTTTCCTGGAGAGGGGCTCCCCTGAGGAGATCCTAAAAACAAAGTTAGAGCCTTCTCCTACAGCAGCACACCCATCCCCACTCTTACTTCCTTTTATCTATCTATCTATCATCTATCTATCTGTCTATCTATCTCTATATCTATCTATCTATCTATCTATCTGTCTGTCTGTCTGTCTATCTATCTATCTGATCCCATTCTCATACCACATCAGTGAATGAGCAAGTACAGATGGGTAGATGGGCCTCAAGGAAATCAAATTAGCATCCTGCCAAGGGTCAAGAGCAAGCAGGCCTACCAGAGCAAGTGGGGTGGTCCTTACAGGGGAACTTAGGTCAGAGTGACTTTACAGGTGGGGTCCAGTCTCAGCCCATGTCCTGCTTGCTAGCAGCTCCCATCAGCAAATGTTTTGTGAGGACAGCAGGAGAAAGGAATGAGCAGAACTACCAAGCTTGCACTCTCCCTTCGCTCCCAGCTGGTGTCAGCGCTTGGTTCTTGTGTTCTGGGGTCTCCCGTGTGTGCATGAATGAAGCTCCACTAACTGCTGACAGCCAGGCCCTAGCATACTTTCTCCAGTTCTTTCTCCTTCACGTTGGCACGCTGTCCTGTGTTACAGCTCTCACACATAGTTTTTTTAGTTGTTGTTATGTATCAGAATCTTCTCCATTCACTATTGTGAGTAGATAGCTCTCAACTCCAGTTCAGATAGACGTTGCAGCTTCTGGAAGTCTCCATTATCACTATTATGAGTTTTGCCTTAGAGTTTGTCCTTGGGAATCTATGACTTGATATGCCCAGTTGGGCAGGGTTTGTAGTACGCACTGCCCTGGTCTTGTGGGTCAGAGGCCTCCTACCTACGCAGTGATCTTCCTTTCTCGATAGGGCTCACAGGAGGCTGTGCTGCCGTCTACTACTCCTGTCATGTGTTCCCCAAGACTGCCAGGACTGTCTGTGTGGTGTTCTGATTGTATCAGTGTGGGACAGACCCCGTGGGTTCACTGGTAGAGCGTGCCGGGAGCTCTCTTCACTCCTTCCTTCTCCTCTCTCTTCCTCCCCTCTTCTGACTCATTCTACAGCAAACCATCTGCAAGCTTCTTCCATGGGTGGACGGACAGCCAGGCATTAGGACCATTGGAGGTGGGAAGTCCCCCACCATAGAACAAGGCAGAGTAGCGGCCTGTGTGTGGGAGCTGGCAAGGCAAAGAGTGTACCCCAGTGGTTCTCAACCTTCCTAATGCTGTGACCCTTTAATACAGTTCCTCATGTTGTGGTGACCTCCCCAACCATAAATTTATTTTTGTTGCTACTTCATAACTGTAGCAACATTTTGTGACTGTTATGAATTATAAATATCTGATATGCAGGGTATCTGCTCTGCAACCCCTATGAAAGGGTTGTTTAACACCCCCAAAGGGGGTTGCGACCCATAAGTTGAGAACCTCTGGTCTACTCTGTGATGAAGCAGGGCATAGGGTACTGGAGAAGCTAAGACCCTCATACATAGTGCCTGACTTGATGAAGTGGTTAGGCCTCAGTCATCAGCCCTATCTGCCCAGGAGCCCTGGGACTCTGAGTCAGTGTTTGGTGTCCCCAGCCTGGTGAATCAGTCTGGTAGAGTTAATCACATGGATTACACTGCCCAGCACAGAACAGTAATTAAAATTGTGTGAATCAGAGCAAGGCTGTGGATTGAGGCAGGCACCTCTGGTCAGCAGGTCACCATCTCCTGCCACTGTGGGGGAATGTGTCACCAAGGCCCTAATGGAAGAGGTCACATTTGATGGGAATAGTTGGAACTGTGCCTCTCTGTATGCCTGCTGTGATTAGAGGAGCTCATGGAATGCAGGAGGACTGGGAGCCACAGAGGGTAGCTAACCTATCAGCGCTAAGTGCTTGCAATGGGCCTACTTACCATGCCCTTACTGAGTAGTGTGTGTGAGGATGTTCCAAGATGCAGGCTGCTCTGGACTGTTTCTAAACTTGTTCCTGTTCAAGGCATCCTGAGATTCCAGCCAAAGGCCTGTGCCCCTTGAACCCGTATGGCCCTGGTATAAGCTCTGAAATTATTGTTGTCTACTCAACAGGCATGCTGTAGGCCTGAGACCATGAAAGCATCTCTACCAGTTAGTTTCTGTAGCTCATGTTCCCGCGTGTTGAGGGTCTTTTCCAGTACCTACAAAGGCCTTGCATGGGAGAAAGCCTGTCATGCTGTCTTTGTTCTGAATGAGGATCACAGACCACTTGTCTGCCTTTCCTGAGGTATCAGCAGAGTTATGCTAGGGGCGGTGGAAACCCCACTTACCAATGTGAAAGGCAGTATGCACACTTGGTTCAGGGTCCCAGCTTTGTGGGTCAGTTCAAGACTCATAGATTGTAGAGAGGAAGGTCAGGCCTGGCCTGCCCTTTTCTCACCGAGTCTCTGCTCTTTGAGCTGTGGTTCACTCTGGCCTGCCCACACTGCATCACTCTGGTTCACTCTGGATACCCTGACACTAAGGGGACTTGTGCTTCAGGATCTCCTCCCTCTGTCATACCTAATTCATGTGGCTGTGGCCTGCTAAGCATATGGAGAAGGCTTCTGTACACTTGACATAGGACTGTAGAGTGGGCCTCTGTGTACAAACTAGCTGATGGGCAGAGTGGCCTCTATACAGTCCCTGCGGCTTACAGACTGTCAGACATGTGCAATGGTCAGACTCCTGAAGACTGCTTTATAGCAACTTAGACCAAGGGGCAAAGGGAAAATTTGAACAGGGGGTTCCTTATACAAATCTAGAAAGGAGTGGGAAATGCCGGCTCTCACACAGGTTGGCCTGCCCAGTGGGAAAGCCTCATGGTCTGGCAGAGTGAGGAACATATACAAGAGGCAGTGGGTACCAGCACCAGAGTCTCCTCCAAGAAGCATCTCCCCGGACTATCAGGGATTGCACAGGTCATGAGGCTGGCATCCCAAGTGTACTGCCTCAAGAGTCACTAAGGTTTGGACTCACAGAGCCTGTCTCTCTTGGGCTGCTAGATGAAAGGGAACTAGGAAGGCTAGGCATCAGAAGCTATTCTGGAATCCAGGCCACCTGTTTGTGGCTTCACACTTCTCCGTGCCTTGGTTTCCCCCACTTAAAGGAAGTAAAATGCTCCCTTCTTCACGCAGTCAATTTTGTGTTAGGGTGGTTGCCGGGGCATCCCAGGGACCTCTGGCATCCAACTCTCTACATTTGCTGGAGCTGCCCTGCTGGCAACACCTAGCCCAGCTGAGTGGGTCTTAAGTCCTTGGGTCCATTGTGAGAACTCTTCAGTAGCCTGTTTAAGAAAAGAAAAGAGAAGGTCTGGGCAGCCTTAGAACTTTGCCAATCTCATTCCTGTTATGTAACTCTAGGTCCATTGTAGGTAGCCACATCTGGTACTGATTCCAGTGGTCAGGCAAGGTTTTTTTGTTTGTTTGTTTTTGTGAGGGTGGGTGGGTTGGGAAATGCCTATTCTGGTGGCCAGTGTGATGTGAAGCCGGGAGATGGCCCTGTGCCGTATGGAAGAGGCTGCCTCCTTCCTCCTGCTTGGGAGGCCAGGGCAGCTGAGCACTAGGCATCTGTTTGCCCCTTGCGTTAACGATTTGTAATCTTTATGGGAACAAATCCCCAGGCCGAAAACAGGCTTGACTTACAGTGCACTCTCACAGAAGCATATTGTTGCTTATTTGCATCTTAATGTGTAATCAAAAGCAAGAGTATAAAATTCACGGCAGGCCAATCATGTTTTACGGTCCGCGTAAATCTTGGGAAACTTGAAGAGGGATTAAATCGTACCCTGCCTTCTAGCCAGCACTGGCAGTTCCAGTGTGTGCCCGTGTCACGGGATGTCCCCTTCAGCTTTACCAGCAGCCAGGTCCTGTGCATGAGCCTCCCAATCCCCTGTGCGACAGGCGCGTGGTACAGATCTTAGACGGCTGCCACTCAGCAGGAAAGGTATCATATCCCCTGTGTCTGCCATGCCCAGGTATCTCTATGTCTGTGTCCCTACTAGCTACATCCGTGACTGACAGCTCACTTGCCTGTCTCCTCTGCCTGCCCTGAAAACTTCTCCTGGATGCAGCATCTCCTGTTGTTCTCAGGTCCAGGGGCTAAGGTCCCCGGTCTTGGTACTCCAGGGCTCGGGGGTACCTGGTTAGCTCTTGTAATCTGTCAGTGGACAGAGGACGGCCAAAATGAGCTCAGATAGTGGCCCTCTGCAGCCAGAACCATCACTCACCCTCAGATTTCCACTATGAAAATCTTACTGGAATTATTTTTGAGAATTTCATATATGGATACTGTACGTATATCATTTCTATTTCTTCATCTTCTCTGAAATCCTTGCATGCCTCTCAGCTCCCTCTCAAATTCATGACCTCGTCTTTTATTACTGTTTTATATAAATATATATGCATGTAGATGTAAATATAACCTGCTGATCCCATTTTGTTTTGCTCATATGTATGTGTGTTTAGGGTTGATTGCTCATCCCTGGAGAAAACTGATTCCCCCCGCTTAGCAGCCATTATTTGCCTATCCGCTTCTTCTAGGGGTGCACCTTCTGAAATTTCATCTATGTTGTCAAGTTAAGTTGTGTTGTCACTGGGCAGGTCTTGTTTAGGCAACCATATTGTTGAGATTTCACTGGTGCAACTTCCCCATCATATATAGACAACACTATCTTCCTGGTCCTCTTGCTCTTTCAGTCTTTCTAACACACTAAGAAATTCTTATGGGAACACAGTCATGGAGGAAGTAGCATCCCCCACAGGCATGTGCCCCACACGATAGCCTCATGGAGGACTTCCACAGCCTTTGAACTGTTGCTGGACTTGCTTGCTTTCAACACACTGACACAGGTACATTCATAGACACATGTGTGGCACTTTTACATGTCTACATACAGTTAGTTACTCATTCTCCATAGACAATCATATGGAGCAGACCCACTCGCCCCCATTTGCTGGAGAAATTTGGTTTTCAAAACCCAATGGCACCTACTGAATCCCAGGCAGAACCAAGGACTCCAGGGCAGGAGAGCAACTGCCTCAGGTCCATCGGCTATGCCAAGGGAATCCTGGCAAGATGGAAGCCTGAGTTTGTACCTGGACATTGAGCTGGGCTTCCTCTGTACCCGTGTTTTATGAGACCACTCAGTTGTAGATAGGCTTTAGGTGAGCATGCCTGAGATCGCATATGCTCTGTGTGTCCTCCAGAAGTCCAGGGGTGGGCTGTCTCTGTCTTTCTTCAAACAAGTACTGCCTCTGTACAGCAGGGCTGAGTGGGCTGTGTAGTCACCCAGGCTGTGCTTGAGGATGCACACAGTGTGTGGGATGTGGTACATATGGGAATACAGGATCCTATGGTTACCACAATAGGCCATAATCCCCCCTGGCCTCATGGGAAATGTAGGCACTATACATGGGTAGATCCCCTATGGGTGAAGGCTCAGCCTCATGGAGAAGGCAGGCACTGTGCATGCATGGGTCTCCTGTGAGTGAAAGCATGACCTTGTCAAGAAGATACGTGAATGCCTCCCAAACCTGGGGGAATCACCGAATTTTAAATATTCATCTTCTGGCTTACAAGCAAAACCACCAACGCAGTTCTGGGAAGTTTAGATTAAAAACTGTGTGTCTCCTAGCTGGCTCCCTGCAGTTGGAGGCCCCGCTGCACCTCAGGCCAGGCTGTGCTGCGTGGGGTGGACAGGTGTGTGTGTGTTTCCCCCGTGACAGAGCTGCCTGGAGGAAGATGGAGATGGTGATTAGAGCGTGGAGTTTGGCACGTCTTCACACTGTACCCTGCTGCTGACGGCACACATGGAAATTGCTCTGGCTTGACTTGTGGGAGAAGGAGGGAAGGGTGGCATGCCTGCCTGCAAGAGAAGGCGCTGATGACACTGGCGGCCTCAGCTCATCTCAGCTGGCCCTGGACTGTTCTCCATCGGCCTTGCTGACCTCCTGAGCGGCTTCCATGGCTATCTCTGAAGGCACTCATGTCTCTTTCTGGTTTCACTCAGTGCAGTTCTAAATAAATCCCATTAGTCACCCAGTGATATGCCTTCATTGTATAAGGACGGTCCCCACAGCTGCTCCTGGGACCTTTTCCTCCTGCACTCCTGCAAGATGCTATCCTGCTGAGACATTTCTGAGGTTCACTCTTGAACTCAGTGCAGGAACTTCAAGGACATAGGCCTGCCTCAGTCCTGCAACCCTCTTCCCTCATTCATCATGTGGAACCCTAGAAAGAGGCCTGGGATGAAAGACGGGTACCTAGGAATCACTGGGATCATTGGGCACTGAGGACTGCAGCTGCTCAAGAGTGGTATGGGCATGGCTGCCTGGAAAGAGTGTTCTGCTGTCTGGGGCATCAGTCAGAGCAAGAAGAGAGGGCTGCTGGCTCTAGGCAGAAAGGCCAGCACTGTCATAATTTTTGTTTACATACCATCTATGATGAGCAACTGTTTCTTTTTCTATTACTGTGATAGACTACTCTGACAAAAGCAACTTAAGGGAGAAGGTGTTTATTTTGCCTTACAGTTCCCAAGGATGGTCTATCATGGTGAGGAAGGCATGGCAGTAGGCAGGGAAGGTGGCTATCTTTGGGACACCAGCATCTCATCATCATCTGTAGTAAGGTAGTTGTTTACTTGGCCAAGAAACAAATGTTACAATACTCTAGAAGTGTTGATTACCATGGTCACTCTGTGTGGCTCTTCCTGTAGCTCTGGAGTGTGGTCAGCCAAGTGACACTACCCCAAATAATAAACCCATACCCTGACCTCTGATCTCCTCCAAATGTGGTCTTACACTAGGTGAGACCTAGTGTTGGGGACTAGGCTGAGGACTTTGCAGCAGTGATTCTTGAGAGGGGAGTTACATGGGTGGTCCCAAACGCAGTCACGGGGTCCTTGTCAAAGGGGCACAGGAAGGTCCGAGGAGAAAAGGACAGGACAGAAGGCAAGGAGGGAGTTGTTGGGTGAGGGCACAGCAGCCCTTGGGTGTCTTCTTAGGAAAAGCAGGACACAGATTTTATCTGGATCTTCCTCAAGGAGCCAGACCCAACACCTTGAGTCTGGAGAAACTCATCTCAGATTCAAGAACTTCAGATCTGGGAGGGAGGGACTTGCTCCATCCCACAGGCCCCAGCTGTGGCCACTGTCTGTGCAGTTATAGGAAGTGCACACACTGTGTAGAAGGGGAACCAGTAAGTCTCTCACAGGTTCTTCTAGCCCAGTGACCTGTCACTGTCACCCTCACACTGGTCCAGTGACTGGCAAGCCAAGCACAAAACTTCAACATGAAATGAGTTGCCCACTGCACACCTACTGTAGCTGTGGCTCCCCAGGCTGTTTCCTGGAATCCTGGGGACTCAGATTTAGCCCTGTTCTTCTGGTCAGTGTTTGGAGCATCTAGTTGTGTTTGGCAGTGTGCCTCCAGGGGCTGCCTGGTGTCAAGGCCTCCTCCATCCCACAGCATACTTGGAGGCACAGGTCCCCATGGGTCCAGTGCATCCTCATGCATGCTCCCTGGTGAGCAGCCTTCATGGGCCTTCCATCAAATATCAAATATGGATATTAAGAGCACTGCCCAGTGATGTGACCCATACCCACTTCTCAGCTAGGCCATCAGTGGCAGTTGTCATGCAACAGCACCAACACCAGAAGAGTATCATAGCATCTGGTGAACCACCAGGTTGTGTGCAAAGGGAAGCAGCATTGGACACACTGGGCTTGTATCTCAGGAGAGGTACTCTCTTGAGTTCTTTCAGGGATGTGGTCAAAGCAGGTCTGGTGTGTCCATCATCGGGATCTGAAGGATGCACAGTCTCTAGATGTCTCTCTATGGGGTTCTTGTCCCCTTTGGGCCTTCCATGAGTGCAGTCACCTTTCCAGGACCCAAATACAACTATGTGGGCAGACACACATCATCTCCAAGACGTCATCATTACCTTCGAGGGATGGATGAGCTAGAAACAGACTGTTTACATAGTTTTGAAACAAGAGACCTCATAAATACTTTATTGGAATGAGCTTAGGATTTAGTTGCTCATAAAGTTGGCCTGGATGGCTCTGCCTGGCATCAAGTAAAGGCTGGCACGGCTTCATGTTTGCCATTCCTAATCAGGCAGTTCGACACCATCATGGAGGCTGGGAGGCCCTTGTGGCACAGTGTAGAAGGATTATTGCTGCTCCACAGGGTGTCTCACAGATCCTCTGGCCACCAGAGAAGGGGCAGATGGCTAGTGTAGGGCATCGGATGGCCACCCAGGGCCTCTAATGATCTCGATCTCATTCACTTCTTTCCCACTGACCCTCCAGCAGCCTGTAGTGACTAGCGAAGGGGAAAAGTCTCAGCTGTTTGTTTATTTTGAAGAGCCTGGTCTTCTCTGGGCCAGCCATGTCTCTCCTTCTTTACAGATGTAGCCAAGGGTTGCCAGCTGTGCCAATGCTTCAGGATCCAGGCCTTCTAGTTACCTTGGTCATGGAGGTGCCGCAAGGGGATGTTTAGCTCCTGTAGGAAGGAGCTGAGGCAGCTCCAGACATGAGACCCTGATCAGGTAAGCTGATCAGAGAGAAGGAAGGCATGGGCAATGTTACTGTCCCTTCCTATATCCAGGTCACAGCTGCCTTTGCTACCATTTTACACAGGTGTGTTTCTTCCCTCTCACACTTGTCCCCAGGCTGCATGCAACAGTGTGGGTTTTGACCTATAGCCTAGACATGGCCCAGTCGTCACTAGAGCCAAACACTGGGGCCAAGATTCTAGAACTTCCTGTCTAAATGTGTTCAGACCAGTCCTCCAGGCTCCACACCACATACCACTGGACTCTGCCGCATCCCTTCTACCCCCAGCTGACCTGAAGCTCCATCCTCTACCCCCACACTAATTACTGCAGGGAATCCTAGACCCCAACTTCTTCCCAGGAGATGAACTACATGCTGGGTAGGAGGTGATATGCCTCCTGGGGGTTGTTGGTGCTTCTGAATATTTCAGCCTAGGTTTTAGGAGCCTAGGAATTGGGAGTGCTGGTAAAATCCTAAAAGGAATCCAGTGTTTGGGGCCAAAGCACAATTGCTCCTTTACCCAGCAGCTTCTGCCCTGGTAGGCTTGGACATGGCTGCTGCTCATGGCAAGCCATGTAAGAAGGGCCTGCAGCTTAACTGTGCTCCTGGGCAGTGAGGAACAGGATAGTTTTCTTTTCCCTCTTTGACTGATGAGTGGCCCAGGACTGCAAGTGGCAGGCTATGATGAGATGCAGCTCTTGTGTCTTCACTTGTCCATGGGTACACCGCTCATCCTCTACTTTCTCTCCCAGCAGGTCCCAGGTTGGTGCATGTTCCCACCTTGTTGGTGTGTCTGGTAACCTCATATATTCTCCTGTGTTCCACAGCCCCCAGCATCTTCACACTGTTCCAGGCCCCAGACCTCATCTGCATCTCCAGCTTCATCTCTGTAGCTCTGTGAGTCCCTCATCATCAGAGCTCTGTCTTGCCTGGAGCTTTCTTTTCCTTCCCACATGTATGCAAATCAATGCACATATTTTGACTTCATTATCTCAAAATGGCCCAGTTTGGAGTTGGACTTCTCTGATCCTCATGGAATCTGGGAGGTGGTTTGTAATCAGTTAGTTCTGCAGCAGCCGCCTCCTCAGAGAAGGAAGGGAACACTTTTGCCTTATTCTCTTGTTTTTGTTATTTTATTTTATTTTATTTTTTTGCTAAGAACAATTTAATTTGATCTCCAAATGTGAGTTGCAAAGCCTGTGTTTTCTTTCTGGTGAGTGTTCTCAGCTCTGCCGGGTGTGTCCCAAAACTTACAAGGGATGCTGGCTTGGTCTCCAGGGGGCACAAGACTCTATTCCATGGGTGTCTTGGATCCTGCAAGGCTGGAATCCTGTTCACACATATGGTTCTTTATTCAGCTTCTATTTCAGGACACTTACACCATGTTAGGTTCAACTTCAGGAATCACAGAAGTGAATGTGGAATGCCCTCAGTGCTTGAGTGCCTCAAGGTCAGCTGTGGCTATCTGTCCATCCTCCCATACACTGGCCTGACTATTCTTCTAGCTCTGTGTCTTTGCTGGCTCACATGCACTATGAGAACTTTCCTCTGTATCTGTTTATCTTTTCCGTACTTGAACTAAACTATACAAATCTATCCATCCATCCATCAATTGATCGTTCCACTTACCCAGATATCTACTACCCATTCACAAATTTATCTATTCATTCATTCCTATTTACCCATCCAGCTTTCCATTCTTCCATTTACCTACCCACCAAGACATTCATCCATCCATCATGTATCCATCTTCCATCTGTCCATCCATTCATCCTATCCATCAATCTACCCATCTATCCATTCACTTCTATCCTTCTGTTCACCTACCCTCACACTCAACCATCTATCAACATATTTACCGAAACATTATTCATCCATCAACCCATCCATCCATCCATCTACCTATTCATCCATTCTTTCTTCTGTCCATCCACATATCTGCTATCTATTCACCTATATGTCTATACACTTACCCAGCTGTCTACTATGCATTCACACATTTATCCATCCATCATCCATGCCTCCATTTATCTATCTGTTCATCTTTCTATTTCCCTGCCCTCCCACTAATCCATTCATTTGCCCACCTGCCCATCCAAGCATCCTTCATCCATGAGTCCTGTATCCACTTGTGGTTGCTATGTTCCATTGATGACAGCTGCTGAGAACAGTAGTCCCTGAGGTGGACTGTCACACCCACTTGCTTGATGGGAAGGCATTGAAGCAAAGTGATGATGGCTTTCAGGATTAGAAACTTCTGAAGCCCTAGTGCTCAAAAAGCCTTTCCTACCATCTTCAGCTCTCACTGCTCTAGAAATGAGGAGATACTTGGCTGCAGTGACTGGCAGCTTACACATGTGGTAAGACCTGTACACCTACAGTGGCTGTGTCCTATCACTTTTGTGTTTAAAACAACTATACCACACTTGTATTATTTTTGGTTGACTAGAGGAACATGATCACCCCCCACCCCACCCCCACACGTACACACAGGGAATTGTTGGATTGTCTTGAATGATTGAAGGTGGGGAAGCCCTGCAATGTCTATATGCATGCTGAAGAGTCAGAGAACTTTGTAGTTGCTTAGGAGGTTACACAAACCTCAGAGCATGGTATAGCCTCCGAGGCTGAAGGGCTTCATCCTCCCTGGAGTTATTGAGTGTTCATCCTTGCTTAAGAGCTGAAAGAGCCAGGGTTTGATGTCCATGGACAATGGTGAGACTTGCAGGCCCTTGGCTGGCTTCCCTCTTTTTCCACTTTGTTTCCTCCCCCATCCCCGGTCTGTTGGATGATCTTTTTCCCAGCCGCTGATCCACGTGCCAGCAGTCTTCTGGAATGTCCTCACAGACCCTCCAGGAACACGGGTGACTGTTCTCCAATCAAGTTGACAGCTGAGATTAAGCATCATAGAGCTCTTATTAAAGGAAAAAAAATGGCTCTGATTGTGACTCTGCAATGGGGCGCTTAACCTAATATAGTGACAAGTGGGGCTTACAAGATTAGGGAGTACATGGACCCTGAAAGAGCCCTGGGTGACTATAAGGTGGGTGGAGAAGGTCTTTGATGGGCGTCATGGATGTGGGACATGTGCCTGAAATGGGTGTATTCTTCCAGTGTCTGTTACTAACAGGAAATACCTGAGACTGAGTGTGTGCACAAAAGGGGCTTATTCATCTCACAGTCTTAGAGACTGAAAACACAATGACTGCTGTCATCTGATGAGCCTCATGGCATTGAATCATGGTGGAAGCACATGCAATAGATATTACAGTGACACATGGAGCCAGAGTGGAACCGGAGGCCTGATCCCTTCCCCTGTATCATCCCACTTTTGTGTGAGACAGCTCCAGTTACGTGAGAATTGCCTTAGTCCCCTTCAGGGGTCTCTCCTTCATGACCTACCCACTTCCCACAATGCACCACCACCTCTTAAAGACCCTCACTTCCAAACCACCATATTGGGAAACAGCTTCCAACCCATGCGCACACCATGAGCACACCCAGCCTGGGGCATTCACTGGCTCAGTGGAGTGCTGTGCTGACACTGGGCTGGGCAGGCTGAGGCTGAGGCCTTGCTAAAGGAGATCCAGGAGCCTAATCAGAGCCTGATGCTGTGAGGCTGTGGTTATGGCTTTCTAGAACAGTGGCTCTCAACCTCCCCAATGACGCGACCCATTGACACAGTTCCTCATGTCATGGTGACCCCCAATCATAAGATTATCTGTTGCTAATTCATAACTATAATTTTGCTACTGTTAGGAATCATAATGTAAATATCTGATGTGCAAAGTAGCTGATATGCAATCTCTGTGAAAGGGTTGTTCGAACCCCCAGAGGGAGTTGCAACCCTCAGGTTGAAAGCCACTGATCTCGAGGCTGGTTCTTCCATAGGCCATGTCTTGGAGCAGATAAGAAAGGCTGAGCAGAAGGCATTGCTGGTTCCATCCTGTGAGCTGCCTGGCCATCCCAGGCTGGGGTGGGCAGGGTCTGGGCTGATGTCTTAAACTGGACAATGATCTGAGCTGGAGTTTGGCTGCCTTACTTTAATGCTAGCAACAGGTGCAGAGAGAGGACCTGGGAGTACCTCAGCACACTCTGGGCTCCATTCCTCGCTGTGCTCATTAACAGAAGGTCTCATCTCCAGACTGCCCTCCCAGTGTCTCCCTAATTACTCCAGCAGAAGGTGAGCCCAACTCCATGGAAACATGTTGTGGAAGCTATGTGGGGTGGCCAAGGTAAGCTCAGACTGCATCTGCCACCTTTGACCTTGAGAGAAGCTCAGGTAGTACAGGAAGGGTTCCTTGTTTTTTATTTATTAACGTGTGTGTGTGTGTGTGTGTGTGTGTGTGTGTGTGTGTGTGTGTGTGTGTGTGTATGTTTTACAAAACCTCATTAGCTTCCTGGCATCCTGTTGCATGGATCTACAAAGTCTGCTATAAGGTAGTCATGGGCAGTAGCCCACCGGATGCGGGTATGACTGGCCCTGCCTTTTGAGTAGAGATGTCTCATCAAGACTCCTGGTGCATAGGAGAAGGGAAATGGGCCGTTTGTTGCAAAGCACACAGCTGATGTGAAATTCCCAAGGCTCAGCGTATTTCTTGGAAAGCCAGAGACAGGTGTGAAGAAGGAACAGGCCAGCGGGCCCGTGCATGCCCCATTTAACCGCATCGGATGCTGGCGCAGGCCCCACAAGGCATCCACTGAGCTCCCCAGCATGTGCACCACAGAGGCCATCATCCTGCATGTCATTGTGGATTTTTCAATGAGCTTATTCCTTCTTTGGAAAAGTTTGAGGTTTATAGAGAAATTGTGGAGATATTTCAAAAAGCCCCATGTGCCCCACACTGAATCCCTGCCCAGTAGTCAGTAGTGCAAAATCCTGACCTTGGTGTGGTACATTTGTTGCCTTGGAAGGAAAAATACCAGCATGTTGTAATTTTCTAAGTCCTGAATCCTCATTCCTTATCTGGTGTCCTTATGTGTTTGGATCCCACTGAGAGTACCACCCAGTGTTTCACCATCCTGTCCTGTTGGCTCCTGGGAACTGTGAGCCTCCAAAATATCCTGATGGCCCATGACCTTGGCAAGTGTGATGTACTGGTCAGAGCTTTGGTAAAGTCCCATATGGTTAGTCCATATCCATTGTTTTCCCTTGTAGTTGGGGTTCTAGGGTTTTGACAAGAAGAGGGTTGGACTATTTTGGCCCCACATACATTCTGTATGAGCTAGTTGACTTGACTCCCTGCACAGAGCCTTGTTTGCCAGGCTCCTGCACCTGTGAGCTTCTCTTTACCATCCCACAGTATGCTCTGTGTGGGGAGGTCACCACATAGTCTCACTGGAGATGATGTTGGGCTTGCAAGGGTTTGAGTGTCTGCAGAGGATATGGATTTCTACAAGGAAGACGTCGTCCCATCCCTGTGTTGACTGGTTCACTTATATAGAACAATGTGGCATCATGCACCTTGGACCTATAAATATATATAATTTAAAATATATAAATCTTTGGTCTTATGAGTCTGTCCTGCGGCTCCTGGATCCCCTGACACATTCACTGCAGTTCTGTTCAGTCTTCCGAACATTTCTTGACTTTGGGGACAACCAGGTCTCTGGGTTTCTCTTCAGGTTTTTCTGCCCTTGTTCTATACACAGCCACCTTGCAAGAGTTTGTGTTCCCTTCCCTTGTAGAGGAGCATTGAAGCCAGAGGGTTAGGAGCCCTACTGCTGATGGAGTGTCACCGCCTCTCAGCCCTCTCAGCTGCCAGAAGAAGGGACCTGTCTGATACGTGTCTGTGTAACTGTTTGCATCCACATCACACAAATATGACCTCACACTGCCCACTCTGATTCTAACCTGTCACCACCAGGACCATCTTGTCCCTTCCTCCCTGCCTATCTGCCACCTCCCACTCCTGTACAGAAGGCTGCCTCCCACTGCCACCATCCACTTATCCAATTGTGTCTTCAAGTATGCACACGCAGGGGTGTCAGACCAGAGGTGTGCCCCCATGGAAACGGTTCTCTCGGGCCAGCTCATTTGCCCCCCATCTCACAGGCTCCACTGGCTTCCAGTGTTGCTTTGTCATGGAGGTAGCTCTGCGCACCATGCGAGTCCTACAGTCTTCCTCAGCCTACTAAGCGATGTGAGTCTGGGCACATCCCCAGTGCTGTGTGTCCCCACTGCAGTGCTATACAGGAGTCACACAGTCCCCGTCCTCAGTGGATTCTACCTCTTCCTCCCTTCTTCTGTCCACCAAGCCTGTGGTGACCACTCATAGTTTGGCCTTTTCTGGGGTTGTACCCTTTGAGGAATGTCATACCGTCAGACTCCTGTGGTCTATGGCTTTCTCCCCTGGCCATCCTCACTTAGAGACAGATATCCATGGCTCCTCTGTGCCCTCTTGTGGGCCTATAGCTTTGCCCCCTTTTCTATCAAGCAATGTCCCTCAGGAAGACTAAGCCCCAGGTTGTTTTTGTTTATTTTTTTTTAATGAACTTTGCCTGAGATCTACCTCCATGGTTCTAGTGTGGGAAAGTATGGGTAAATCTGCTGTAAATGTTTATATACTCAGTGTGTGTGTGTGTGTGTGTGTGTGTGTGTGTGTGTGTGTGTGTGTGTCCCTGTATGTACCCCGAACTTTCTGCTACAATTGGCTAAGTCCCTAGGGGCGTGGTCTTGTCTGGTGGGAGAATCTCGCTCTGTCAAAGCTGCCAACAGTCTTCCAAGTGGCTGCACCATTCTGTGTTCCCAGCAGCTGTGGCTGAGGACTCCTCTGCTCCACACTCTGCCTGGCATTTGGTATTTGGGGAGAACTTGGAATTTTTCCATTTTAATCGGTATGTGGTGGTTTGATGTTTGCTGGTGGCTCGTTTGCCACTTGGGGTGAGGTGTCTGTTGCAATCTTTTGTCTGCTGTATTTGATCTGTCTCTCACTCTGGCATTTTAAAGGCTTTCTTGGAATACCTTGGACACGCATCATCATCAGCTTCGTGGTTTGCAGATATCATCCCCCTGTCTCAGCTGGTCTTTTCATTCCTCCTCACAGCATCTCTGCAGAGCAGATGTTTCTGTGTTAGCAAAGTCTAATTTGTCACATTTTCTTCTTTCAAGGATCTTGAATTTGGTGTTTTATCTAAAAACTTGTCACCAAATCCAATCTTGCATAGATTTTTTTTTTCTCCTGTGTTACTTCTAGAAGTTTCACGTTAATGTGTTTTATATTTAGGTTTCTTATGCATTTTGATTTTCTCTGTGAAAAGTATAAGGTCTGTGTCTGGATTCAGTGTTTCTCTTTTTCTGTCACTGGGCTCATAGCTGCATGAGCCTGTGGTTGACAGCCCTATTTCTCATGGGCGTACCCTCACACCTTGGTAGAAGACCTTTCCCAAAGGGCTGCAGGGTCCTCGATGTGAGCAGATCAATCCGACCTCCCTTCCCAGGCAATGGTCTTGTAGATTCTGACACAGGTGGGCTGGAAGGCTGGATTTTCCACCAGCTAAGCACTGCCACCAAAGAAAATCCACCAAGGAGTCTGATAGTGCTTCAGTTCTCCAAAACTGGCCAAGCCTCCTACACTTGTGGCCTTCCCAAACAGAGAATATGCAGCAGCTTCTCAACTTCTGGCCCCTGGCTGCTTATGCTGAACAGTTGTTGGCTCCAAGTACAGAGACAGCCTCACCAGCAGAAGAATATGTGAGAAAGTATGTCCCCAGAAACAGAACACAGGCTAGACAGGTACCTGGCTGCTGGATTCCCCTGCAGGGCTACCAGTGGTTTTCCAAAAACCCTTGTCTCAACCTTGAACATGGCATGCTCCCATTGTGGCACTCTGAGAATAAGGAGGCAGGAGACAGAGAAGCATTGAAACAGAGTGGGAGCAAAAGGGAGACTTTTCTGTGACCTGAGACCCCCCCCCAAGCTGCTGACTCCCACAAAGCTCCTCCCTATGCTTATCCAGCACGGGGTGACAGGACTCCAAAAGCATTGCTGCAGTGCAACTTAACACAGAGGCCACAACAGGTCATAGGAGGAAAAGCCATCCCTTGGCTATGTCAAGCCTGGATGCATGGGCCCCAGATTCTGGAGCTGGAACCTATGCCACATGCTCCCATGGGCTAGTCTTCCTCCTTCCTGCATAGGCAGGAAAACCAGGGCTTCCATATGGTAGGTGCCTCTGCCACAGCGGGAGATGTGGTGCTGGTCAAACTCATTTGCTGTACTGGCAGGGAGGGAGGACAGTGAGTGACAGGCCCCACTAGATCTGGCCTGAAGCCCCTTGATGGGTCCTCAGGGTCCAGGACCACTTGGGAAGTGACGCAGTGCAAAGGAGAGTGATGGGACTACTGTCGTTATAGGTTATCTTGTTAGTTTCTACAGAGGCCTGGGCAAGACTCCTCATGATGTGGGGATGCTCAAGCTGCTGGGATGCCCACAGGTTCTGTTTGTAGCATGCCTTCCCAAGCCACCTCTAGGTCCTGCAGATGTCTGGATCCTTATCCTCTGCCTCCAGAGACTGGCCCCTCACCTTCCCTCTTCTGGGATCCTGGGCCCTGCCCCATGTGCCTCAGGCCAACTGTCCTCTGTTCTAAGTTACCCGTGGCATGTGTGTGCTTCTGAAGTGTCATCAGTGAAAACAGAACACAGTATAGCCACAGCACCTTCCACTGCCCAACAGCCAGACCGTGACATTGGATGAAGTGACCCCAACTGGACAGGAAGAGAGGATCCCCAGTCCCTTCCTGGGACCAGAAACAGAGCCAGAGCCAAGAATGAGGGCTAACATTTCTAGTTCATCAGCAGGGCATTGCTTTCTCAGACAGATAGCCATTGCTGGAAACAGCCCCACCGCGGCTGGCATCTTCAGGAACTGTCAGACACATTAGTGGTTTTGCCAAGTGTTCTGTGTGTTGTGTGTCTGCGGGGTTGAGGGTTCTAAGTTAACTAGACAGAGGCAGCTGGCTCTGTAGTGCCTGGGCTAGGAGGCAGGGGTACTGTGTTAGCGAGGAGCAGGTGTCTAGTACTACCCTCCTCTGATAGCCAAGGAGCCTGAATCAGCAAACCATGGAGGGTGTGAAGAAAACTTGCATATGGGGCTGCAGAGATGGCTCAGTAGTTAAAGAGCAGTTGCTGTTTTTCCAGGGAACCCAGGCTTCATTTCTAGCATTCACATGGTAGCTCAAAACAGTCTGTAAACTCCAGTTTTAGGGGAGCCAATGCCCTCTTCTAGCCTCCACTGGCAACAGACATGCAATTGGTATACAGACGTGCATGCAGGTAAAACACCCAAATCTTAACCGAAAAAAAAGATTAGAAAGGTGCCAGCTACAAGGAAAGTGGGAGCCCTCCATGTCAGCATGGTCAAGCTCAAAAGGACAGACTGACCTAGGTGACATGTCTTGACCTTCCCATCTTGCAGATTCCTCGATATCTCTACCCCTGTTCTAGCCTGGGTCCTCTAACTCATGTCCTTGTGCACAGTGGGCCCTCTTTAATACCTCCCCAAGCATGCAGCCTCCTGGGCCTTGGCCCTGGCTACTGTCTTTCACGTTAAATGAATTTTGCTTAAGCAGCCTTGTTGCTCAGAAATGTTTGAAAGAAGACTGAAATGGTTTTATCAGAGATCAGTTTGATGGCTGGCACCTGCTCCATGCTGGTGTGTAGAATTGACACATGCGTGTTGTGAGGACACCCTGGCCCCATGTTTCCACATTGGCCTTGGGATAGACTTTGCCTTTTCTGCCATATGACCTTGTTTGGTATCTCTTTGTCCCGTGGTCATTGAGGGCTGCCGAGGTGCAACACCCTGAACATGGAAGAGGAGGGTTCCAGGCGCCATCCCTTTCTAGACCTGGCAGAGGTATGCTGGGCACCTTGGAAGATAGAGTCGGAGCTTCTTCCTTTGCTTAAATCTCTTGTTCCTCCTCTGGATTGTGAGAGTGTCAGGGTACCCAAGCAACCAAGAATCTCTGTACCATGCATATAAGGGGCCTGGAAAGCCACCCTATCCAGAGCTGGCCTAACTTGGAGTGGGGTACAAGGCTGGGGGTAGGGCAGGCTGTGTGACCTCCTAACTCTCCTAAAGAAGCAGCTTGGGTTGCAGGATGCACTGGACGGTTTTTTAGCTGAGTGTTCGTGGGTGATACTGTCCCTTTTACCCAATGTCATTGCCCATGGCTTGTGCTTGCAAGTGGTATATTAGGACATTCTAGGAAAAGTCTGTTACTGTGGCATCAAGATCAAGGAAGTGCCCTGCTACCTCAGGTCAGATGTCTGTGCCTTCCTGAGCTCTGGTCCCTAGTTGCCCGCCATGAGATGCTCAGAGCTAGCCTGCAGCCTGTCATTTATTGACCTTGGTGAAGTTATAAACTGAGGCATAATGGCTGTGCTTAGGAGGATGTTTTAGCAACAGCTTTCCAAGACTATCTCAGGATCAGTCTTGGGCCCCGTACTGGACCTGCCAGGGCAGGCAGCAACATCTCGTTAATATACACTTTAAGGGGATAATTGAATGGAGGCCAGCTGGCCAGGCACATCCCTGTGGACATCTCTTTGAGCACTGGAACAGCCTCAGCCTGTAGAAAGCAGAAGTCAGCAGTGTGTCCCAGTCTTCCTACTGCCTGCCACCAGAGCCTGAGTGATAACAAGTGGGCTGCTGGGCACTCACACCACCTCCTAAGCCCCAAGTCACTGAACTGACAGTGCCAGGAGAAGTAGGGAATTTGGGTTGCCTGTGTGGGCGGCAACTTGGAGTGTGCTTTGTTTTCATCCAGCTAGGCCCTAGGGACAAGCTTGAGAGGGAGTCCTAAGCTACATGCTTTTACTCTGATAATTAATTCAAGAGAATGGCCTGCCTGCTGAGGTGCGGGCAGCACATGAGGGGGTGCAGGCTCACTTAGACATAGGAAAAAAAGACCACAGGAGCAGCAGGGTACTTGTGAGCCCCCGCTCCCAGCCCCAGCCTATGGTTTGAGATCCAAGTGGAACCCCCTCCAGAAGGATCTGGCCCCACTGCCCCACTCTGCCTTCCCACAGGGATCAGCTCCTAGACCCGGTGAGAATGCTATCCATCATTCAGGAGGAGCAGCCTCAAGGGTCTGTAGCATCAAGCTGCTGAGGATAGGTGCTGGGATGACCAGGTAGCTCCTCGGAGATGTACAGAGCTCACCAACCTCTAGGGGCTTGACGTCCCTCTTGGGAGCTTATATCCTGCAGTCCATTCCTAGGGGCAGCTGCATGCATGTTAAGTGCCCTGCGTGGTCCAGACTGAATGTGTAACAATGCTGTATTTCTGGGGAACATTGATGGTTGATTCCTCCGGGAGAAAAGGGGTCCCCTGTGCAGCTGGTTCTCCAGGGACTCCTGAGGTCAGGACTCGCCCATGTTGTCGAACACTGTCCTCAGCATAACAGCCGTCATCTTCATCAGAATAGTGTGACTGTTTGAAAGACACCCTGATATGGGCTTGTTACTGTCAATAGATTTTCATAAGAGGTAGGAAAGTCGCTGGACTTTCATCTGAGATTCTGGCTCCTCCCTCTTGCACCTCCTGGACAGTTAGATATAATTCTTCCCTAGTTGTATATGGCCTTTAGTCTTGGAAAGTTCTAGAGTATAGACTGTGGGAGCTTAACTGAAGAGAAACTCCATTTATGCAACTATGGAGACATCATCTTTTATGCTGGGTATTATAGCTGATTTGGGATCACCCAGACAGACTCCTGTAGGCAGCACCTACTGTAAGTAAGCCCGGTCAACTCATTGGCTCCCCAGGGTGAACTTAGGTGAAATCATACTTTGTCACTGGCGCCTTATAAGGAGGGATAGATGGTTATGTTTCCCCAGGGAAGAAATTCTCAGAACACCTGGTGACCCAGCATACCCTGCCGCCTAATGGGTCATGAGCCGATGGGATCTGCCCCTTGCACTGTCCTTCTGCTATGCTATGCCACAGAATGATTTGGGTATTCTAAGTGTATTTAGGCCAGACAGTTGGACAAAACCCTTAGAAGGAGAGCCTTTATGCCTCCTTACCCAGGCTCAGCTTCATCTTGGTCCTTAGGACCAGATCAGCGTCTTCCTATAGGGCACAGTAACTGTTCTCCATGCTGGGAGCAAGGTCATTTGTTACCCTTGAGAGAGATGTGCTGGAAGTGGAGGTGGGGGTTCATGCTCTTGGGGCACTGGATGGTAGTCAGATCCATGGCAGAATCTAGTCTGTGAAGATGATTGGAAGGGCATCCAGGGTTCTGATTGATGGCTCCGGGTGCCTGGGTTTGAATCTAGTCTCTAGGTGGCAGGGACCAGCCAGAACAGCTGGTATGCCTGGCTGTGGTCCAAAAGACCCATGCTCACATAGTCACTGTGGCTGTACAGTGACATAGAAGCTGGATTTGGAGGCCTGGGCCAGATCTTGTCTTGGAGATTGTCTTAGTTATCGTTTACTATTGCTGTGAAGAGACATCATGACCATGGAAACTCTCATCGAGAAATCATTTAATTGAAGGTGGCTGCTTTACAGTTTCAGAGGTTCAGTCCATTATCATCAGGAAGGGGAGCATGGTGGCCTGCAGGCAGACGTGGTACTGGAGCTGAGAGTAGTCCATCTTGCTGGCAACAGGAAAGTCAACTGACTGTCACACTGAGGGACGCTTGAGCCAAAGAGACCTCAAAACCCATCCCCACAGTGACACACTTCCTCCAACAAGGCCACACCTTCTAATAGTGCCACTCCCTTTGGGGGCCATTTTCTTTCAAACCACCACAGAGATCATCTCTGACCTTGAAGTCTAGAGTGCTGGGGAGGGGCGTGTCTGGGAAGTGTCTCAGGAGGCAGGAGATGTAAGGTCTGACAGGAGCCACTCTGGTGATATGTGATGATGCTTGCAGCCCCTCAAGGACCCTCCTCCTCCTCAGCCCACCTTCTCATTCTGCCTTTACCTGCCTTGGCACTGTCTCAGCACAGCATATATGAGGGCCGACTCTCCTGAGCCCATCTCGACATCTATGCCAGGTACCCTCTCCCACCTTCTAAAGTGACCAGGCCAGCTCTGATCTCCCCTTGGGTGTCAGATCTGAGGCATGTGGTGGTCACAGAGGTCCCTGACAGGAAGCACTTATCCCTGTGGCTGCAGAACTGACTGCTACATGCTTGAGGTTGAGACTGAATAGTGAATTCTTCTCACACAGTCTTGGGGGTGCATAGTGTGTCAAACTCTTTCCTTCCTGAGAAAAAAAATCTGATTATCTGATTATCTTTCCCGGCCTTCAAGAATGCAGCTTCTGGACCCCTGACCAGCCAGCCCAGCCACCAGCCTGTCTTTGTTACCAGCATCCACCACCTTCTCTCACTCTCTACTCCTGAAGAGGACTCTTGGGATTTCCTGGGAGTCCCAGGGTCATTCCCATGGAAACTGTTACCCAAATCACTTCTTGCTGTCTGTTTGTGGTAATATGCCTTCATATCATGGAGAAAGTCTCTTCAGTTTAAGAACAGGAGCATCTACTGCCATTCCCTGCCCTATGCATGGGGGAATTATTTATAACTCACTTATCTGAGCCATCATTTTGCTCTGACACACTAGAGACCCCATGATCTTAGATCCTGTGTGGAGGTAAGCTGTCTTCCCCAGGCAGGGGGAGACAAGGCTACCCACCTGCTGCCATTACCCTCACCTCAGAGGTCCCTGCCTGTTTCCACCCCATCTCTTAGATCACTCTTTCTGTGTCTCTGTCTCTGGTCCCATCCCCCCATGTCTGTCCCTCTCTGCCTCTATACATCCTCCGAGAGAGTAGGGACCACCTGTCTGTTGTGGTGTATGAATGGGATGGGCAGTGGTGGCCTGACTGTTTTGTGGCCTTGCCCTTTGGGAGTTCATCTGAGTGACCAGTCATCTTTGAATATTGTAGCAGTCAGGAGAAAGTCAAACTATTCAGACAGTGTTGCTGAAAAATTAAGGCGCAGGGATCACAAGTATGGCCACCACTTCCCTAATATGGTTTATCAGACACAACAGTCCTGGGTGCGAATGATTGGCATGGGCATTTGGGTAGAGCTTGGTGCATGTTTCCATATCAAAGAAGGGCAGTACGTCTGGATAATACAGGTTCCAGGGACACCAGTGCTGCTAGACCAGCCCTATACCTGTGCCTGGCCTATCACTTGAAGATTGAGGCCTTGATTCTTGGAGTCTAACATTCTTGAGGTTGGGCTTGGAGAGGGCAGGTGCACAGTGTTTTCCCACTAGTGTGCACGAGATAGGGCCCTGATCTGGGGTGGTTCTGACAGAGCTGAGTGTCTAGGTGGACAGAGGCCAGGCCAGGAGGACTGGAGGAAGAGGTGAGTTGGGCCACTGGGGCAGCAGGGCAGCAGGTCCAGCCAGGATCAACAGGCTGCAGAGGCAGAGCAGGCGTGGGGCAAAGGAAGGACTTCGAGTCTGGGGCTTGCCCATCAGAAAGCGTAGAGTTCCCCTTCCATCCTATGTCTACCTCCCATGACCCTGGGTCAACCATACACTCATGGGTCCAGAACCTTCTGGAATAGCCACCCCACATCCTACTAAAGGGTCCATATTCATAGGTGTTGCCTGTAAGAGCTTCTCAATGCCCTTGATAAATGGGATTATGATTCTGTCTCAGACCCTCTACCTCACTCCCTTGTTATGGTCTTGGTCCCTGGGGATGTGCAGTGACCCACAGCCTGCCACTGTACTTGCTGTCACTCTGATGGTGTTGGGAAAGTTACAGTGTCTGTGTGCAGGCTTTGTGTCTGCTGAGCTCTCTCTTGGTGATATCTGTGGCATGGCTGTCGAGGAGCATTGGCAGGGCAGGGCCAGGGAAGCTGCTAGAGGGAACTTAACTGTGGACACTTTGACATGGGTTCTGGGAGGGCCTAAGCAGCCATTCTATCAGCACCCTGCTAGCCACTACTTCTTTCTTCCAACTGCTGAAGTTCAAGTTAAGGGTGAGGATTAAAGAAGCCACTTTGGACTGAGAGGCCTTGGCTCTGGGTGCCTCTCACCTCCCATAAACATTCTAACCCTTGCACATCTACAGTCAGTGGTGGTACATGTTCCATGTGGCCTCCACAGTGGCTATAGGGATCTGTCCCCAGTGGAGAGGTGAGGGACACAGCCTGAGCTCGAGGGCACCTTGGGAAAACTTGATGGACTTGGGCAAGTAGGTACCAGTTCTGCAGATAGCAAATAGGGACAGCCTGGTGCTAAGCCTGAAGAGCATTGCACACACATCCCCAGCTATGCTTATGTGCCTCAGTGTAAGTGTGCAGATGCAGGCTGTGGTGTGCACAGCCTCTGCTATGTCATGTTTATATGGTATGGTCATGTAGCATGGTGTCTATATACAACATGCCCTATTTATATATGTGTGCATGTTGTGGTCTCTGTATACATGTGCTTTTGTGTGAGTATACATGTGGCTTATGGTATGCAAAAGTTTGTGTGCACAAAGCATGGTCTGGATATGTCTGGGTGCATTTGTATGTAGGCAGTACAATGTGGGTATATGCATAGGTATGTATGTGCATCCCATCTATGAGCCTGTTGCATCCATGAAAGACTGGTATAAGCTACATGTGAACATGTGCGTGTATCTCTATGGGTACCTACAAAGACCATTGGGCAGATTGGGCTGGCTTTGTGGTTCTTCTGTGTCTCTGAAACATGTCGAACATGTTTATTCAAGGCTCCCTATATGTTCCCATGTGACTCCGGAGATGCCACTATGCCTAGAGCACTAGAAGGTCAGTACCATCTTGCTGGCTGTCTTTCTGTGGTGTCCTCACTCTTTTATTCTGAGACACCATCCCAAACATGTAAGCCCGGGACAAGGGTGTCCTCAGGAATCTCCCTGAGATCTGTAGGTCTCACTGCATATGGAGCTGTCTGAAAGCTTAGCTGGACCCAGGCAGAGAAATGGTTCTGAAACCAAGGTCCCTGCAAGCAATGCAGGGCCATTGAACCTGTCTTCATGCTTCCTGGCTCCTCAGCTTGTCTGTTCTCCTAGTGACAAAGCATGCCTTTCCTTGCCCTCTGCAGGGGTCTAACCACTGGCTGTGTGATGAACCAGGTCTTTCCAGAGAGGGACAAGGCTTGTGGTCTGCTGATCTAGCCCTTGCCATCTTCTGCTCCAGCTACTTATCTAGGTGGGTAGCAGACCAGCATGGCCCATCTTACTCCGTTTTTGAAAAATCTCCCCCTCATGCTTATCATGCAGGGATAATCCACAGCTGGTCTGCAGAATTAGGCTTTGTGATCTGTGGCACACACTTAATTGACTCAGTAGTAGTTGGAATGTGAGAGAGAATTTGATACTGGGATTTAATTGAGACTTGATTTTATTCCATCTCAAACATTGAGATGGATTCTCCATCGGATCTTAAGAACATTTTTTTCCCTGCACTTTTTAATCTTTGTACTATGTGTCTATAGAATTGGGGATAAAACTAAACATTAGTAGCTTAATTTGTGAGCACTGTGCAGGGCTGATGGTTTAGTTGTCTTCATTTTGAAGTTGAGGTCTTGTGCAGGGTAGGGACATGGAGACACCTGACTTAGATTGGTCCTGGCCACATCCAAACTTCAAATGCCACCAGGCTTACATGGAGTCCCAAGTTGGTTCTGTCTAAGGATCCTCTGATACAGGGACAAATGGGACACAATCAGGGCCTTTAGGCCTGGCTAGATCTTCTACACTGTGATATGGGCAATAGTTAGGATAGGTAAGTCAGGTCAATAGCACTTTGTGTTATTTTGAGCAGATTAACACTTCACCCTATCAGGGCCAGCCCAGGTTGAACCCTTCCTGCAACTTTGAGGTCCAAGGCATATGAAAGTGAGAGCCCAAAAGAACAACTCACTTCTGGTGCATGTCACTCACGGGAACTGACTTAGGTCAGTGACACGGGGGCCAGGAAAGGATGGTCGTGTGGGCTCCTCTGGTAGGGAACCACCTCCATGTCACCAAATCTGGAGTTTGGTCATGATTGTGCACAAAGCAGTCTGTACACACAGTCGGCATATTTGCCCTCAGCTGCACCTAGGTGACCACTGTTTCGACCACGTGATTCATTTCTCATATCCTCAAAGTCTCAGATCTTTCCTGTTGTGGCCCCCTGGGGTCCCTGCCCTGATAACTGACTTGTGAGGTGGAATAGTGGAAATGCCTATACAGGGAACACAGGTGTTTTAGGAGTCATGAGAAATGCTGTCTAAGGGCGTGTTCCCTGTGCGCAAACTCATCCACTCCCCAGCTGCACGTTTTAGAAGGGTGCTGCAAGGTATGCATGTGACACCCAGACGTGACCTTCTTTTGTGGCCTCTCCTTTGAGTTCCCAGCAGTTAGCAAGTCATGACAGATTTGCAAAGCCTGGACCTCAGCCACTACTCCCTGCTCACATGCCTAAGCCGGATATTCTGTGCTGTTGGCTGGCATCCTCTACTGAGTAGCCTGTCCTTGTCTCCAGAACCAGCTCTGTCTCAGCCTAAAGAGCCACTAAGTCTTTGCTCCTGATTGTAATGATGTGGGTGCCTGAGAGCATTAGTGGAAATTGGCTTCCCTGTAACCAAAAAACTGTCACCACCTTCCAGTGTCCCTGGAGACCCAGCAGGCTCACAGTAGATCCCTAGCCCTGCTAGTCTGGGCCAAGGACATGCCTGATGAATCTGCAGGCTTTCTCTTGAGCCATATGGCCCCCAACTCTCCCTTGTCACAGATGAGGAAAATATATAAAATATGTATATATATATATATATATATATATATATGTGTGTGTGTGTGTGTGTGTGTGTGTGTGTGTGTGTGTGTGTGTGTGTATACATATTATACATTATATATTATATATAATAAAGTGGTTTCCCTGCAATCCTGTGTTCCTCCCTATTGGTCTTCCCAGGCCCATGGCCTCTATGTCCCCTTTGCTGTTTGAACAACCTGTGGGTTTCATGGTGCTGTCTACACATTTTGGAGTAGATCTGAGCTGGGGTCAGCAGCCATGCCCAACATACAGTGGGCCAAGGACCAGAATCTTATCCAAATTGTGAACCATGGGCTGACCTGGGAACTCCAGAAGGGTCATGGGTGCCATGTCTCTCCTTACTGGCCCTACTTGATCTCCATCTTCTGAATGACAGTGAATCCCACAGCCAGATAAAGCTGGCTGACACAGGCTCTTGGGCCTCCCTGGCCTCTTAACTCACCTTGTTTTCATTCTAATCCAAACATGGAGCTGACATTTATGATTGTTAAATGCCACCCTCTCACGCTGCACCTGTCAGAATCACTTTGAATCTTTATTCTGACATCCATCATATACTATATCCTCTCAGATATATGTCAGAGCCCTGTGGGACTAAACAGCTTCTTGGTGTGTGCCCCAGGTGGAGGGGCACTGCACGAGAGAACCAGAGACCTTGCTTCTTACTGATGCCCAGGGCTCTCTGCTGACCTGCCCTGGAACCCCTGTCTACTGGCTGCTGAGGACTAGCCTTGTCACCCTATCTGGAACCGATGGCCTTGGCTATGTCCACATAAAATCGTGAAAAAGATGTGGGAGCTGTCCTGCCTTCCTCATCCAGCATTTGGACAGGTCTGCAAAATTTATCTTTAGGACACTCGGTTCCCTTTATTGACCTGGCCCTAGCCTGCTGGTCTGAGGGATGGCTGGGCATTTGAATGGGACCTGTCCTGTGCCCTGTTCTCCAGTCTGCTGTTCCCTGGACCTGGCTATATCCTCTGGGCAGATTGTGTATCTCTCAGAAAACAGGAAATGGCTGGGGTGGATGAACATCCATGGGTATGTGGCCTTCACTGTTGTTCCTGCCTGTGGCCACCATGATCCTAGAGACTTAGGAGGTCAGAGAGCTGAATGTGGCTCTGGGAATCTCTGTGTAGCGGTATCCACAATGGCCTTTGTCTTGTTGCAGCATTGGTGACATGCCTGTGTATGACATGATCTGAGAGAAGTGTTTCTTCTGGATGTATAGACACAGGAGAAGAAGGACAGGGCAGGCCTGGTTTGGAAGTCTAGAGAAAGTGTAGCCATTGTCTCCCTTAGACCAGTGTCATCACTGGGACCCTCCCCCCCATTCAGTATTGGGCTGATGTCTGAACCCAACCTGTGCAATGTAGGACCAGATCCAGATCATAGTCTGTGTGGTATGGAACCAATGCTGGGATTCCAGCATATTGGAGCGTCAGATTCCAATAGACCACTGTGCAGTGTCAGCTCTTGCCTTGAGGAAGTCCCAGGATTTGATTCAGCTGTCATCAGCACCCAGCAGAGAACAGAACATGTGTGTTTATCATACAACTGTGCCAAGGCCTCATCCCAGTGCTGAGCTGGCAAGCAGAGCTGACATCAGAGCAGGCATCGAGATACACCAATGCCCACTATCCCTGCTTGCTGGTGAAGGGCATGAGTGGGCTGTGGCCCAAGGCCTAGCCCTGCAGAAACCCCTTGCACCTGAAGACCAGGAACTGAAAGTTCAGTGCACTCAATAGTCAAGTTTGCTTATATCTCTTGCTAAAAGGAACACAATCCTGCATGGAGCTTCCCAGAGATCCTCAGCTCAGAGACCACACAGGGCAAACAGGACAGGCTGGCCCACGTGAAAGAAGGCCTGTATGGAGGATGCTTTCTTAAAGAGACAACTGGGGTCCTGAGTGGACAGGCCCTTACCCCTGCTCCAGATGACTCAGGTCTGTAGGCCCTAACCTGGCTGTGCAAATCACAACTCTTCTGAGCCCAGATTCTCCACCTACCCACTATGTGGAGAGGAGGTAGAGATCTTTCTTTGTCAGTACAGACACAGAGAGAAGTGGTATGATTGAGAGTGTCCATCTGTCAAACACTGCAGGGGCAGGGGTGATATTACCATGGAATTCCTATGTAGGACGGTGTGGAGGTGGTTGGCTGTATTATATGGACAGCCACACTCTCACGTGGTGGAAGGTCTTGTTGCCTGTATGGAAGGGTGACTTAGGTACATGTTGAACATGTTGAGTGAAGTCAGCTGATCATGGAGGGAATTTCTTGCCACAGTTATATGCACCTGAGTGCAAATAGAGCCTGGTACGTTGTTAGGATTGGGCTTATCCTTGGGGATGAAGGGACACTTCCTGGTCATGTGATTCTTGCCTAATTGTGTTGTCTCTTTCTCCAGTGACAGGACACCTCAGAGTTTTGGTATCCACAGTCCTTCCCACTCTTGCTCTTTGCAGACAGGTGCATGTGCATGACCCCTTGACCATCCCACATGGCCTTGAAGATCCTGCTGATAGGGAAATGGAAATAGGGCCCAGGGTGCTGCTGCTCCTGGCCCAGGGCAGACTTTCCCAGTGTCCAGGAGCCACCATAGCTGTAAGATGTCATTGGCTTTATAGTATTCCCCCATCTTCAAAACCCTTGTTGGGACAGACCCTAGCTGGACAGCTCTAGACACCTGTCCAGGCTTTGCCCAGAAAATCCCTATGCACTATGGTGACCCAGAGACTATCAGCCTTGGCCAGAGTCATGGTGTGTAGGTCAAGTTGGGCAGGAATAGCAAAGTGGCTGGAGCTGGTCTGCTGATCCTACTTTAAAGAGGAACATGGGGTGGTACCCACATGGCTGCCCATACAGGCATGCGGTGGCAAGCACAAGAAGGAAACCACTTCTTTCTTGTGTGCTGCAGAGTTTGCTGTCTGCTTCCTGCCAGTATGTCCCTCAGCTCCCATCAGGCCTGGTGCTCTGGTTCTGGGATCAGTGCTAGAGCCGATTGGTTGTTCCAGGTGCTCCTCCTGCCCTGCCCCCCATCTCCTCACTTGTCTGTGCATCGGTTTGCATGTGCCTGCTCCTTAACAACAGCATGTAATTCAGGGTGTGATTGGGTAGCACGAGTCAAAACTCGCAGCTTGAGGAAGGCAGCTCTAGGTGGGGCCTTGCGTTCTGCTTGAGAAGGAAGGCATAGGCATTTGCAGGAGGGGTGGCTTAGAGTCCTCTGGGAGGCCCCAGCTGCCCCATCCTTCCTGTGAATGTGACCGATCCATTCTTCCAACATGAACTTGGCACTCCAGCCAGGTGCTGTCAGCATCCTGCCTGGATATGAGCAGCTGAATGTAGCCACTTTGGACAGTTCCTCCCAGTCCTGCCTTGCCATTGGCCTTGCTGGGCTGCTGGAGCTGAGCCACCCTGCCCTGTGTGTGATACCTGCTATAACCAGGCTCTGGGTTAGGCTGGGGAATCCAGGCAACAAGGCTGATACAGTGCAGGAACCAGTTGCCTGGAGTAAGGGTGTTTAGGTGATAGTAGCAAAAGGATCCTTGTGGTAAAGAAGGACACCCTGAGTGGAAGGAACTACTGCTAAGAAGCCCCTGAGAGCTACCTACCCATTGGTTAGCAATCAAATGGCCACTCTTGCGTGTGCTGGTCCCACGTTCTTTCTAATGTCTGTCCATGTGACCCTGTGTTATTTCCTGCTGACACCTGTATGGCACTCATCCAGGTGGGTGGGATTCTCACATCCAGCATCTCTGTGATGTGCCCTGTAGCAGGAAGGAGCTCCAAAGGGTGGGATACCATGTGCGGTGAGGTCTCCTAGTACCCACAGAAGGCAGCAAGTAGAAGGTGTTCACTGTGTGCTGAGTGGATGGAAGATCCTGATGATGAGTGAGTGACATATCCCAGGGTTTCTGTGAATGGGGCCTAAAGAGGCTGTGAAGCTGCATGGTAGAGGGGCCTTGGGCTAACCATCCCAGGATGAATGTGGCAGCACCAGCCCAGGCTGAGGGATGCCCTCTGTCCTCCTACAAGGTGGCCAGTTTTTCATTTTTATGGTCCACTGTGAGCATCACGCTATCTTTATTGGACAACATTGCTCTTTAGTACTTATTGGTTTGGCCATGCAGTGACAGCTTAGACTATAGGGGTTTATTTCCCACGGGGATTCCCTCTCCTGAGGTGAGGTTGTGGCTTTGGAGAAACAAGTCCCTTCTTCTAGGGTTAATCCAGGGCCACGTGTGCCTATCCCAATGTACCTGTGTGTCCACATAGAACGATGCCTAGAACATGCGCAGCTGAGTGTGCCCATGTGTACCTGTGTACATGGGAACTGACATGTAGTTCAACATGTGAACCTGAGTGCAGCTGAGCACACCTTGTGTATCTTTGTATTTACACAGGAACATATATAAAGCATGTGTCTAGCTGAGTGGCCCCTGTGTATACACATGCTTACCTTGGCATATCAGTGTAGCCTATGTGCTCCCAAATGCAGATGAGTAAACACATATGAAACTCTACATGAGCACACCTGTTAGCCTGTGTGCACGTGAGTATAGTTGAATGTTCTTATTTGAGTTTGTGTGTGCACATGGACACATCCATATAACCTATGTACAACTAGGTTAACTGTAGGTAGGTGTACATGTGGGAACTTGTGTTTACCTGTGTATACGTGAGTATCCATATAGCACATGGCATCTTTGCAAATCTGTGCCCATATGGAATGCATGTTCTCACTTGAATATCTCCCGTGTATACCTGTATAGTCTTCCCCATATCTGCCAGCCAGGCATGCAGCTTGTAACATCTGTGTTGTGTGTCTGTGTGTCCTCTTATGTGTGTCCATGTGTATTAGTATCTACAGGCATTCAGGAATACATAACTTGGTCCCTGACTATCCTGGCTTCTGTGCCCAGGTGGGGATGATATTTTTCCTTGTAATATGATAACCTGTACACTGTTGGTTACCCCATTTTGTGGCCCCAAGATAGCCCATCCTTTGGGTAGTGTGCTGATATATTGGGATGCAGGCTGCAGGGCTTGGCTTGATTTGGGGACCCTGTGCTCTGGGCAGCTCGTTTTTCTGTGAAATCCAAGTGTGTGGAGGAGGAGCAGGAGGGAGCACCTTACTCCCTAATTCTGAGATTTCATTTCCGTGTGTGTCGGAGATGGCCGCATTTAATTTCCTGTCCGTTGGGATAGGCTGACTGGAATCTCTGGCAGAGCATACAGAAGATGGGTTGCTGGCTGTCACAGAGAGCTCTCTCCACATCTCTTTGGCTGAGGCAGTTGTGGTAGACCCTTCTCTAGATGGGTGCTGGGTGGGCTTCAGGGTGTGAGTCTCCAGACGGTGGCCACTCAGCTTGTGGTTATTTCTTCCTTGCAGGTCAGCTGGCCGCTGGAACCTGTGAGATTGTGACCCTAGACCGGGACAGCAGCCAGCCACGAAGGACGATCGCCCGGCAGACAGCACGCTGTGCATGCAGAAAGGGGCAGATTGCAGGCACCACTCGAGCCCGGCCTGCTTGTGTGGACGGTAAGAGCTCCCAGCCTTCCGGTGACACTTCAGGGTACCAAGCCCAGTCTTGGAGTGCTTCTGTGCCAGCAAGCATCACTCTGAAGGAGATTTCTTCAGAGTGCTCTGAGGCCAATACCTTGAGGTGTATTCCTAGGGTCAGAACTCTGGGCAATCTTTCATTAGGCTGGCATATCTGGTGTGATATCCATGGGCAGCATGTCCTGTGCACATGGGGGTGGCCACTGACTACATGCTTCCGGGTATTAAAAACCTGAAGTCTCCAACCAGATGTGGTTCCTGTTCTCAACCCACAAAGATGTTCATTTTAACAAGCTGGGCCGCATCAGTGTGATAATTGTTCCCCAAAGCCAGGAAGGCTCTTGAGAAAGGCATCAGCAGAACCTGGGGCATGGTCAGAATAGGGCTGACATTATCCTGAGCTAGATTCCCAGATGGTAACCACTGTAGCTCTCAGATCTGGCTAGGTACCTGGCCAGGCTCTATTTTGTCCAAGACTTAGGCAAGAGGTTCAGACCTTGGATTCCCTGTGTAACTTGGGGTTAAGAGTTAGCTCTACTCTGACTGGGGTCCTGCCCTCCGCTGGAGACCCAAGGGTATAGTAAGGAATCATCCTAGGCTTACTGAACCCTGACCTCCCTCAGCATCTTCCATAGACCCCCATGGCTGTGGGTACCCCATACTCCTGCTGCCAACTTGGAAAGGTTGAAGACTGTCTATAAAACTCAGGAAAGTGCAGAATGAGGCTGAGCATGTTGACCAAGGCAGATGGTGGTGGAGCAACCATAAGCTCCTGGTTCATTGCTATCCTTATACACGGCTAGGGAGGGGGGTCTAAGGATTGAGTTCTGTGCAGCCTAGTTTCCAAGGGGCGTGCATCTTAATCCCTGTGGGCAGAGAGGAAGCAGCCTCTTGGTAACATAGATTGATTTTCTGGGACCAGGTTGGGGTGGCACGGAGCCACAGCGTTTCCTCTTCTCTCGCTCACTCCATCAGCCAGGGGAGATGGGGTCTGGACTGATGCTGATTGAATCTGGATCTGCCCAACTGAAACCAAATCCCTGCCCCTCCCCCAGCAGTCCTCCTGGTGCCTTAGGAGCCTGAGTCCCAGAGACTCAAATTAAAAACCTCACCATTTTCAAGGGAGGCCAAACAAATTAGTTTGCTTGAGCTTTCTGCACAGTGGGCATTTTTTGGGGCTGCCTTCTAATTTAATTTTTGCTTTTCTGTTTCCTTGCCCTGTGTGCATAATAAGTTTCCTGGTATGCTGTTGTGTCTGCTGAAGACAGTTTGGGCCATGGTAGCCCAGCTGACATTGAGCACCCGTGATGTTTAGGCTGGATTGGTCTATGCTGACCCCGAATTCAGGAGCAAAAGTGGTAGCCTATGGCTGCTGCTGGGTAGTCACATGTTCTCTTGCTGGCTGACTTTATAGCTATTGATAAATTTGCTCACATACTCATTCATTCATTCATTCATTCATTCATTCATTCATTCATACAAATGAGGTACATCAGGTGTAGGCAGATATAAGGGAGATCAAATCTCAAAGCACCTAGGCCATAGCCCTCACCCCCAACATACACACAATGCTGTTAGTAGTGGGGTTGCCTCACCTGAGCAAGGATGTATCCCTGAGGGAGTATTTGAGTGGGGTCTTGAGGGATGAAGAAATCACCATTAAAGCGCCTTCCTGTGGAAAGATGGAGCTGATGATGAGACTGACTTCAGAGGTGTGCTCTTCCCTGGCCTTGAGTCCGAGCTGAAGCAGTTTTGCAGAAACCAGTCTCCAGCATCATGACCCAGTGCACCAGCAGGCATTGATCCACTGCACAGAATACACAAGAAAAGAGAGCTGAAAGCAATGGGGTCACCTGCCCCAGGGCTTCCCATTTTAACACAAATATCAACAGCAGACCTAACCTTAGGACTGTGCTTTGTGGGCTACGGAGCCAGCCCCAGCAACACTGGCTGTGTCAGTTGTTGCTCTGCGTTACCCCACATGGTCCTACCCCCTTCATGGTGCTGCCTGTGGGCTGAGACTCTCCGCAGAACACTGTCCACGCTCCCTCTGGTCAAAGCAAAGGCCTCCTTCCCCTGTGCGGAGTTCTCATGAGATTCTTTTGGAAAGAAAGCATGGCTGTTAGGTGTCCGTGGGCAGAGGACGAAGAAGAGATGCTTGATTGCTTTGGAAGGGAAATGCCCACGGTACTAAAGTTCATCCAAGAGCAATGATCATAGCTGTCCCATCGAGACTCAAGGAAGCTCTCCTGAGATCCTTGAGGGAGGGCAGACTGGGGTGGACTTGGAAGCAGTCCCAGCAGGAGGAGAGTTCCCTCAACTGCAGACAGGTACCCCATAATTGTCTGATCTCTTTTCTATGTGTGGCCAATGTCATTCCCTTCAGGACGCTTTCAAGGTGCCTGCATGGCTGATGTTGATGACTCTGTCACCTGCCTGGATGAATGTGCCAGTCTGCACTTCCTAGTAGGAATAGCAGAATGGTCTGGGAGGCAAAGCAGATCCAAGGTTCTGGCTCAGAGCTCCATCTTCATCTCTTCTCGCCACCCAGAGTTCATGAACAAAACCCACATCTTCCTGAAGTGATGGGGACAGCAGCTCCGCAGTCTCAAGCTCTGAGAGCTACCCAAGACACCACGTGCTCCATGATACCCATTTGGGGACAATACACAAGACTTGCACACAAGAGGCAATGGGGAACTGTGCTGGGAAGTAGGGAAAGGGAGACATGTCTGCAGAACTGGTCCACGTGAAGAAGGCTGCTATGTTTCTGGGTCAGGATAGGGCCCCTGATCTTGGGAGTTGATCCAGAAAAGCTGAGGGAGCAAGTGACCTCAACCCTTAGAAATGGACAAGGGATTGAGAATGCAGAAATCAGCCCTCGGAGAATGGCGAAATCAGCCCTTGGGTAGGTACAGTTAGCTTATTTCCCACTAGGTTGTCAGAGACCCTCCTGAGAGGTCTTTCAACATGTGTCACCAGGGCAACCAGATCGCCACATGCTGGAGAGTCACGTCAGACCCCTACCTCACACCCCTACCTCACACCCCTACCTCACACTCCTACCTCACACCCCTATCTCAACCCTTACTTCACACCCCTATCTCACAGCCCTACCTCACACCCCTACCTCACACCCCTATCTCACACCCCTACCTCACACCCCTACCTCACACCCTTACCTCACACCCCTACCTCACACCCCATCTCACACCCCTACCTCACACCCCTACCTCACACCCTTACCTCACACCCCTACCTCACACCCCATCTCACACCCTTACCTCACACCCCTACCTCACACCCCTACCTCACACCCCTACCTCACACCCCTACCTCACACCCCTATCTCACACCCCTACCTCACACCCCTGTCTCACACCCCTACCTCACACCCTTACCTTACACCCCTACCTCACACCCCATCTCACACCCCTACCTCACACCCCTACCTCACACCCCATCTCACACCCTTACCTCACACCCCATCTCACACCCCTATCTCACACCCCTACCTCACACCCCTATCTCACACCTCTACCTCACACCCCTATCTCACACCCCTACCTCACACCCCTACCTCACACCCCTGTCTCACACCCCTACCTCACACCCCTACCTCACACCCCGCACAAGCATCCGAGTGGATGTGAGGAGCAAAAACTGTTCACCCCTCAGAAGATCAGTAAATCTTCATGGTCTTGACTTTGGCTAAAGAGTCCGAGATAGGACCATCCAAACAATAGCCATAAAAGAAAAGAAAAGAAACTGGACTTCCCTGAAGCACAAAAATCCTCTTCATCCAATTATCCTGTCGTGAAAGCGAAAATCCCACGTGTGAAATGACTGAAGGGTTAAAGGTGCTTGCTTACGGCAGCTGGAGTCTGAGGCCCGGGACCCATATGAGAGAAGGAGAGACCCAGCTCCTCAAGATGTTCCCTGACCTCCATACTTATGCCATGGCATGAGCTCCCCCAAACACACACACACACACACACACACACACACACACACACATCAGTAAGTAAATATAATTTAAAAAAAAAAAACAAAAACAACTTTCAGGAGAAAAGGCCAGGGATATGACTCAGCAGGTAAAGGTACATGCTGCTAAGACTCACATCCTGAGTTTGATCCCTAGGACCCAGATGGTGGAAGGAGAGAAACAATGTTATAGGTTGTCCTCAGACCTCCACATCCATCCCATGGCACCTGCAAGCACACACAAGATGATGGATGGATGGATGGATGGATGGATGGATGGATGGATGGATGGATGGGTGGATGGATGGATGGGTGGGTGGGTGGATGGATAGGTAGATGGATGGATGGATGGAATGGATGGGTGGGTGGGTGGGTGGGTGGATGGATAGGTGGATGGATGGATGGATGGATGGATGGATGGATGGATGGATGGATGGATGGAATGGATGGGTGGGTGGGTGGATGGATAGGTGGGTGGATGGATGGATGGATGGATGGATGGATGGATAGATAGATAGATAGATAGATAGATAGATAGATAGATAGATAGATAGATGGATGGATGTAATAAAGGAAAAAAATAAAATGAAAAATTCCATGAATGTGAGAAAAATTTCATGACTGCTCATGAGTTCCTTAAATGTTTAACACAGAGTCACATTATGAACACAAAGCCTGCAAAAGGAACACAGGCATGCACACAGATATCCAGAGCTTCAGGAATGGTAGTAGCTGACAAATGGACAAGGTAGAGTGTCCATCATGGCCCCAGGGAATAAGAAGACTGTGGCTATCTGCAGTAGCTAACCAAGCCAGGCCATGTTGAAGCTGTGGGGCGGGTGAAAGAAGCCGCTCCCCAGAGACTGTACACTGAGCCTGTTGCTGTGAAATGGACTGCAGACGTTCAGAGATGATGATTCCTGGTGGTCAGACTATGGAGAGGTGTTTCCTTGGATGACAAAATCAGCCTGCCTTGGCCAGGCTAGGCCTGCTTCAGCAATGGTCAGTCAGCCGTGGTCAGTCGGGGTGCCTGCAGGGGCCCTGCCCTGTCAGAGGCTGTGGAAGGACCATATTTGTCACCTCAACATCTCCTTTGTGGAGAGACACAACCAGATTCTGGATGGGCTTTCACTTGACAGCTCTGTGGTTTTTCTCAGAACTGTTGTCATAGCTCCCAGCTAGCCTGTGGGTCTGGTCGTGACCAGCATCTCCCCACATGGACCTCTGTTTCATAGTGTAGGTTTTGGCTGCCGACATAAACAACCTAGGGCTCCTCAGTTTGTCATGTTTACACAGGCAGTGACTAAATCCGGTGACATCTAGCCATGCCTGAGGTAGGCTGTGCTGTAAACTCCTAGAAACTGAGAGATAGTTAGGAAAGGCTTACTAGACTCCACCTTCCAAGCACAATCATCGTGCCTGATGATCAGCCTGGTCCTGGTGGAGCTTGGGTCCCTCTCTGCATCAGGACCTGGTCAGCTCTGAGCAAGCTGTGACTGGCATCTGGAAGGGATGTGACCCAAGGAGAGTCTCAGTTCCTTGGATATGAACTTTCCCTGGGTCCACCAAGGGGACTACTTGACAGGAACATAGTCTAGTGGCTTGCCCAGCTTCAGTTGTGGTCACAGGGTTCGATGGCCACCACATTGATAACCTTTTATGCTTACTCACAGTCCAGCACTTATATAGAGATCATTTAGGCTCAATGTACTTTGGATCCTTCCAGATCTTACTGTTCTCAATGTCAGAAACATGGCACAGCAACCCAGTGGCTGTCTAATATTTGTGCAGAGCTGAGAGGATAGACCCCAGGACTCTTGCTTGAGACTTGGGCTCCCTTGAATGTGTCCACTGCAGAAGGCCCTGCCCTATCTCTGTGGAACCCTGATCTGGGTAAAGAAAAAGAAGCCATAGAGTGCAGAGGGCCTTTGCTTGTGTCTCCAGTAAGCAGCTTGAGATGCTGGGAAATTGCTGGCAAGTGTGGGCCTGAGTATGCTTAATTTTCAACATGGTAACTCCAGACATGGTTGCCTGGCAACCACGGAGGAAGAAGGGACAGGCAGGCAGTCTCCTTGCTCAAGTCCCTTCCATTCATGAAGGAACAGGGTCTCTGTGTCATCCAACTGTATCTTTTCTCAAACGTTCCCCAGGGCCAAGTGTCACACCATGAGCTTGTTGGTGGCAATGGGATGGGGTTGGAGACACAGCTCCACACTGCTTCCTGTAGTGTTCCAGGAAGCTCTGTTCAGAGACCTCCACTCAGGAGAAGCCAGGATTCCTGGCTCTGCTGCAGAGAAGAATTTCAGGACATAGTGGTATGAGGGAGAGCTGGAATTCATTAAGAACAGGGTTGACTTAGATTTAGCAAGGAGGGTGACTAGAACAGCATGCAAGGAATGAAGAGTAAAACACTCTGTGGGTGTGGGTGTTGCAAGAGAGGGTGACAGAAAGATGTCTAATTGTCTTTTCAGTAGCCGCACGGACAAGTACATCACAGAAGGTGGCTAAGGAGTTTAAATGAGGCCATAGGAAGGGTCCTCGCTTAGACAGCTGGGAACACACTGGATCACAAGGGTTGTGGGGAATAAAGGTGCCTTTACACTAAACAGAATTTACTTTATTTCTGACAGTTTCAGAAAACAAATCTGGAAAAAAGACTAAGGCTGTGTTCAGGTTCATACAAGCTTGGGCTTCACACATGAATATTTGGTATTTTAGCATTTTCATTTGGAAATATATATATGGTCATATAGCTATGAAAGATCATATATTATATGAAGTTCATATATATATGAAATATATATTCAAAAACTGAACAACTAGGTATATGAATGTTATTTGCTTTATTAAAAATATATTAGAAACATTAGCCAAACGAATGGAAGCACATGAATTATGAACCAAAGGCTGTGGAGCCCCCAGCTGGATCAGGCCCTCTGGATAAGTGAGACAATTGAATAGCTTGAACTGTTTGGGAGGCATCCAGGCTGCGACCGGGACCTGTCCTTAGTGCATGAACTGGCTGTTTGGAACCTTGGGCTTACACAGGGACACTTTGCTCAGCCTGAAAGGAGGGGACTGGACCTGCCTGTACTGAATCCACCAGGTTTGAATGAATCCCCAGGGGAGTCTTGGCCCTGGAGGATATGGGAATGGAGGGGAGGGAATGGGGGGAAGGTGAGGGTGGAGGCGGGAGTGGGGAGGACAGGGGAACCCATGGCTGATGTGTAAAGCTAAAACACAAATATAATAATAAAAATTAATTAATTAATTAATTTAAAATATATATTAGAAACAGAAAAGAAGGAATATTCTCTCTATGCTGGCAGCCTTCACAGCAAATGTTAGCTGTATTGGAAGTCTGGATTCTCAGCTGGCAAGAAACTTCAGCCAGACTCTGAGTGAGGGGCTCTTTTTCCCTTCATGTCCCTAGAATCCTTCTTATCTTTCTGACCTGCTTCAGGCTGGGACACTGAGCAGCCCACATTGCTTCTTTATGGTCTAGATGTTTTCCAGTGTCCATTGGTGTGGAGTCAGTTATGAAAGTGGGCCTGCTGTGTATGCTGAGCCATGCTGGAGTCTGTGGTTTTCAGGAATACACACCTGCTGCTGTCATAGTTCTGTAGAGCCCACTGTCCATTAGCCCTAGTGATAGCTGCTGGGAGATGGGCAATGAGGGTCCATTCTCTAGAGTATGGAGTTATAAGATCTAGATGGAGTATGCCTGATCCCTGATTCCCTATGTCATGTTATCTGGGGACAGAGAGATGATGATGCCTGACCAATTCCCTTGTTGGTCCTTCATCCTCATAAGGGGAGCCTGTATTGGTGTCCTCATCCCAGTAGCTCCAGGGGATTTGGAGCTATTTATTACTTCAGGTCCTGGTGCTGGGAGCTGGTGAGGAGTTTAGTTTAATGAAGTAACTAACTGGTGTGGGGGGAAAGAATGGGAGGGTCTTTAAGGAGTTGCCATGTGAATTTGGCTGGCCTCCCACCTAGCACTGCACCCTTACGGCAGGCAGAAGGTTCTGGCAGCAGCGGGGATCAGGCAGGCAGCAGTGGGATCAGGCATAGTCCATCGTAACCGTAGGGCATCCCTGCTTCCACTCACAGTGCAGCAGAAGAACTGGAGATGTAGGAAGGCATCCTGCTGGGCTCTTTGCCAATGGGGACTGTCCATCTGTGCTCTTTCAGCTGTCAGGTGGTCACATGCCAGAAGCGTCCCAACCCTTGCTGTGCCCTGAGAGCTGATGGCCGTGTAGGGCAGCAGAGGGCACAGTTGGCAGCAAGGCTTCTTTTCCCAGGAGAGGATACTTTTCCTTCTCTTTCTTTTCAGCCCACTTCGTACTGCTTCAACAAAATCCCCATAACTGGGCAATTTATAAAAACCAGAAATGCATCTTTCTCTGTTTCATAGACCAGGAAGGCCAGGTCCAGCGTGGCCTGTGCAGTGTGAGTCAAGGCCTCTCAGAAACTAAGAGTGCTATGTCCTAACCTGGGCCAAACTCCCTCTCCCAGAACCTTGACTGACAGCCTGAATCTGTTGATGAGAATGCACTTCTCATGACAGAACTTCCATGGCTCAACATACGGTCTTGGGGTTAAGTCTTCAGCGTGAACATTAGGGGACAGTTTCAACATGTGGTATTTTGGAAACGTGTAAACTCTGAATGCCACTGTGCAGCTTCAGGCAGGTCCCCTGGTGTCTCTGAGTTGTGGGCAGAGAAGCAGCAGAAATCTGTTGTGTGAACCTTCCTACAGAATGGTTCCTCCTTTGTGTCTTGGCATCTCTGTCTCCCAGGGAGCCTAGATCTGCACTGAGGATCTACACATCTGGCTCATACTAGGGAGAACCCCGGTGAAAGTTTCAGGTTTGCAAGTTGAGAGGTACGCCCAGCCATTATTATTATTATGTATATGAGCTCATCTGTAATTAAGCTATCCAAACAATGGTAGCCTTCTGGCCATGCTAGGAAGATAGGAGCAGACGGCATCCAAGTCAAGCAGAAGGAAGAAAGCAGTAAAAGTATGGCTGGAAGTAGCGAACTAGACAAAGAGTGAAGTTAGCTAACCTCAAGTTGGTAAACAGAACTCAGGGATGAGGCAGGAGAGGAGAGGCAGAAGGCTCAGTCCATCACATCGGGAAGAGGGGCAGGTCTGTCCAACTTACAGACATCAAGAGGATTAAAGAGAAAAATGCAGCCAAGTGTCTGCAACTGTATGACTTCAGGGAAAAGGACACAGACATCCATAGGAAGACACAAACAACCAATCAGAGTTAAGTATGACAGGAAGAATCAGGGGACTGATGAGCATAAAGCTTCCTAACAGGAAAGTTCCAGGCTATGATTTCCTGGTGAATCACCAAATCTTCAGATAATTAGAACCAATTGTCTTCAAACCCTTGGGAACCTGGACATGGTGGAACCACTTCTAAACCTTGCTCTGTGTCAGCCAGAATCCTCTAGAGGAACATAACCAATAAAATAAAGATGTATTCAATAGTATTTGTTAGATTTGGCTTATACACTGTGTCGGAGTAGTCCAGCAGTGGCCATCTTCACACTGAAGAGGCTGAGAACCCTCCAAGTGCTCAGTCTACTGAGGCCGAATGCTTCAGCAGTCCCAGTCAGCTGCTGGAAGCCTGGAGGATTCCAGAGAGCCACTGGTCTTCAGTCAACATTGGAAGGCCAAGAAAGCTGTTCTGATGTCATCAAAAGGTCGCCGGCGCAGTGGCTGGGCATGAGGACATCAACAGCAGAGCAGCCATCAGCAAGCAGGCAAAAAAACAAAAACAAAAACAAAACAAAAAACCAAAACTTTTCTCACATTTCCATCTCTCTGAGTCACCAATGAAAGGTTCCTCCATATTCAGGCTGGACCTTCCCATTCCAATTAACATCATCAAGAGACTGATCACAGGCATGCTCAGAGGCTAACCTAACCTTGACAGTCTCTCCAGGGTGTACCCAGAAGCCGACAGTATTAACAACCACAGTCTCTGAATCTGGTAGATCCTGACACCAGAAGAATCAGCAGACATTTCGAGAAAAAACGTAGACCTCAGACAAGACCAAAACAGAAAAGCTCTTCATGCTGTAAGAGACCACATTCGGTTGGAAGGACCAGGAAACATGTCCCCATGGAATTCCTCTCAGGGACTCAAGGTTTGCTCAACACATGGCAGTCAGCCACTGGAATTCCCTCTGACACAGGGATGTCAGGGCATGCAGAGAAAGCTTTTTCATGAAATCACTAATCTTTCACAGTGAAGGTGCTAGACAAACTAAGAAAGGAAGTGGTCTTCAGCATGGCAGGGCCATCTCTGAAAAACCTGACCCCAGTGCCATGCGGGGCAATGACAGATGGAATGCTGTGCTACAGATTAGAAAGACATGGTGTGCTCTCTCTGTACTCTGTGAAATGTGTATGGGAGAGTCTAATTGGACCAACCCAGTAGGAGGAGGAAGAAGACAAAGAAGAAGAGAAGAAATGAGGCAACATTCCAACTGGAGGATGGACAAAGTGAAATTGTCCTTGTTCACAGATGACCCATAGTACGAACATTGTGAACCCATGCACTCTGCCTCCACATACCCTGTAAAGTTAAACAGTAAACTCTACAAAGAGTTTGGGGCACAAAATTCATAGATACAAGTGTGCTGTGCTCTCTGCAATGGTAGCAAACAGTGATGTTAAGCACTGGTTGCGAGGTGTGTGTGTGTGTGTGTGTGTGTGTGTGTGTGTGTGTGTGTGTGTGTGTGAGAGAGAGAGAGAGAGAGAGAGAGAGAGAAACTCTTTTAAGAAAGGGCTTGTTGCAGAGATGTAAGGGCCTTACATCTGATCCCCAGCAGCCATGTTTTAAAAAGCAGGAGTGGTAGCATGTACTTGTAACTCTAGTGTTGGGCAGGTAGGGAGAGCAGAATCTCCAGGTACCCAGTCTAGCCTACTGGGCAGGTTCCGGGTCTTACTGAGAGACGTTTTCTGAAAAAAACAGGGTGGCCGGCTCCTAAGGAGTGACTCCTGAGGTTAATCTCTCACCTCTGTATGAACATGCAGAGACACAAGCTTTTAAAACAAATCATGCATAGTATTATCAAGAAGAATAATTTAATAAGCCAGTGTGGTGGCTGTGACTCCAGCACTCAGAAGAGAGAGGCATGACGCTTAGGGATTTATGGGCAGTCTTGACCACATAAGATCTTGTCTCAAAAAGTAAAAATAAACCCATAAATAGTTGGTTTACCAAGAAGTAATCTTTACACCAAAATCTATGAGATAATTGAGGCTGAGGTTAGCGTGGGAGCTTCATCCCTCCAAGGTTGGTTTCTTGGTCTTTTGTTGCTTTACATGTTTCTATTATACTTCACAGTCTACCTCACCCTTGGTGTGTCTCTTCTCTCCAAGTCGCCCCGTGTTCCGTCCCACCTGGAGGGACTGTCTCTTTCATTCAGTATCTCCTGCATGGAGCCTATTTCCTGGTTCTGACATCATTCCCATGGGTGTTGTCTGATCCACCTGACCTCTCTATGATAGCTGATTGGAGCTGGGTTCTAGGCAGCTTGGTCGTGAGCAAGGCTGGTGAACCTGCAGGACTATAGCAGGGAACATGGGGATCCCACCATTCTGGTGTTGCAGTAAAGCCTGCCCTGTCCTTGATGTTTAATGTGCCCAGCACACGCTGTGCTGATAATGCTGCTCCATCGTCATGGTTTAATCAGTGTGTGGGAATAATCAGCATGTACGAGAAGAGATAGCTTTGAGGAGTCTTTGAGGAAATTCTCTCCAGGAAACCCAGAACTGATGGGCCCAGCATGTGGTGACAGCCTGCATGCTCTGATTGCGGCCATCAGTGGGGGACACTCTGACACTTCCTGGGGAAGGATGCAGGAGGCCTACATGATGCCACAGAGTTGCAAGCCACTTGCATGCTGTTTCACCCACTCCTCACTGGAGTGGAGGAAATCTGTCAACAGTGTGTTTGGTGGTGTCCATGGGATGCTTGGTGCTCTGTTGAGGGTGGGAGCAAGCATGCCACCCAGAAATGGCAGATTTGTGTTTCTCGATTTCTATTGGGTGGATGTCCACAGCTCCATCAACCTGAGCAGGTGGCTCCCATGTGCCCAGTCATGTAGTTCCTGACTCTCAGAATGGAATATAAATGTGGGTGATGCCCAGGTACCCCAGACTACAGCCACATCTAACCTGAACAACAGGGCTCTTTATACTGTCAATATAGCCAGTATGGAGGTGATGTGACAGCCCCAGTTCCCTCCAAATCATGAGAGGCTTTTGCATGAGTAACTTTCATACAGTTTCACAAATGCCACTCAGGAACAACCTGCTGGCATCTTGGAGGGGACCTAAGTCACAAACAAGGAAACTGAGGCTCACATAGGGTAGAGTTGGCTCAAAGCACACAGCTGGAGGATAAGGCCACATGGGATGCCTGCTTCCTCACAGAACCATCTGAGCTGGCCCAGGCCTGAGACACTGGGGTACAGAAAGAGATGCAATGGGACCCGTGGCTTCGAGCAGAGTGAGGGTCTCGGGGTGCGTGAGATGTTCAAGAAATAGAGTCTGCGCTATGACGTGAGCCATGAGGAAGAAACAATAGACTGAGATTGAAGTTCCAGTGGAGAGCTTCCTGGAGGAAGTGGCACTCATATCTCTTCTCCCAAGGAACAGGTCCCATTTCCAGGCACTAGTGAACTCGGCGACACTGGGCAGCTGGCCCTATCAAGGGCAAGCCTGAGACCTATGCCAGGAACTTCCACACTCAGAATGAGGTGGGACAGAATGAGGTGCCCAGCCCCTCGACCTACCCATTCACATACAGTCCTTGGTGTCACAGAACATCACCAGCTTTGGGCAGGTGGAGCATCTTGCCATGGACACTAGGTCGCAGGATGCAGGGGTCTTGGGAAATCGTTTCATGGAGAGAGTCCAGCCCCACCCCACAGGCCTACTGGAAGCTGAGTCTGTCATTGACTTCTTGGGTTCCGTCCACATTAATACATTCATATTCCAGATTGCAGTGATAGTGAAAAGGTAGCAAGCCACAGTGGCTTCCTGGAGGAAAGAGCATCTTCTTCCTGCTGGTTACATGCCCACTGTGCTGTGAGATTGCTACTGGGCCTAGGATGAGGTGTCCCATGGGGCCGGTGTGGCAGGAACTCACTGTGCAGTAACTGAGGGTAGAGACCTGCCTACCACAGCTTGGCCTCACTGCACCCCCACCGCCACCCCTGGCTGGCTCAAGGCTCAGTGTTGACCCCTTCTTTGAACCCAATTGCTGTCTTTGATGATGACAGAGCTTTCAGACCAAACTAAACAGTTTGCTGAAGGACAGATTAAAGTCAGGCAGCCTTTTGTTTTGATGTTTGAACCAACTTTAATCATGTGATGTGGCTGAGTGTAGGATGGGTCATGCCTGTCTCCTCTCCATTCCTATGATTGATGTAGGTGAGGATGGCTCCAGTCACCTCTGAGGTCGACCTGACTTTGTGATCCTGGAATCTACTGCTCCTTGGGATTGGGAATCCTTTCGGCAGTGACCCCAATTACAGGCTCAGCTGTTGATTGCCTCAGGATTCTATCACACCAAGCACCCTGTAGAGCGCCCCTTGTGGAGCACTCCTGCTTACCAGAGGGGTTGAATGTGACTCCAAGCCCTTGAGCTGAACTTGTTCCTGAACATATTCGGGGTCTAATTCTGATGTGAGTTCTGTGGGTTTTTTTTTGTTTTTTGTTTTTTGTTTTTGTTTTGTGGGGTGCGAAGAGATTGCTGTGAGGTACAGCAGAGATGACTTCTACCAACCCTGGATGGATCGTAATACGGTTGTATATCAAGGGGGTTCCATAAGAGCATTTCCTCTAGAGACATTTCCTTCTCTTGATGTGATGCTCTCCAGCCCTTCAGTGTGGAATGCCTAAGCTGGGCTGCTGAGCTCAGAGCAGATAACTGTGTGAGCTGACATCATAGCTGAAGGTCTCAGGAACCTGATGAGGGCATCTACTGTGTTCATAGTCTAACTACCTGAGCAGCAGGGTGAAGGAAGATTAGCCTGTCTGCCAGGTCTTGGTTTCCGTGCATATAGCATCAAGGTGTTCTTTTCAGATACATCTGTGCTGCGCATGTACCAGAGGTTTCCATGCCTTTATTCCCTAGACATTATGGAATAACAACTAGTTACGTGGTGTTTATTTTGTGTTCGGTATTATAAGTAATCCGCAGGTGATTGAAAGCTTAGTGGTGGATCTGCATAGATCTTTCTGCCAATATTACACCTTTTAATGTAAAGAATTTGATCATCTAGAGATTTAGGAGTATTTGAGTGTACTGAGGGACAACTGTGTCTCCTTTGAATGGTGTGGAGATAATTGGGGATGAATATGTCGAGGTGTCCCCAAGCACAGCATCTCCTGTGAACTGGTTTCCCTCTTGTGTGACACAGTTCCTGGAGAGTCATGAACAAACATCTACTCACCCCAGCTATGGAACTGACAAGAGACCTGAGTACAGGTACCACTGAAGGCCAACTTAATGAACTGAAGTTGGGTCACATACACTAGTAGGGTTGAGGGGTTACTTATAGGAGCAAAAATCCAAAACCAGCTGCATCCCCAAAGCTCACCCCAACATAAATAATGGCTCACAAAAACTGGGAAAATGTAGCAGCTCACTGCGCAACATTGAGTCAGCTAGACAGGTTGTGGAGGTTTTCTCCTAGGAAGCTTGGATTGTCTGGGAGGGTCTTATAGCTTCAAGAGTGAGGGGCATCATGAACCTGATCTGTTTTAGTGACTTCCTAATGCTTTTGAGTTGTTTATTTCCAAGTTTGAGGTGCTTCCCTGCAGAGTGGATGTTTCACCTCCCTTTAGATCATCCACGATGGAAAGGTTTCACCTGGGAGGAAACTGTTACGTAAGAACCATAAGAACCGTATTCCCACATCTTCAGATGATCTGAAGAGAGCAGTGTACACCATTCCACAGGCTCACAAACACACGTGGGCAGATAGTGTTTAAAAGAGACTGTGGTGCCACATGGAACTACAGACTCAAAATAAGTGATGACTCAGTAAAAAACATGGCTGAGGCCTATGATAGGCATGTGTGCTCATGTGCTGTGCTTTCGAACTCTGACCTCTGGCAGTCTCTGCTGTCCCATGTCTGCTTTCCTAGATGTGAGGTTGCTGCTTCACGGCTGGACTCAAGCAGCCCTTCTGCCCCTGGTGCCGCCACGTGCCATCTGTGAGAGCCATCCGTACCGCATGTAGCAGTGTTTCTCGAAGCCTTTTCCAATGCTCAGTTTTGTTCTGGGACCACACCGTCTTGTTTGTCTACTCTATGGAAGACAGGTGTGTGTAGGTTGTTCTGAATTCTAGGACACGATGAACCAAACTGCTGGGAACACGCACCTGCATCTTTTGGTATCCGTGTGTGCTTGTTTCTCTCTAGGAATGCCTACAAGTGGTAGAGCCGTGAGTCAGTGATTATCAGCACTGCCAAATGCTTCTCAAAGAAGGTGTGCTGTTTAACATGCCACCTGCAGCCACGGACCACCATTTGCTCCAAGTTCTTGCCAGCACTTGCCGCCATCCTTAGTCTTTAATTTTAGCCATTCTCTAGGAAGCACTTGAGGTATCCTGGTGGTGATGACTTGGCTTTCTCTGTTGAGTGCTAACACTGAAAATGCTCTCCTGTCCTGTTGAGGAGTTAAGTGGCCACCTCCACAGACTGTCCACCTGCCCCCTGCCCATTGCTGGCTCCTGGTCCTTTCTTAGATGTGTTCCCAGAGGCCTCCTGCCTTCTGCATTGGAGTCCGTTGCCTGTGCCCTCACTTGATGGGTGGCTAACCATGCTCTTTGACTAATAGGACAGTTTGATCAAAAGAAATCTTCTAGGTCTGATTCACCAACGTCTGGCCTTACAGGCCATGTGCTTGTCCTGAGTAGGAAACACCATCTGACTCTGTGTGGAGAGGGATGGCCTCATTTGCTCTACAGAGCCTATGCCCTGGTCCTGCCCTCAGGCCCTGTTTATCTCCGATCCCCGTCCTCCGTGGTAAGAGACAGAGCTCACATCTCCCCTTTTCTCTGCCACTGGAGACCTAACAGATCTGGTGTCACTTGTTGGAAAGTTCTAGCAATTTCCTTGAGATGATGATTTTGTGTAACATCCCAAAACACTTTTTTTTTGAGGTGGAATGGAGGAGATGGGCCTTTTTCTCTGATTATATTATGTCTAATTAGCTAATCATCTTGTACTGTCTAATCAGCTGCAAGCAGAGGCTGCCATCACTCACAGATTGCCCTGTGTATCTGGGCTCCTCCCTCCCCTGAAAAGCTAACAAACCTTTCTGTTTCCTTTTTCCCTTTCCGCCTCTAGAAACATCCGGGGTGGAGTTGGCCATGTGTGTGTGTTGGGGGGAGGGCCGATGCATCCCTCTTCCCCATCACCCTCCTATACCCAGCTCATAATAACACGGGTACTTTTACCCATGAACAGGGCATTGGTATGCAGGCTGCCTTGAGATGCCCTTGGCCTTTGCTCTTGTATTCATAGGAGCAGAAGTGAGGACCAGTGTACCCCTCAGTGTGATAGCGTTCACAGTGTGCCTGTCTGCTTTCTCCTCTAGGAACTACAGCTATGCAGTGAACCCCTGCACCCCATCCTGCCCTCCAGGGGAAGATGCTGAGCCTTACCTGAGAGACATGCTGTGGGTCACCTAGCTTGTCCCATTGTATCTGGGTGGGACCAGCAAATTTTGTTTTAATTATAGACTTTATACTGGGGGAGTTTTAGGTTTGTAGAAAAAAGAGAATAGAAAGCAGGAGAGATGTCCGAATTCCTTGCCCAAACCGTGTTCCCATGCACCAGTGAGATCAGTTAGGCGGAGCTTATCATTAAACTAGCCAGAAGCATGGTTTGCATATTTCCCCTTAGTGTGATGTGATGGCCTCTGGGCTTTATCACCATCATCGGTCACCATTGCAGTATCACAAAGCATAGCTCCTCAGCCCTCAGACTGCCATCCCTGAGGATAGCAGTAGGATGGGCCCCTGGCTGCCATGGTGAGAAACAGCTGATCTGAGGCTGCACATGCTCTGTCAACACTGTAAGGGATGTACTCCACAGGCCCTCCTAGGATGAAGGGTTGAACTGATGTACCCTGGCCTGACCCATTACCACATGTCTGACAGCTGGGATCTTCCTGAGAGGAAGTAGGACAAGCTTAGGAGTCATCTCCCCAGCAGTCAGCCAGATGTTCTCACCACATGGACTCTTTCCTGGAAACTGGATCATATGTGGCGGAGTTGAGCAGGTTACTAGGAAAGCTGTTTGTAGGGTGTCCTTGCAGTGCTGGGGTGAGGCAGCTGCTGGCCCTTGTGCTGCTGCTGCCTGCCCAGTGTTGGCGAGGGTGTCTGGTGTCACAGAGGATACCTGCTAAGAGCTAGTCTCATACCTGCCCAGCTTGGTCACTGCCACCTAATGCCATGATTATCCGCCTGTCTTGTCCAGCTACCTGTGAGTCAGTGCATGATGTAGTGGAAAGGGCCATGGCCAGCACTGGGAGACAGGCTGGGGAGAAGGGAGGAAAGATTGGAAAACTTCTAATAGAATTACATTTCCTGAAATAGTGTAACTGTGAGCTTGATGCATTTGCAGCCTTATGGGTTCTGACACGGGAATTGCATATTGGGTGTTAGGAGTCTTCCACGTCAGTGCTCCCCCGCTTCTGCGCCTGCTCTCTCCCGTTGATGTTTATTTATCTTGTGGGCTCTGCTTGAATATTGATGCTCCCTGGTGCTCCGCACTACATTATAACTGCTGCCCGCTTAATTCAATTTCTCCTCCATTCTGACTCCTGACAAGAGCCAATGGCTGCTGACTGCCAAGGCTGCAGAGTTTTCTGCCTGTTCACGCTGGGGTCTTTAGCAGAACAGGGTCCAGCATAGAGGTCGAGGCTGGATTCTTGGGCTGGGCACCTGCTGCTGATCCCCTTTGTCTCAGCAGCAAAGGAATGGAGAAGAACGAGAAAGAGTGAGTCACCCAATAGGTTAGCCCTGATCTGAATGTCTATGCTTCACTTATCCAAAACCTGAAATCCTAATCCTTCCCCCACATGATGGGATTATGACATAGGGTCTTTGACCCAGCAATTAGGTCCTAAGTTCTGACCCTTATGAAAGAGAAATCTAAGAAAGCACTTTTACCCGTGAACCAGGAGACAGATGGCAAATCTTCTGATGCCTCAACTTTGGCCTCCAGACTCTGGAATCATGGAAAAGAGCTGTGCTGTTTGCATGGTCCCCGGTCTATGATGATGTGTCCTGGCAGGAGAATAGACTAAGGCGTTGCCTCATCTCCAGACTCTTAGGAAAGAGGATGCAGCTGTGGGCTAGATGAGCATGTAGAGTTCCATCTGTAGGGAAACATGCAAATCCACTCGGGTACGGGTGTCCCCTACTCCTTAGCATTCCTTCTTTTGAAGCCTACATAGCTGTGGCCTTCAAAATGTAGAACCTCACTTTTGTGGCTGTCTGTCAATGTCCACATCCTACATCCCTGGTAGGGGCAGGACCCCAATGTCCCCATAACCTGGTGTCCCCAGCCATGTGCCTCAGTCATTGGAGTGGAATTTACTTCTCAGTGAAACATCTCTTGTGGCCAGGGGAGCACCCTACCTTTGGGATTTCACAGTTAGATGGACATGCTCCTTAGAATCACAAAATAGTCTCTATTCCTCTCTTCCCAGGAGGGTTTCAGTTTCCCTAAACAGGATGTCTTATATGGCGCAGAAGCAGGTCTCATGGTGCCTTTGACACAGAGCCACTATGACAAGCAGGGTAACTGCTGATGTTCCCTCTTCTCTGCTCCACAGCCACTGCTCTGTGTGCTCAGAGAGCCTGCTGGTCACCTTGAAGGCTGTTGCAAAGCTGAGCTGTTGATCTGTCTGTCGCTCCCATACTCTAAGGCCAGGCAGCCTCTGGTTAGTAGAAACCAGGAAATAAACACCTTGACAACAGGCCCCTCCACTATGTCCCCAGGCCAGGCCACCTCTGTCCTCAGTTTACAAGCAGCTTGCCCAGTCTGGCCATCTAGACCTCCAACAGCTCATCTTATAACATTGGGAGGGGGTGAGTCATGGTAAGAGGCAGGAGGTGTGGACACTGGAATGGATAATTCTTCTAGAGACTCTTAGGGTGGCTGAATCTCACCCATATGACTGCTTTGGACTGCTAACGTGCTCTGCCCTAGCTCTGCCCACCCATAATCCTGTAATTGCCCACTAATCACTGTGTGCATTTGCGGGTCTGCCGTACTTAATAGTGGCTTTTATGGAAAATAAGTGCAGTGTTGGTTACAGCTCCTTTATCTAGGGCAGTTTTCCTATGAAGAGGTTATTATGATTTGGTTTACAGAGAGGATGTGGAATGTTCTTTTAACAAAGGTTCTTGCAGGAGGAACACTTCAAATACATACCCCTTAAAATGCTGTCGCAGGCAGCTTTGGGGACACTTGAGCTGTGCTCCCACATCAGTCTGTGCTTATCAGAGCCTGAAGCCTCTGTGCTGTGAGCTCATGCTATGGGAGGATCTGGACTGGGCCAGCCTCATGCTACATCAGTCCCAAGATGGGGCCCTGGAGCTCAGTGATAGGAAGGGGTCTGTGGATGGGATTTGGGAGGGCTACCGGTTTAGCCCAGTTAAAGTGGAGCCCCAGGTGAAGTGCTTGACACAATAGGAGGCTGTGGGAGCCGTTGGTACTGACCTGACAATTCTGCTGTTTCATCAGTTAATGCAAAAGCTCTGGGTCCAGGCATTTTGTCATAGCCCTGACGGCTGTGAAGCGCCTCCCAAGTTGTATGAGGGTGATTTTCCATGATGGAAACCATTATGAACCATGGCTTCTCCGTAGCAGGCTTTATGGGCCCCTGGCGACTCTACTCAGGATAATAAATAAGGCCAGGAAACACCATTTCCAAAGGCCAGGACAGGCTGTGCTAACTTATCTGTTTGAATGGAAATCTTAAGCCTTGTTAAGTCAAACTGTCATTGCTCATTACCCATAAATTAAGAGGCCGGGGGGAACCATTGCACACAGGTATTTATCAGAAAACACTCGTGAATCGTCTGTATCCCAGAGACACATAAGCCTGGAGGAGCAGAACGTGCTTATTAAATCACATCTTTGAGTCCAGTTGCACAGAAAATGGGAAAACTGGCCCCCGCTTCTGCCAGGCTTCCTAGCCCCAGAAGAAACAGCCTATGACAAGTAGGTCCTGAGTTCTGGTGTCCTCCAAGACCAGGTGGAGCCTGGACTTCTGTCCTCTGTTGGGCATTTCCAACTCCTAGCGCCCATGTCTACCTACAAAGTGTGACTGCCTGGGTTTGTGCCTAGAATGCCCTTCACTCTCATTGATGGGGTCTACCCTACTGCCTTTACCCATAGCAGAGATGCCTCATGAACACCAGTTTTGGAAGGATGCTGTTTGGTAGAGGAATCTCCCAGATGCCAATAAACATTCACCTAACTCATTCACCAGCAGACAGGCTGCTCTTGGGGATGACCTTGGCCTCTGAGGCTTGTGGAGACTTGGGCACCTCCCATTCTACAGGACAGGACATGGTTGCCTCCTGTACACACTTCCCTATACCATCTTGGTGCTAGTCCCACCCAGAAGTGAGAACATCATCAGCTCAGCTGCCTGACCCATGGCCCAGGTCTACAAGGGCAAAAAGAAGGTACCTCCCTCCATGAACCAAGCTACATCTGATGAGGGGCTGTGGGACAGACCACTTGGATTCTGAACCCAAGTCTTATACTTAGAGACACATGCCTGTGAAGTAATCACTACACCTTCTAGGGTCTGACTTTTCTCTCTGGTCAGGTGGGGAGGACACCAAAACCAAGGTCAAGAGGTAGCATCAGTGAGGCAACTTTAGTGAACAACTAGCACTGTCCCCTGGTGATTCCCAACATCAGCCAACATGGAGAGACTTCATCCACAGACCGTCTTCGAACCTTGACTAAAACCTCCAAGTTTGTCAGTCTGGGTTCCTAGATATTCATCCTACCTGGAGAAGACAGCTTATGGAAAGTTGCCCTGCTTCACACACATTTGCTCCTGGCTTTACCCAGCAACAGTGTCAATTTTAATTATTGTAACAATGAGCATCCAGTGTTAAATATTCAGACAGAAGGGAATAATAGGGTGTAGAGAAGAAAAATGGAAAGAATTTCACCACCCAAAAGAGACTGCTGTTGACAGTTTAAGTGTCATGAGCATCCCTTGAATTAATTTATCATGGAAAAAGGAAGAGTGTAAGGTTGAAGAACCTGTGTGATCTGCAGAGTATGGTATTTTAGCTGGGTATAGAATGGCAGACCTACTGATTTTCTTGCAGAGCTAGGAAGATGGTGTCTACCTCTCACAGCTACTCCATGGCCACTCCTCCTGGTATGTTACAATATCCCAGGCATTCCCATAAGCTCCAGAACCTGTGCACTATTCACCTGAATGTTCCCATTCAATAGCATCACTGGGCTGCCTCTTTGGGACTAGAAGTTATAATTGGACTAATGGATTTTCACCTGATATCTCTGATTTTTTTCTTTCTCCTGTTTTTGCCATTCTTGAAAGTCCCATAGGGAAGTTGGCAGTTGGCAAAGAGGCATGTGTGAGTGATTAACTGCTATGTGGACCAGAGTGCTCAGGGCCCTTGGTGTTCTGAGCCATAGTTGCCAAGTCCTGACATGTTTGGAAGGGGTCATCACTTTGTCATCCCACCCCTCAATTAGGTCCTGCATACTGGGACTCATATCTTCTATGGAAGTTCCAGTGAGAATCACAGGGTTCTTCCCTTTTCCTTCATGGCCCCTCAGTTTCCTTGCCAATATAATGTCCTCTACCCTCTGACCCCCCACACATTTCTAGGGCCCTCTTTGAAAGGCTCAGATCTTGCTGGAATCAATTTGCCTACCCTGGTGCTCAGCCCCTGACTGTCTCTTTTATTTCTGGATGAGAGAAACTCAGCAAGATGCCAAGCCAGGTTGCTCAGGATCCGCTGCCCCTGCAGCAGGGAGAACAGCCCAGTGATGGGTGGCACAACCAATGCCTATTACTGCTGGATTGAGAAGGCTTTATGTTCTGAAGGTGGACTTCTATCCTGTGTTTGATAAGTGTGTGGGTGAATGTGAGTATATGTGTGTGTGAGTTGAGTCGTGAGGGTAATATATGAAGTGTGTGTGTGTGTGTGTGTGTGTGTGTGTGTGTGTGCACAAGCATGTGAATGTGTGAGTGTGCACATGTGTATATGTGTGCATGCCTGTGTGCGTGAGTGTGGTGTGTGTGGTGTGTGTGTGTGTGTGTGTGTGTGTACATGAACATCTGATAATTCCTTTTGGGGGAATATTGGGCATTAGCTGCCCTTTACAGTCTCCAGGCTATTTGAAGGCTCATTCCCCTGTTCCCCTGTCCCTTTATGGCTGTCACCGTTATAGCTTGAGCCTCTGATAGGACCGTGCTGCCCCTATATCCTGAAGGTGGCTCCCTGCCTCCCTACTGAGGTTGTGGGAAGCATCTCTAGCCCTCAGCCAGCTGCCCACATGGATCTGGACTCAGGTTTTTACTCTCTTACTCCTTGATCTTCATCCCAGCTGAGTGAGGTCATCTGGGACAGAATTACAAGGACACCATCCATTGCACAGACACAGGTGTGGTCTGCCCCATTACCCGAGTAGCCTGTGGGGCTCCCAGGACAGGAAGAGAACAGGACATCTCCCCCACAGAGCTTCTTAGCATGCTTGCTAGGCACTCGGAGGGTAGAGCACTAAACTGACTCACTCCTCCTTGGGATTCTTGCTGCTCCCACAGGCCAGCATCAGCTTTCTCCGTGGCATGGCAGAGTTTGCAAAGTGTGCTGCTGTCTGTGCATTGACTCTGAGATAATCCGTATCAGCATGAGTAGATGCTCCATTTTGACCTTAATTACTGTCCTGCGGGAGTGACGGGACACACTGCCAAGGAGGGTGGCAAAGGAGAACCGCAGAAGCATCAGGGAAAGCATAGGTGTAGGAGGATGGGCCTCTGTGCATCTGACGCCATTATGCTCGGTCTCCCTTGACTGGATCATGCCCCAGTCCCCCAAATTTGTCAGCAGAGATCAAGACAAAGACTTACGTCTCAGATTTCAAAGCTCTGTTTTTCATCTGGGATTTAGTAGTGAGTGGTGCTGGGTGGGAAACAGAGTCAAGGACCCAGCTGTTCAAGTTACCTCCTGGCCGCTGAACACCAGAACTAGACTGCATGACTCCCCATAACTTCCTTACTTTGTGTCAGCTCTGTTTGCCTCTTGTCTTTGACCCACCACAGTTCCCAGGCCGGTGAAGCTATGGATAGAGTCAGGTCCCTGTCCTTGACAAATCCTCCCTGTTGGTAGCAGTGTTATGGGAAGGAACTCCTCGTCTGCCCAACAAATCTGCATGGGCTGTGGTCTGGCTTGATCAGCGGCACATGTTCTGGTCTCATGATCAGTACTTCACTAGGACACTTCCCACAATCCCATGGCACAGTAGCAGTGAGGGTCTGAGATGAGACCTGCACAGCCACCCGGGGAGACACTCTCCTTAAGTGTTCTGATGCCCCCATGTCCTGGCAACAAGCTGTCTGCTGTCTGATACAGTTGGCAGGTGGATCCATCTGCCTCCTCCTTCCTTCAGGAAAGTCAATGGATCAGAGAAATTTCAGGACCTGTTTGTGGGTTGAGAGATTAGGCAAGACCGATTTTTCACTCTCTAAAAAGCTAGGGAGCAGGGATATGCCTTTCTTACTTCTGGTGGGAATTTCTGTCATTCCATGTTCCTGGTATGCCTCCTTTATCCCAGTATGTTTGTAGAGATGAGGATGGTGGAGTTGGTGGCAGTGGTAGGGAGTGGGGCGGGGAATGGTTGAGGAGGACAAAGGAGCCTAGAGTTATAATAAGAAACAAATATTCTAGCAAATATTGGATTCCTCTGTGCAGAGGGCCCAGGCAGGAGCGTAGGGGTGGGGATTTAAGCCATGAAGGGCACAGACCCAGCCCTACCTCACAGAACAGACCTCTCGGTGCTGGCCATATTGGGAGGAGCCAAGGAGCCAGGAGTATGCTGAGCCTGTGATCTTGGGAAGCCTCAGAATTGAATGAATCTTGAGATGTTGGTGGGAGATGATGGTCAACCTGAGCAGGGTTAAGAGTCTGGTCTGTGCCTAGCAGGGCCTCCTACCCCAGGAAGGAAATTCGGTGCTCATCTGATGACACTGGGGATAAGTGCCTCTCTGAGCACGTAATCACACACCAGGAACCAAGAAGAAAAGTAAAGCAAGTGACACCAGATAAACCCTTGCAAGTCATAATGACTTCTGGGTACAAACCTGGACAGATGAATACAGGGCTCTCCTCTGCCATGGTTCTAGAACACATAGTGGACAGGCTGCCATCTGAAGAAAGCTTCCTGGCTTCTGCACTGTCCATACCATTTGGAGGACCTCTGGCTCCAGCATTCCCTACTGTTTTACAATCTAGTGGCAACCAACTGGCCTATGTGCTGGGAACTTCTGGACCCATCTCTCTCACAGTCCTGGGCAGTCCTCCTGAGCCTCAGTTTCCCTTCTGTAAAAGAGTGGGTGTCTCTAGGGGTCACAAAGGCCTCTAAGTCTACCTGTAGTCTCTCCTGTAGCTGCTGCAGCCATGGTGGATGTGAATAGTAGTGACAACCCAGCTACCCCATGAGAGCCAGATATGGAGTCTCAACTGAACTGCACCTGTTTAACATGAGGTCCCAGACCCTACTGGAGTCCTGCCCCAGAGGCAACACTGTAAATAATGGATTCACAGCAGTGCTGACGCTGGTAGGAGACTGCTTGTTGCTGTGGGATGTTCAAGTATGTCAAATGTGTTGCTCTGATTGGTTAAAATAAAACCCTGATTTGGCCAGTAGCCAGGCAGGAAGTATAGGTGGGACAAGCAGAGAAGAGAATTCTGGGAAGTGGAAGGTGGAGGTGGAGAGAGCTGCCAGCCGCTGCCATGACAAGTGAGATGTAAGGTACAGGTAAGCCACGAGCCACGTGGCAACTTATAGATTAATAGAAATGGGTTAATTTAAGATAGAAGAAGTAGATAACAAGAAGCCTGCCACGGCCATACAGTTTATAAGTCATATAAGCGTCTGAGTGATTATTTTATACGTGGGTTATGCGACTGTGGGGGCTTGATGGCACCTGGAGAGAAGCTCTCCAGCTACAGCTTGTCCCTCTGACCAAGTCAGTGCCAGCTATACTGTGTTCTCAAGAACAAATACCGTAAGTGACTGAAAGGGCAGAGAAGGCCATAGACCAAAATTTGATAGGGAGGGTATCCTGAAGGATCCACCAGATAAAGAAACTAGGAATCAGGTACAGAGCACAGGGCAGAATAGGACCTGGGAGGATCAGGGTTCACAGCCCAGGGCCACCCTGCAGGCATCTTTTAGAGACTTGATCTGCAGAGAGTCTTGTGCATACCAGTCTGCTATGGTGCGTGAGGAAGAAATTCTCATTGGGGGAAGCCAGTGCAGTGGAGGAGAAGGCACTTCCCTGGACTCCTTTTGCAGTAGCTATCAAAATACCATACCAACGGAATCCTGGGAGGCTGGCACTGTGGAGTGCTCACGGGACCACAAAGTTGTGCTCCAAACCGTGGTCAAGCTGTGTGGAAGTGTGGCTGGAGACAAGTGTGTAGAAACATGAAAGAAGAGCTCTAGGCCCAAACCAGACGCCATCTTCCAGAAGGACTAACTGCCCAGAGTGACAGGGAGCTACCTCAGCTGCTGAGCCCAGCTATCAGGAAACTGTATCCAAATACAATCTCCTCCAGTGTAGAGGCGCTCAAGACAAAAGGGAAAGTAAGCCAGGAACGGTTGAGCAGCACATGGTAGCAGAGGCCCCTCATGTGAGTCTACCAAAAGCCAGCAGTGAGAGGTTCCCAGTGGAGACAGCTCATTCTGATTCTAAGGCTATATTCAGGTGTAGCACTCTTAACTTAGAATGGCCTATTCTTTCTGCAAACAGGATAGATCCTTGTCTGTTAGGCAAACAGAGCTTCTCCCTCATGATTTGACCCAACAGCAGCACCCTGTCCTGGGGTCAAGAGTCTAGGGAGAGCATCATTGGCTCTACACAGTACAGTCCACTTTTCTTATTACCATGGTGTCTTCCCAGCCATTCACAGGCCTGCACTGTTCTTTCTGGCGGCAGAAAAAGCATCCGTGGTAAGTGGTATTCAATATAAAACATTTGGGGTTAGTGGTAGGATGGGACAGGAAAGATAGCTCAGTGGTAGAGCACTGGCTCTTCTTACAGCAGACCCGGATTTGGTTCCCAGAACCTACATCAGGCAGCTCACAACCATCTGTAGCTGTAGTTCCAAGGGATCTAACATCCAACCCTCTTCTAGCCTCTGATGGTACCTGCATGCATGTGTTGTGCAGACATACACTCAGGCACATGCACGTCTATATGTAAAAGATAAATCTTTAAAAACAGGAAAAGAACAGCATGCTGGGAAATAGGAAGTATATTTGAACAGAAGTCCTCTACAGATGTGGTCAAGTTAAATGAAGTCATATGAGAGGAATAGCCACTGTCCTGGTAAAGGGACTCTGGACACAAATGCCCAGGAATAAAGGCCATGTGACATAGGCCCCAGGGGTGCTACATCTACTAATCAAGAGCTTGGGGATTGTCCTCAAACACCCAGGACCTCAGGAGGCAGGGTGGCCCTCGGCCTCTCCTAGAGCCTTCTGGCAGAGCACAGCTGAGACTTACCTAGATTTACATGCCTGACTTCCAGAGCCACGCATCACACTTCTGTTTGAGCCTCCAGCACAGTACCCATTGCAGCCACCCTAGAACTCCTGCAGACCTAGACTCAATCATGTCCGAGGACCTGGCTCCTACCACATGCCAGGCAACCTAGGCCAAGTCTGCTTCTCCCTCTGCCTCCCCTGTTTCATACAAGCCTGAACTTAAGTTCCTCTGTGCTATAATTGAGCCTCCTTGCAAGATGAGACCCCAGTCTCTGCCTTGCATCTTTGTCCCTGCATGTGGCATTTAATGTTTGGGACCTTTAACCATACACTGGCTGTCAGGGTCCTTGAAGCCAGCATACTAGCATCAATACTCCCATCCTTGGTGTACACTGACCTCTGAGCCCAGCTGTGGTCCCCTCAGGCAGTATCTAAAGCTCTGGTCATGAGCTGATGAAGTGTTGGGGCCACCTTGGTATGGTAAGTTCTCAGACTATCCCACCAGAGAACTACCCAGGAGTAGTGATCGGGTAAGGAGGAGAAGGGCAGTACTGTAAAACACCTCCGCTTTGTCTTGGTGTCTACTGGTTTATGTCCATACCTGCCTTCCCTGTACCTTCCATTCCACTCACAGCTCTTTGCTACTGATATGATGGAGGATCCTGCAGCAGGCAAAGGCCCTCTCATCCCTTAAGCCTTGATATTGTGATCTCACAAGTTGGTGAGAGCAGAGAGCTACATGAAAGATGTCTGCACTCAGCATGTACTTTCCTGGTGTGGAAACTCACAGTCATTGGTAGCATCCTGACCTGAGTTGGGGGCCGGGGGACTCTGCTATAGGCACAACTGGTGGCTTGTTCTACCATGGCTCTTTTCAAAACCTAGTTCAGTCACAAGTGGCCACTTCCGAGTTGTTGTTACCTTGGGTTTGAGGAAGAGCGCTGAGTATGGAAGTCCCATTTTCCAACCCACCCCCAATAAATGTGGCCGTCCCAGAGGCACAAGATGTCTTCTCTAAGTTCATGCTTCTGCATCTTTGCCTAATGGTAAGATTTTTTTTGTTTGGTTGGTTTGGGTATTGTAGGAGCAGCCCCTTACATTCCTACACAATTCACTCATTCAGCAGTGGTCACAGCCCATGTCACAGGCCCCTCTAGGCCTGGGAAGGCACAATGCTTCTTGAGTGAACACATTCTGGGCTGAAGTCACTAGAGGCTGAGATGGGCTGTAGATGTCAGTGCTGGATGTCGGGACATCTGGTCAGCTCTCACACAGGAGGCAGTGGTGAGGGCTGGTGGTTTCTACCTAGGCTAAGGAGGGGAGTACTGACAAAAGGCACACGCCACCAGTCCTGCCAGCTGGGATAGTAACCCTGCACTCTAGCTGTATTCTTCATGCTCCATTGCTATCTATAGATGCTGTTCAAAACCTTGTTGCTATACGAGGACACAGGGCTCCATTTGCCAAAGGGACTTTACACAAGAGGAGACCCATTGACGGGTGGCCAAGCCTCTGGCTCACACACTGCCTCTCTTTGTCCCATATTAACAGTGTCCAGTCCAGGATGCTGGGTGGCTTCCTGTCCAGGCCATCCTTAGGTCATACATCTCAAAATTCCTTTGGAGTGATATTGAACTCCCAACCTGCTCTTGTCATACCTCAGAGCCAGGAATCTCAGTACTTCTCTGGGCCTTTCTTGTCCTCTGCAGAAAAAGTGCTTGGAGAACAGTAACCTGCATTTTCCTGGGGGTGGACATAGGTCAAGAGGGCCATGGAGACAGGCAGAGCTCAGAAGAGGTAGCTGTGATGCCTCTGACAGACTGGTGAGGGAGGCTTCTGTCAGCTGCTTTTCAGAGGCTAAGTGTTTCACGTGCACCATCCCTGGAGTCCAGAACCAGGGCCACATACCATTCAGTGCAGAACAGTGGGAGTGAGGTAAGTCAAGAGGAGACAACCAAGACCCAGGGACAGTGCAGATTGTGTTATAACTAGTGTCTTGTGGCCATAGTAACAAGCAGGTGACTCTGCAGTTAGGACAGAGTCTTCCAGGAGGATCTAGGAAACTACTTCCTTCTATGTACATGCCATGGTCCCCAGCTGCAGCCGAGACCCCACCTCCTGCCTCCTCTGCCCTCTCATTTCCATCTCTGCTTGCCAAATTTCCTTGTGGCCTCGAGAATTTTCAGGGCTGCTCATGGGCTATGCATGCAAAGGTCAGATGGGGTCAGAACAAGCTCAGTGCCAGCTTCCTTCTGCCCCCTTGCAAAGTTTACTAGAGTGTAAGAGATGGGGCAGGTCTCTAGACAGAGGGCAAACGGCCCCTCCCCAGCTGCCAGGGTAGAGCCCCTGACCTCTGTAGGATGGAAGGCAAGTCCATGGCTGCTTCATAACCCACTTAGTTCAGTTTTTGGTACCAGCACCAGTGGCTTCATGAGCAAGAATGCTTCATCCCTCATAGGCTGTGCCTAGAACTCAAAGATCACGGAGGCAGCTCAAGAGACCAGGAGACTTGGGTAGTAGAGAGCTTTCTATCCAGGGATGGTGCCTTCATTCAGATCAGAGCACACTATTGCCCAGGCATTTGAATGTTTGGGTGGGTGAGTGGGTGGATGGGTAGGTGGGTGGAAGGATGGATGGATGATGGATGGATGGATGGATGGATGAGTGAGTACTATGTGGATGATAGATGAATGGATGGTAGGCAAGTGGTGAAAGATGTAAGTGGATAGAAGGAACTGGTTGGTAGATAAATGGATTGGTGAGTGATGAATGATGGATGGATGGATGGATGGATGGATGGATGGATGGATGGTGGATAGATGATGGAAAGATGCATACTGGAGTACTAGATCAGATATAGGCAGATGATGAGTATGAATGGACAGTATATTATATAGGATATATATAATATACTATATAGTATATAGAAGAATACTAGATGTATAAATGGATGAATGGTGATGGTGGGTTGAATGGTACATGCTAATAATAAATGGTTGGATAGGTAGTAGATCCTTAGGTGATAGATAGATAGATAGATAGATAGGTGGATGGATGATAAATGGGCAGATGGATGAATGGCTAGAATGATAGATGAACAGATGGACAAGGAATGTCCCCTCTGAGTACAGGGACATGTGGCTTTCCCGCATAGTGAAGACCGATGTTCCCAGATTCCTCATGCTCCCATGATCTGCTGCCCCAGCAAACTGCACCAAGCCTGGAAGCAGAAAGGGGGCGCTTTAGTTCTGCACATAGGAATTAAAGCCCGCTTCCTTGTCTGTCTCCGCTCTTAAACAGCCCCTGTCAATTCAGTCGAGTTCGCCTGTGCAGAATGATTGGAGTAGTTTCTTCCCCCTCCACTTACCTGCCTTGATCCTAATGAACTAATGAAACAGGCACCCCATGACAGCTGCGGGCTGGGTTTGCTCCCTCCTCTTTCAGTCTAATTTGATTACCCGAATCTGGAGTGTTTTGCACTGGCGTGGCATGACGTGCTAATCATAAAGTGGGGCTCCCTATTCTTGAGGGCTGGGGGACAGTTCCAGGCAGCTAATGAATCACTGTAATCAGAGAGCCATCTTGAAAATTAATCCATTCTACTGCAACTATTTAAAGACAAAATCATTATCAAGGCAGTTCTCACTAAATTATGTTGTCTAAGGGTTGTGGGAAGGTTCTTGTCATCTCAGGATGCAATCCCGGTCTTACAGATAGATAGCTTCCCCCCCCCCCAGTGATGAAAAGATTTAGGGTGGCGTGCTAAGGAACACCACCTTCCTCTGCTTAGTTTCCTCACCACCCCCAAGGCCTTTTGCACTCCTGTGGCAGGGCTAGACCTGTCTGGCATCTGCCCCATGAATGGCCACCATTTTTGTAACTCAGCCCCTAGCCTAGCCTGCCCTGATGTGGTTGATATTCCTCTCACCAGACTATTGTACTCTTCTTAGTGGCAGAGCTGCAGGGAGAAGTCCTCACCTCTAGGAAGCAGTGTCATGGTTGTAAGAAGAAAGGGATCTTCTGGATGAGCTGCAGCGGTATAGTTGTTGAGCAGGTTGTGAAGTGAGCCTGGGTGAGATGTCCTTCTAGCCTCATACATTGCCTCCCTGTGCATCTCTGGTCCTACACCACAGCTTGTGACAGAGGCCACTGTCACTCCAGCCCTCTTTCCCCATTCATGAGTGTTTTTTGACCAAGTGACACTATACCTATGCCCATCAAGAACCTTGATTTGATTGGTTCCACATTCCTCTCAAAGCAAGAACAGATGGCCATGGGGTAGGTAGGTCTGTATATGTGACTCGCAGCCCCTGAGCCAGCAAACCCTGGTTTACTCCTGTTGCTGCTGTGGCAAGAGACTGGGCCCCCAAGATGTGGACTGGCCAATGTACTTTGGGCACACCCTGATACCGATGAGCCCACCTGTTAGCATAAGCCTCTGTGTCTTCCTGAATCGCTTCCATCAACCTGAACTGTCCACTCTACACAATTGATGTGGCCAGCTCATCCTCCAAGCTTCACTTCTTTCTAGAAGCACTCCTGACTGGCTAGAGGCAGTCTTTGAGCCGCCACCCCTCCCCCCAACCCCTCCACCCCCACCCCCACCCCCGCCACTGCCTTGTGAAATCTGTGTGCCGACCATTTATATAGTTCAGTGTACAAGGGGGTAGTGTGCTCAGAACATTCCTGAGGACAGGTCTGCATCCTCCTGAGCTGGTTATGCTATGGTCAGGGCAGCCTGAATCAGTGACCCTGCCCTACTCTGTCCAGGAAGCACAGAGTGAACCTCCTCAGCACAGGTTCTGGGTGCAAGGTCTGCGCCCTGCCTTCCTCATGAGTACGTGGGCCCTGAGCACCTAACATTGTAAAAAGACACTAGTGGCCTCTAAGCTCAGCCCAGTATGCCTAGGACATCTTGAGGAGGCTCCAGTAAGCTTACCCACAGTATTCACTTATGGTTGACAGTGCTGAGTCAGTATTTTCTCAAGTACAGCCCCTTAGGTAACCAATAGCAAATCTGGAAGCAGGACCTTCATGGGTGTTAGGATGAGGGTGAGGGGAAGGCTAACCCAGCCCACCTGAAGGGCTGGGCACTCCAAGGCCTGCTAGGGAGGCCTGGCTGAACCCTCCAGTGTAGGAAGACCAGCAGTCTAAGCCACTTCATCGGATAGAGGTTCCTGTAGATCTAGAGGAAGGAGGCCTCAGTGGCTTCAAACTATGGAGATGTGTGTTCATTCATTTCTTCAATGGAGTGTCTGTGTTTTGGTGTCAGACCACCCTCACTGAGGGTCCATGCTGAGGAGAGTCAGGGTTCGGCAAAGGACCTGGCCCTGTATGAGAGGAGAGGGCACCATATGAGAGCACCACACGTGAGCACAGTGCCTTTTGTTGGCCACTGTGGTCATGGGAACTGCTCAGGCTGTGAGTGCTTCAGAAGAGGACCTACCTTAGGCTAAGGCAACAGAAGAGCAGAGATGGTTCTTCAAAGCTGAGACAGCCCCTACAGGTGATCCGTCTGTGTGGCCTCCCTGCTCCCTGAAAAGCAAAGAAGAGACACATTATCTAGGGCAGTAAGGCATGGAGTTTCCTAGGCATATACTTGTCTTCCTGCCTACAACCTGTGGTGAGCCATCATTTCTAAACTGTGGCAAATTTCAGGTAACAGGCTTTGGGCTTTAGCGTGGTCTGTGGACAGAACTCTCACAGGGTCTTCCTTCCTAGGATGGAAAGACGGGAGGTAAACATTGCCCAGAGAAGAGGCAAGGATGGCACTCTAGCTCAGTGCTGAACCCAGCATGACCTGTAAAGAAAGGCAGCTCTGTGCTCTCTTCTCCCCTCTCTTCCTCCTTCCTTCCACTTGTCCTCTGTCTCCTACCTCATTAGGAAATTCCCGGGATCCTTCTATGATCTGGCCCAGGTGTAGTAGTGAACTGGGGAGCCTTAGCTGTTGGATCTGTTGGGTCTCCCAGAGTGATTGTTGAACAAGTGATAGTTCTACTGCAGGTCAGGGCTCTCAGCCAACCACAAAAGGTGGACCCAAGACAGAGATGACCATAGAGGCTCTAGAATCCAGGCACTGAGTGCCTGATAGCCCTTCATCCCTAAAACCATCCGTCGTTCTCCTCGCCACTGTCACTCACTGCCTCCTCACTCTCTTGGACAGTGAAGGTGGAGAAGTTGGAACCCAGGCCTCCATCTCTGAGCCCAAACCTCTGTTGCATGGGGTGGAGGCTGCTTGTGTACAGAGCTGGACTGCAGAGCCCCACCTTGCTGCTACCAGCACAGCATAACCAAAAGAAAGCTGTAGGATAAGACCAGGAAGCTCTAGCCTCAGAGAGACCTTGGAGCTCACATCACACTTCTCTAAACCCTAGCTCTGTCTTCATAGTCTGTAGTAAAAGTGATGATGAGGATGGGGATGGTGGTGTTGGGGATGAGGACGGTAGGGATGGGGATGGTGGGGATGGGGATGAGGATGGTGGTGATGGGGATGGTGGGGATGGTGAGGATGGGGATGGTGGTGGTGGGGATGGTGGGGATGGTGGGAATGGGGATGGTGGTGGTGGGGTTTGTGGGGATGGTGGGGATGGGGATGGTGGTGGTGGGGATGGTGAGGATGGTGGGGATGGGGATGAGGATGGTGGTGGGGATGGCAGGGATGGTGGGGATGGGGATGGAGGGGATGGTGGTGATGGGAATGGTGGTGATTAGGATGCGGTGATGGTGCTGACCATAGTGGCAGTAATAATTATGACGATGATGCAGCCCATGATGATAAAGATGGTGGTGATGGTAGACATGCTAATGATGGTAATGTTAGTGATAGTGATGATTATGAGAATCATGGCAGTGGTGGATGATGACGTTGAAAGTGGTAATGGTGACAGTGGTGATGATGATGATGATGATGATGATGATGATGATGTTAATGGTGGTGGGTGATAGTGATAGTAGTGGAGATGATGATGAGTGATGGCGCATCAGCAGGGCGGCTGTGGGGTCAGTCAATGCTTCCTGCAAAGGGAACTGTCTCTCTGGACTTAGAGGATAGAGTTCTTGGCAGGGCAGGCAGCAGAGGAGACTGTGTAGCCTGGTTCAAAGGCTTTGAGGCCTCAGTAATACATGTTGGAGGGACTCCAGGCTCAACATGGCACCCTTGTGCATGTCTCTTCCCAGGCCTGCTTGGATAAAGGAGAGGCAGCTGACCAGGCCCAGCTGTGAGCAGAGTAAATCAATGCTCAATCAAGTTCTCTGCCTTGATTACCTGGAACCAGTATCTGATTACTGCTTGAGAGTGTAGGTGGCAGGATGCCCTTACTCCAAAGGGACTGAAACAACCACAGGGCTGTCAGAATCTGTGTGATCCAGCAGGGACCCCGACCATGGGGTACAAAGCTGTTTCTTGATTCTACCTAACATCTCATCACTGGGCCCAGCATCTGCATCCCTTATGTGTCTCTGCTGGAATTCCGGCAGGATGAGCCAGACCTGTAGGAGGAAAGCAATGGCCATGCGTCTGGGGATTGGAGGTAAGCCTCCTCAAAGGTTTTTGGGCCCAGTGTGAGCACCTCCTCAGCTCCCTGCTAAACAGAGCTACTCCTCATCTGGGCTCCTGAAGGCCAGTACATAATAGGGCTGTGTCCCCACTGACTGGCAGAGCCTTTGGCCCTGCCCTGGGGCAGATCAGGCTTCTCTCCAGATAAGCCCCACCCGAGCTGTGCCTCCTGCTCCAGTGACCAGCTCTCTGTGGTCTGGAAATGGTCAGACAGGAACGTTCCTCAGCCTTAAACAATGTAGAACGCCCTTGGAAGGGCGGCTCCCCCACAGCTGCTGCTGAGCTGTATCGTTTTTTATTACAATATTGTAGGCATATGAGCTCAAGCCAAGCTAAGCCCTCCCAGACTGTAGAGTAGGAATAAACCAAAGCCCATTTACAATTAAACACAAACAAAACTGCAAAACCAATAAAATTGAAATTTGCAGCATTAATTTTACAGGGCAGGTGTTTCCCAGAGCCGCTGCTCAGGGAGTAGACTCCAGGGTACAAGAACTACCTGCTGGTACTCAAATGGCTTCTGTGTTCATTCAAGGGGATGCCAGTTCACACATACGTAAGGGCAGCTGCCTGAACGGTGCTAATAACAGTGGCTTTGTTTGTTGTGATCACACCTTCCATTTAACCCAGAGCCATCCCAGAAGGCATGTTTAATAGCGGGTTCTTGATAACTCGTTTAAGCTGTCGCCTTCCCATGCCAACAGCTCTGCCTTGCAGCCTGACAGGGCGCTGCTTTAAATGGGAGTAATCCAATTACTGCAGGGCCCAGGAACAGCATCTTCATTGCTTATTTACTGCCGTGCTTAGTGCCAATGAACTGCTGCAAGGCAGGGAGTGGGAGGCAGAGAGCCAGCCATACATGTTGTTGCTGCAGGCTGGCATCAGCCTTCCCTGGAGCTGTGCCCCACTGCCCTTCCTGTGGGGCCATGTGTACTCATGGGAAACAGGCTGGGTAGATAGCATGGGGAGCTGTGTTAGCTATTTTGCTCATTGCTGTAAACAAATGCCTGACAAGAGGCAAGTTAAGGGAGAAAGGGTTTCTGTTGGCTCACAGCATGAGGGTTGCAGTCCATCATGGTCAGGAAGGCATGGTGGCAGGAGTGTTGAGACAGCTAGTCACATTGCTTCCAAAGTCAGGGGGCAACAATGAGTGTTGATGCGCAGGTCACATTGTATCCAAAGTCAGAGAGCAGTGATGAGTATTGGTACTCAGGTCACATTGTATCCAAAGCCAGGGAGCAGTGATGAGTGTTGGTACTCAGGTCACATTGTATCCAAAGACAGGGAGCAGTGATGAGTGTTGGTACTCAGGTCACATTGTATCCAAAGACAGGGAGCAGTGATGAGTGTTGGTACTCAGGTCACATTGTATCCAAAGACAGGGAGCAGTGATGAGTGTTGGTACTCAGGTCACATTGTATCCATGGTCAGGGAGCAGTGATGAGTGTTGGTACTCAGGTCACATTGTATCCAAAGCCAGGGAGCAGTGATGAGTGTTGGTACTCAGGTCACATTGTATCCAGAGACAGGGAGCAGTAATGAGTGTTGGTACTCAGGTCACATTGTATCCATGGTCAGGGAGCAGTGATGAGTGTTGGTACTCAGGTCACATTGTATCCATGGTCAGGGAGCAGTGATGAAAGTTGGTATTCATCTTGTTTTCTCTCTGTTTGTTGTTGTTGTTTATCACAGCCCAGACCCCAGCCTACACATGGCACCTCACACATTCCAGGTGGATCTTCCTACCTCAGCCAACCCAGTCTATAATGCTTCATAGACATTCCCACAGACTTGTCTCTGGTAATCCTAAGTCCCATCAAGTAGACAGTCATAATCAGCCATCAAAGAACTGAACTGGCCCCTCCAGACCACAAAGGAAACACTGCATATATTCTTAACTAGGACTATTGGGATCTAGCCTCTAATAGTCTTCTTCCCAGGGTTTCCAGAAGAGACACTACCAATGGCAAGAATAATCTAAGGGAATGAATCTAAGCATACCGAACTCTTCATTCCATTCACTTTATTCTTCTGTTACAAAATTTGCCACTCCTCTGGGGGGACTGGTCCACAACCTTACAAACAGTCACTCTTTTACAATACAGTCCAAAGCTTTCGAGGTCCCCACAAGAGCTGTGATAGTCAGCTTCATTTGCAACCCAAAAAGGGAGTGAATAAAGGAGGTGGGGTCAGATAAGGCCTGGAATAAGTCTGAAAGGAAATTTATGTGCTCAAAATATAGTCTTATAAGTGGTTAGGTGAAACATTACAAGTTTATCATAAATGTGCTCAAACGACAATCTTAAAGGTGGTTAGGTAAGAGTCTAAATCACTAAAATAAAACTGTCCCCCGCCTTTTTTTTTCTATGTCGCCGTTTTCTGGCAGGGAGGGGGAGGAGCACACAATAGCTAGGTAACTTGCATCACAGGTTCAAGCACCTGGTATGAAAAAAAAAAAAAAAACTTTTGTTCTAAGTAAGTTGCTCTAGGATGCCACTTGGGCTGTGAGAGAAGGGGAGGTCTGAGCTTAATTTACACAAGAAGCAAAGCTATGTACCTAGTATTCACCTGGCCTAGGCAATGTCTCCATATGGGTGTTTACCTTAATTCAAGAGACTAGCATGTGGTCAGACCAGCTATTCTGTCTGCAACTTATCCAAGCATCCAGAGCTGGCCCTGGCTCTGGATGCTTGCCTAATTCTAATGCTAAAAAAGAGCAGAAATCCTGGAAGCAAGAAGCTTTGCCTGCATGACTGTATCCAAATACCTTAATTGTGTATGCCCAAGGAATGATCAGTCCATACTGTTTAGAAGTTTTTGGGGAAGCTATGAGAGCGCACATGAAATTCATAGCAGAAAACAGTTGATATATTAAAAGCCAAATAACACCAAATGCTCCTTGAGACTTAGCCTCTCCTTATCTTCCTGTGATGAGAACAGCCAGGACTAAAGAATCTCCTCCAAGGACCCATATGTAGAGGAAGGCCACAGAACATTCATGGCCCCAGATGTGGGGCTTTACCTCTTCATGATGGCCATTTCCAGTGGACCCTACTAGGTGTTCGTTTTCTCTCTCTCCCTCCCTCTCTCTCTCTCTCTCTCTCTCTCTTTTTCTCTCTCTCTGAGATGAGTTCAAGAGTTTGACTGCAGACAATGGGTCTCACAGCTGGGCAGTTACCAAGTGTTGTTCATGGGGTTATTGGGTTGCCATGCAGTTGAGGAGTAACCCCATGGCTGGGGCTATAACATACCTGGCCTATCCTTGCCTGAAGTGCAGAAGCAAGGTCTACTTTTGGCTTGATCTCCTCAAACATAGTGTATCATCATGGGCTCCTGTGCTTAGGGAAAGTTGTACAGTGCCCATGTTGGTTACAGGAATGAGCTTGCCAGCTCCACTTCCCTGGGAGCATCCAAGGTGTGCCTGAGCTGGCACAGCAGAGGACTCTGCCAGGGAAGTGAGGGATATTAGATGGCTTTGGGTTTATTTTAGCAAACAGAATATAAAAACATTTTATAGAAAAGTGAACTAAAGTGACTGGCTGGAAGTCACATGGTGGTGTATGACAGTCCTGCCAAGAAGGTCCACAGATTGGGACAGACAGAAACATATCTGCTTTTTGCACAGGTAACAGACCTGTTGCTCTGAGGTCCTCCCAGCCTGACCTATCGGCACAAGAGAGCCTGAGCCTCTAGCCCACAAGGCTCTCTCATTTCTGAGCATCACCCTGTGGAGAGCATTCATTCCCCTCAGATCTGTTTCTCTCCCTGACTTTGTGGTCCTTTGTCCAAACTCTACCCTCTGCCTGAGCTTCTGCCAGCTAAACAGCTGCTTTCAACTCCATGTAAGGTTGCCAGGCTGTGGCTGATTGCCCAGGAGCCTTCAGGACCTGTGACCCATCCTAGTCCTGAAAGGCCCCAGTCCCCTCTACCTTTGCATAGTTCTCTGCATTCTGACTGCAGGGTTCTTATTCTTCATCCATCAGACCAGGGTCTGGGCTCCAGCACCTGCTTCCTACTGGGTCTTGGGACATCTGGGACAAGGTTCTGTCTCATACCAGCCAATGTGTCCACAAGAGAGGCGTAGTGAAGGGAGCAAGCTGTTCCACTGTCCTCAGAACACTGCCTGAGATCCTGGCCCATATTGGTATGGGTCTGTGTGAAACTGTGTGTGTGGAGGGGGGGAGTGGGTGTGAGATTTTGCACTCCTTGAGATGTGCGTGTGAGTGGCATGTGTGAAAGTACTCTTTGTTTGCTTATGTGTGATAGAGATGTGTGTGGTGTGTATGTGAGCAGCATGTTGCAGTGCAGGTGTGTGCAGCCTTATGGTATAAGCATGTGGATGTTGCCATGTGTGTGCATGTGTGTCTCTGTGTGTGTTAGGGATGGATATGCTGTCTACACAAATGTGTACATGTGTGATGCAGACAGTAACTGTGGAGAGGAACTACTCACAGTCCCCCATGCTACCTTTAGGGAAGCGTGTATGTGGAGTTGGTTGTGGTCCTACTCTGCAGCCCTGTGGAAGACTCAGGCTCTGGAATGTTCTTCTCCCTCTCAAGTGCAGCTTCTTCCTCTTCCCAAGCTGGAGCTCACAGACTTGCTCTCTCTCCATCTTTTTAGACTATCCACTTTCTTCCAGGAACCTGGGATACACGAGACCCCACTTCCTGACTGCCACAGGCCGAGGGACCCCAGTGGTCATCATACGTTGCAGGCTGTGGCAGCTATCTGCCCAAACTCAGGCCACTGACCACCTCAAGAGTGCCCATCAGCCCCTGTGGATGTCCTTCCCCTGTGCTGGGATGCTTTGTGCCAGCAGGGCCAGAGAAGGACCAGCTCAGCCCATGCTCTGGGTGAGATGAAGTTGTGAAGTGGCGGCATGAAAGGCCCTTTTGTCCCGAGGATGTGGTAGCCCGGTGCTGGCCCGGCACTGTGTCTCCCACCGCCTCCAGCAGGAAGTAGGCTGGGCTGGGTGAACTGAGTTCCAGCAAGCAAACAAAAGGATCTGTGTGTGTAGTGCTGTTCCAGTGTCCTCGGGGCCTTGGTCCCTGGGTACGCCCAGGCTCTGCTTGTCTGTGTGCTGTTACACACCAGCCCACAACATGGCCTGGCTGTGTGTGCTTGTATCCTTGCACACACATGTGTGAGTAGGCATATGTGTGGATATGTACGTACATGAGTATTCATAGAGTGCATACATACTTGTGGGTGTGTGCATGTGTGACACCTGTGGTGTCTGAGTATGTGTATATATTTACAGTGTACATTGTGTAGTGGTATGTACATCTGTGTACCTATTGTTTGTGCATGTGTAGAGATGCTGTGTTTGAGATGCATGGTATGTACATCTGTGTGAGAGTGTGCTTGGGCAGGTGCAGTGAGTGCATGCGTAAGTATATGTGTGTACCCGTGTGCACTTGTATGTGATGTATGTATACATGTGTAGCATGGTGTATATACATGTGTGTGTTTATGTATGTGTTAGGTATCTATCTGTATAAATGTATATATGTCATTATTTACATGTGTGAGTATTCGTGGCATGTGTATGTAAGGATTTAAACATGTGTGTGTGGTGTATGACTATGTTGTATGTATGATGCAGGTACATGTGGGTAGTTGTCCTAGATTTACACATGTGAGTACATGTATGAATGTGTGCTCTGCTTGCATGAATATCCACATAAATTGCTTTTTGTTGCATGCTGTTATGCTTACACCATGTGAGGTATGTGCCATGTGGTTATGTTTGTGTTCATGTATTCTATATGCACACCCATGTTTGCACACGTATATGTTCATGAAGATGTATATGTTGCCCAGGTGGTGGTGGCACATGCCTTTAATCCCAGCACTTGGGAGGCAGAGCCAGGCAGATCTCTATGAGTTCAAGGCCATCCTGGGCTACCAAGTGAGTTTCAGGAAAGGCTCAAAGCTACACAGAGAAACCCTGTCTTGAAAAAAAAAAAAAAAAAAAGATATATATGTCATGTGGTCTGGACAGGTACTCTGTTCCCTCCCAAAAACCTAAGGCCAGTAGGACCTGGTTACTGTATGTGGTCTTGTTGTGTATGGGCTTTCCCCAGTGACAGAAGACAGCATACTGTATCCCTTGTCACATTTCTCACAAAGTGTTCATGGGTGGAGGAGGCTCAGGAGCCCCATGTGTGTTGCTGGAAGGTGGCCTTGATACAAGATAGGATGGGACTTGTACTCAGACCCCACTTCCTTTAGCCCACCAACCGTTCCCTGCTTCCAAAGCCCACCCATTCTTGGTATGTCCTGCAGACAGGCAGGCTAGGGCTGGCTGCTGGTGATACCACCCTCCCCTAGCCAGTCCATACTGCATGCAGGGCCCTGGGTGATGTTTATGTTGACCTTTGATCCTACTGTCCTCCTCCTAGCTGGAGTCTTCCTCTTCCTACACAACGCAGTCCTGTTCTTGGCCTGTTAGGCAGGCAGAGACTGTGTGAGTGGGAGCCTGTGGCTCGCTAACATGCACACCCTCTGTGAGCTGCGTATCAGGACAGGTTTGTGCATGCAGGGAAACTTCTCATGGCCATGTTTGAATCCTTCCCTTGCATCCCTCAGTGGCTAAAGGCAGAGAGAGAGGAAGAAGGAGGTAGAGAGAAAGAGACAGAGACAGAGAGAGGGAGAGAGACAGACAGACAAACTTCAACTTGTTAGAAAAAGTTCTCAGGCATTGCAAACCGGAGTTTGGGTGCTGAGGTGTGGGTGTGGATCCCCAGGCAGCTGATTTGAGGCTTTCAGGCTTATATTTGTTGGGGACTGAGGCGGTTTCCATACCATCTCTTGCTGTCACCAGAAATGACGCATCGGGGCTGGGAGAAGCAGCTGCTGGTGACTTCGCACAAATAATGAACAGCCAGGGACAGATGTGTGACACAAGCCAACTCTGCTTGCCCACCAGCCACCTGGGCTGTGGTTAGTGGGGGCCCAGGAGAGTGGCTTGGGCCTGATGCCAGGCTCTTTGGAATGTCCTCAGCCTGGGAATACCCATGGCCTGGGAGGGGCAGTCTCAGCCTGGGGCAGCCATTGTTCTTGAAGCTATCGCCCAGGAAGCCAAATGGTTTTCTCCCAGATCCTTGAAGGAGCAGCAGCCTACACTGTCTGTTCTACACAGGGACTCCATAGCTGACTTCAGATAAGCGTGGGACAAACCTCACTCCATCAGTTTAGGCTTCCATAGCAGAATGCCTCAGGCAGGTGGCCTAGTGGCTTAACATTAGCTCTGGGGACTGCAAGTTCAAGGCCACAGTGCTGGCAGGGCCGGTTTCTGGCTCACAGATGTCTGAGTCCTTCTTGCTGTGTTCTCACAGGTGATGTGTTGTGAAGCAGGGAGAGGGGAAGGTGTTATTTGGGTCCCTCATAAGACCACTAATCCTTTCAGATCAAAACTCATACTTGTGGCCTAGCTTGAATTCAAGAATTACTTTCTTATGGTCCTGTCTCTAAATACAAGGGTCAGGAGTGTAAATGGAGGTGGAGTTTTTCTTTCCCGGCCACTCAGCCCCAAATAAACACACAAAAGCTTATATAATTACAGAATGCTTGGCTGATAGCTCAGACTTCCTACTGATTAGCTCTTACATTTAAATTAATCCATTTCTATTAATCTCTGTATTGCTATGTGGCCCGTGGCTTTACTGGTCCCCTAGCATCTTGCTTCTTGGGTGGCTCCCTGACCTCTCTCTACTCTGCCCTTTTTCATCTGAGTCCTCAGTTTGATTGTTCGCCTAACCTTATCCTGCCTTGCCATAGACCAAACAGCTTTGTTATCAACCAATGAGAGTGATACATATTCACAGCATACAGAAGGATTATCCCACAGCACAGGGGCTTCAGCATGCATTTATAGTGTGTCTCTAACAGTAATGTGAGAAGAGCTGGCCTGGGGTCCTAGCTGATGCACAGTCCACTTTGCTGGCAACTGATATGAAGATCCTGGGATGGGATGAAGCAAGCGACATCTCGCATGGCTTATGGGTCTCTTGAGTGAAGCAACTATAGTATGAATTGCCTCAGGAAGGAGGCTAGCAAGCTGAACGGGTCATAGAAGATTCTGGTAATAAGAATATTAACTCCATTATGGACCTCTTCCTCACAGCCTTCCTGTCTGCCAGGCCTGACCACCAATCCTGGGTGGGTTTCCAAAGAAGGAGAAAGGTGGTTTTCTTCGGTGTAGACTTTGACATCCCTGTTCTGATGCACACTGTGACCACCTCCTCATTGCCAGCTCATCACTAGAACACTGGCCTGCCTGGGCTCAAAACAGAGACTCAGGCCAGTTGTCTGTAGATGAGAGGTGATTGGGGGTCATGGTCTCTATAGAATTGCTGACTTCTTGCCAGGCAAGCCTCACTCCTGACACTGAGTCCTTGTCCCATCCAAGCTGTCCAATGGACAACCACTTTGATAGATCTAATCCATGCCCTATCAGTTTCTGGCAGAGCAAAGAGTGAGACTTTCACCCCTCAGGAAGGAGAGTGACATTGTTATGGAGATGTTCTAACACCCTCAGTGACTCCTTGCTATTGTAGGCTGCTTATGATAGTACACCCAGGAGAGGCTGTGTGTGGCCCGCCTCCATGCAGAATGTCTCTGAATGGCATGATGCCTGCTCTTAGGGCTACCCATGATGCCAGGCCCAGCTCTAGGGTATAGCCATTCCACTCAGTGAGGCCTGTGTGTTGGGAGCGGCACACTGACCAGCTCTCTCCTCTCTCCCACAGCACGGATTATCAAGACAAAGCAGTGGTGTGACATGCTCCCTTGCCTGGAGGGGGAAGGCTGCGACTTGTTAATCAACCGGTCAGGCTGGACTTGCACACAGCCCGGAGGGCGGATAAAGACCACCACGGTACGTGGCCCCTTTCCTTTCTTGTGGGCATGTTGGGGAGAAGTGAGCAGACACCACAGTCCATTGATGGATGTAGAGTCTATGGGATGGAGCAGATACAGGTGGCAGCTGGTGTCTCCAATCTGGTCACAGCTTCTCCTCCCCCTCTGGCATTAAATCCCAGAGAGCCTGTGCCCAATCAGTTGGCCTTTGGGTGCCCAGGGACTGAGCCACAGACAGAACCACATATATTGGTCCACTGGGCTAGTCATCTTGGAAGTAAAGCCAATACAATGTATATTGCTGGCACTGAGGTTGTCCGGCTTTGTAGGGGAGATGTAGGGGAACATCAGTCACCTCAAAACATGAGGGCAAGTTTCTGTACCCTACCTGAGGCCAAGGGGTGCATCCAGATTCAGGACAACAGAGGGAGCGGCACATGGTTCTGCTGCTGCTCTGGATTTCATCTGGTGACTGCTAACAGACCCCAAGAGCTCCCAATACCTCACCTTCCTCATCATGAAGCAGGGCACACTGAGTCTTTCTGGAGGCCATGGCTATCTTGATCTCCGGAACCACTCCTTCCACAGGTAGTTGAGTGCACAGGACTCTAGAATGTTCTTTGATTTTCTTTCTCTTGTTGCCAATTCTTTGAAATTTCTGAGTGTAATGGCTCCACACAAGGCCTGGGCACTGCAGATAGTTATCCTCTGTGATATGCAATTGAGAGGTGATAAGTCCTTGGGCAAGACTGGTAAGCCTCCTTGGGCTGGTGACTGTTCCCTTAGCTCTGGCTTCTTTGAGAACATGCAAAGGCTGAGACAAGTCCAGGGTCAGTGCGGTAACCTGTCGGGCTGCTGAGTGGACGTAGAAGCAAGCACACTGTGACGAGCCTTAGGCTCTGAGGAGCCTGGAGAGGTGCATGGAGCGGGAAGCCACAGGTATAGAATGCTGTGTGTCTGCCTCTGCCCTGTGCTCACCACAAGTTCAGGTTGACTCCTTGAGCTCCCAAGACTCCCCAGACAGGGGCCACAGATAGGTGTGAGAGATGATAGATAGTGATGAGCCCCATCACTCATAACCATGCAGAGGGCTATTGATGGCTTTCCCAGTGCCCCATAGTGGCCTCCTGTAGAAGGCCCAGCCACCCCAACCATACCCCAGGCCTTCAGCCACTTGGATAAGTGCTACAATGGTAAAAACTGTCACCAAGAAAGGAGTCATCTATCCATAGTCCCCCATGATTCAGAGGAGGGTCATAACAAGGCAAGAAGGTCTTAACTCCCAAGCCTGCATCCTTTTGGGGACCAGAAGTAGCCCTAGACTTGGTGCATTCCCACTTGCAGGGGTCACACTTGGAAGGCATGGGCAAGTAAGGGCAGTGTGTAACTGCAATTGGACACCACAGTGGACTGGGTGGGAGTGAGGGCCCCCCGAGTCAGCTTTACCTCTTCCAGAGACAAGAAAGGAGCTAGGCCAGCTCTGCAGTCTAGTCTACACGGTGTCCTTGAGTTCAAAAGGATGAGACCCGCCTCCTACTGGAACCTCTACCCTAAGGTGATATGTTCTCAAGCCAGATACTAAGAAGCCACAATTTAAAGTACCTACTATGTGATTATATCATGGCCTCTTATAGAGTAAATTAGTAGCATGGGTTTCACATGTCACCATAAATTGTTTTTTCCGAGATGACATTCTTGTCACCCATTACTTCTAAGAGGCCTGGTGGCCATGTAGTGGCTGCTAATTCCTTTCTAGTGTCACTCATCCCAAATAGGGCCTTCCTTCAGCCAAGACCCCTCTCCACTCTGTACCCTGGCTATGCTGACTCTGCCTCCAAGCTCCACTGACACCCTAACCCTAGCACAGTGTCACTTGCTGATTATATCTCTCTCTCTGTGTCACCAGAATGGGAGCTGCTCAGGGGCAGGTCACTGGGCCTGGGGATCCTGTAGCCTGTCCCTTCATGGGGCCTCCTAAGTATGTGTGATAAATGGATCCATTGATTAGCCCAGTGCAGACCCCAGACGCATGCTGATGTTCGCATTTCTGGAATCACTGCGTCTCAAAAGCATGGGTCACCACCCCATTAGTGGGTCATGAAATTAATTTACTGGCTCATGATCAGCCTGTAAAAAGTGGAAAAAAGGTCATAAAAATACTAGAGTGCCTCTCGGGTCACTGGGATGAGTGCCACTCAGAGCAGCACAGGCAGAGTGGTGCTGTGTGAGATGCGAGTGTCAGTGTGCAAAGTGGGAAGTCTGTGGCCCTGACAACTCTGGAGATAAACGAGGCTCTGGGCTAGCTTTGTTAAGGGTTGCCTCTGAAGTTGCCCCTTAAACTTTGCTTTGTGAGCATCCATCTGCACTGAGCCAGGTGACTAGTGAATGGCAAAGGTTCTCCTTGGGCATGGAAGCAGCACCCTTTCTAGCACCCATCCGTGATGCATCATTTTTAGAGATGGTGCAAAGGGTGTGATTTCCTTCCTCTTCTGCAGCCCCTGGGCTCTTGGTTTCTACCAGCCCTGACAGCAGGACTTACAGGTGACCTAAATGAAAAGGGCTAGAGGATCCCAGCTGGGGACTCCAGTCCCTCATAGCTGGCCAAGAATGGATCTCAGTGCAGATGTTGGCTGGCTACGGCTGCGCTGCGCACTGCACATGTTAGTGGCTTTCGCAGATATTCTAATCAGTGTTTACTCTGTGCTTCTGTAATGTTTATGAATTGCAAGATGCTCAACGGTGAGCCATACCATTCCCTAAATCAGAATAAACCAGATGGATTAGAATCCAATTAGCTATTAAGCACCACATTTTAATTCTATGTGTTTGTGGGGGTGGGGGATGCTTGGGGAGGGCTTCCTGGGAGTCCTGCTTAAGAGTTAGCACTTGCAAGGAAGTGTATACACTAGAGGACATAGATTCAAAGATGTCCAGATGCCAGCTGCAGGAACACATGTGAGGGTGAATGTCTGACCTCTGCACCCAGTGTTTTGGGGGCCTCTATTACAGGCAGATGTAGAGTCCACTCAAGCAACCACTCTGAGCGGCAGTTCTTCTCAGCTTACCTGACACTGGCTGCTGACTTGAGCTGGGTAGCCCGTGCCTGGACCCACTGGGGCATCTGGAAGTCAAGAGCACTGTGAGCAGTCACATCCCCAAAGAACATAAATGTGGCTGGTCCGCTTCCTAGCCATCCTAGCCTCATCTTCTGTCCAAGAGAAATGGCCTGGAGCAGGGAGGGCCCTGGCCCCTGCTGGTGCACAGCTAGCTGTTGAGTGGACTGTACACATTCCACTCAGGGCTCTGCAACTACAGCTTCCTACCAGCTTGGAAGTGGGAAAAGGGTCGACCTCAAGAACTTCTACAGGTCGAGCTAGAACCTGGAGGTCTCCATCATGAAATTCTGAAGGTTGTGTGTGGTCTGATGGCCATACCAAAAAATTCATAGAGAACTCGACTGGGCTCCTTCCAGGAATCAACATGGGTCCCTGAGTGGCTGGCTAGCTGTGTGCCAAGCCACAGGTGTGCCTAGTTTCCCACCAATGTTGGGTAATGCAGGATTCCACAGAAAAATGGAGCACCTCCAGGAACCCCCATATTGGACCAACAAACCTCAAAGGGGCCTTTGTGGAAACTTACCAAATGCTAGTCTCAGCCCCCAGCTAAAAAGCACCAGATCCCGGTGCTGCCTATCAGCCTTCTGGAGACCCCTGTGAGGAGACAGAGATGTGAAAGCATGTGTCTAGGAGGGGACTAGTGGTGGCTTTAGCAGAAGAGAAGGGCTGAAGCCCTAGGAAGCCTCAGACCCCAGAGAGATAGCACATTGATAAAGTACTTGCCACAGACACATAAATACCCAAGTTCTCCCCCAACCATCCATATAAAAAGCTGGATGTGGAGACATGCATTTGTAATTTCCAGCCCAAGGGAGGTGGAGACAGTGTTTTGGGTTTGACAGCCAGCCAGACTAGCTTGATCCAAGGTCCCAGTGATAGACTTTGTCCCCCCCCCCCAAAAAAAAACAAGGTAAATGGCATCTGAGAGGTGACACAGGGGCAACCCCTCTGCCCACAATGCACACTTGTACACACACACACACACACACACACACACACACACACACACAATTTGCAAAACTGAAGATGTGTGTTTCCTATGTGAGACCACCTACCAAAGCCCAAGGATGAATGGAGAGCTCCATCCTGGAACTCCAAATGAGATATGATGTAGTGCAAGTTCTCCAGTATCTGGCTCCGGGTGTTTATTATTAAGACCAACTAGAATTCTTGCTGCGATATGAGGCCCTGGGAGATGGGCAAAACAATCTTAACTTCAGAAGGATGAAATCAGTCCCACACTGTCCTGTCTTGACACAAGTTAGATTTATTTGGTCTAAAAGGGTCTCTCAGTGGAGAGAATGCCTTCCTAAGTCTGTAGTGCATTTTCTCAATTAGTGATTGATGTGGGAGGGTCTGGCCCATTGTAGGCGGTATGGCCCCTGGTCATATATATGGTCCTGAGCACTATAAGAAAACAGACTGAGCAAATCATGGTGAATAAGGAAGTAGTAACATTCCTGCTCCATGACCTCTGCACCAGTTCCTGCCTGTGGCTTTCTGCCTTGAGTTCTTAGCCTGATTTTCTTCAATGATAGACCTTTTCCTGAAGTATATGGTGAAATAATTTCTTTCCTTCCTAAGTTGGTTTTGGTCATGGTGTTTATCACAACAATAGAAATCCTAACTAAGACACACACAGAAACACAAAAGGCGAGGGCGGGGGGCAGACCTCAGAATGCAATGTTGCCTGGGGACTGCTCAAGCAGGGACTGGCATCCAGGTGCCCCCCAGCCCAGGTGTTACAAGACACAGGTGCCGGAGACCAGATGTGGCTCTTGACCTCTAGTTCCCTAGCTGCTGGATGATCTGTCAGTGTGTAGGGAGAACAGGCCTTGCTCCCAGAGGCCTCACCATTGGCTCTGCACCCCTGCCCATGCAAAGCTAGAGATGAAGGAGTCTGGCGCGTCAAGGGCATCCCCCAGCAACAGGAGCAATGAACAGGCTTCTGGGTTACACTTATAGTAGGAATCTGGATAAATTCTGAAGGCTTGAATCAGGAAGAAGAAAATGGGATGGTCTTCTAAGAAGTCCAATGAGAAAATGAATCCCTGGAGATGGGAGCAATCCAGCTGCTTCAGCTTGTGTTCATTTGTCCACCATCAGTACTATAGCTCCATCTAGACAAGTTCAGTTGCTCACCATGAGAAGCCGTGTGTGTGTGTGTGTGTGTGTGTGTGTGTGTGTGTGTGTGTGTGTGTGTTTCAGCTTAGCTTTTAAGGGGTGAGGGCTCAGCTGAATCATCCAGGGGGGCAGGCAGGAAAGCATGTCCACCTTGGACCTGGTCCCTCATCCAGCACCCAAGACAGCTGATTTCGTAAGTGGCCAGGAAAGGAGCCTATAGCTGTTTGACTGTTCATAGTAACTCCACACCAGGCTCCCTTCCCGCCTGGTGAGGTCATTGGAAATCCAGAGGCCTTTTCTGAGACTGACGGCTTGCTGGTTGTTAGATGTTCCATTGTTCCCTGGTCCTGCTAGCTGTCCCCATATGGTTCTCCTCCTCCTATCTGAAGCTGGGAATCTCTGAAGCCTGTGCAGGCAGGCAGCTCCCTAGTTCTGAAACTCCGAGACTTTGGGGATATGACATGCAGTGGGTCTCATCTTTTCTTGACTTAATGTCCTTTATCTCCCCAGAGCGTTAATTCAGTTAATTACACACAGATGGGACTGGGGAGCACAAGCTTGTTTCCCCCCACCCCACCCCACATTACCTGTGCCAACTACCACTAAGCTGCTCCCCATGAAATTTACATCTTTGCTTCCAGAAGCACAGCAAGCCAACCTGGGCTCTCATGCCAGGTGTCCTCTGAGTTAGTCCTGATTCCCAATGACACCTGGTCTTGAGAAGCCACCTTGGTAGAAAGATGATGGCAGGAGACATGTATGGGGTGTGTTTAGCCAGTAATCAACGGAGCAGGCAGGACCCTCGCCAACTTGATCTCTACCTGGGCAAACGTGCTTTTGGGTAGAAGAGACTTCCTTAGCCCAGATGAGGCAGACCCCCAAAGAGGCAGCAGAACCCGTGAGGCCAGGAAGGCAAGGCTGGGGACCTGCAACCATCCCTCAGAACACAAAGGGGACACAACTGGAAAGGAGGTGGCATGTGAGATCACCTCAAGGGACATTTCTCCCCTGTGACCGTCTGACTTAGTGGCTCCAGAGAGGGCATCACTGTGCCCTCCTTCATCTCACATGGGCAGGAGGAGGGGCTTGTGGTGATGGGCTGCCTTCAGTGACACTGGGTTGTTATTAGGGGGATTCTTTGTTTGAATCCCACATCGGGAAAGAAGCCAGTGAGGTTCCTGCCACGCAGCTGACCTAAGCATTCTGCATTGACCTTCCCTTCTCAAACCTGTGTGGTTCCCAACATCCTTCTAGTCCTGATGCCAGGCCCAATACTGTGAGAACCCTGGGAACCAACCCTTAGGATGCAGATCAGCTCTCTTGGTCACCTTGGAGCACACACCAGCTGGGAGGAACCTAGGCCAAAGGTTAGAGGCTGCTGTCCCCACCTCCACTGTGATCAGAGAGTGCCTGTGGCATCTTGCCAGTGGGGCCCTGACCAGACACACAGGAACGAAGAAAACCACCATAGAAGACAAAATACTTGCAGCAGGCAGACTGCCAAAAGGAACGTCGGAGGAGAAAATCCTGCTTTCGACCCTCGAGCCAGGATGGCCTCTCGCCCAGCAGCCGTGCACCTCAGATCGATTTAGATGCTCTCTGGACGTGACGTCCTCACAAGGACAAAGCAGACTGGATTGAAAAGTCATGTGAGCACTGAGGCGGGCAGTACAGGCTCAGTCCGCAGGAGCCCGCTGCCTGCACCCTAACCCATCTTTGTTCGGCACAAGTGATGAAAGACTAGAGTCATTACTTGGATCCATTCTGTGCTCCTCTGAGTCACCCTGTTCATCACCACGGTAATAGCTGGACATTTTAATAGATTCCGTGCGTAAACAAAAATGTATATGGCGGTGCTGCATCAAGTAGTATTGTAAGCAGAGGCATTCTTCATGCTCTTGGTGGATATGAGCCCAGAAACAAAAAGACTGGTTTGACCAAGTTACATTATTTCCATCGGCATTTTTCAGAAGGAGATGCATTCCTGCTGGTCCTCTTTTTTGTAATTGGTCTGCATTCATCTCAATTTTCCTTAAAGCGCTTGTTCTTTGAATTGTTTTAAATACATAAATAGCAAAGGGTTGAGTGGGAGTGGGAGACAGGGCCTGTCCTATAAGACTGGTGGGTGTGGGGTGAGCCCACCAACACAGGAAGGAGGGTAATCCTCGTGATAGAGGAGGTGACCAGCAGCTGGACCAGTACTGAGCATGCCTGAAGGCTCCACCAGAATGGCTAAGGGTTCCGGTGAGGTAAAAGATGAGGGTTCAGGGTCTGTGTAAGGTTGTGTTCCCAAAATGTAGTCAGGGGAATCTAGCTCTTGCCCCTCTGAAACTGGGCCACATGCTCAGCCTCTCCATGTCTCCCCAACTGTCTCCCTCTGTGTCCCTTGGCACACTGATTGCATGTTGCAGGCTAAGGTGTAGGTCTGAAGCGTATGGTCCCCTATGTTAAGGTGGTGTGGAAACCCTTGCAGCTCTCCACAGGGATCAGTCTTTGACGGTCAGTGGACACACTTGACTATCTTGGTGCCTAGTGCACTGCTTAGAACATAGCTAAGGTAGCGCCTGTTCCCAGTGCTGAAATACTTGTGTCGCATAGACGCAGCTGAGAGAGACGGAGGGCCTCCTGACCAGACTGCCCTTCACCCACGGAAGCTGATAAGGAGACACCACCAACTGTGAGATCTTGCTCTTGTCGCAGCGGCAACCCCCTTAGACCTCATCCATCCAGCCTTCCAAGCACTTGCTATTTTTACTCTAACCTTGGAAAAGGTGAGCCGTCTGAGTATAAAGTCTTCATCGGCCCGCATATCCTGAGCAACCCTCTTCCATGGTCTCAGTGCCCTCTAGACTTGAAGAAGGCTGCTTGTGGAAGACAGGTTATGGAATGATCCTGAAAATTGCATTAGAGACCTGTGAGAAGGCCCTAGAGTCACCCCTGAAGTAGAACCCAGAATGGTCAACTCTGCTAGGCCCTTCAAGCTGCCCTGTACACAGTGAAGTTGATACCTAGGTGGCCACCCTGAGATGTGCCACCCCAGATCACTGCTATCTACTGGGCTAGGCATGTGTCTGACAGGTAAGTCTGCTTTCACCAAGAAAGGGCCAAACACCATCTTGACAGGTAACGCTGCCAGGGTGTTCCAACTGTGTTTCTTTGTATTGGTTTAATTTGACCTTAGACTCTCAGGTTAAAAAAAAAAAAAAAAAAAAAAAAAATAGTGTTGTTTTAATTAAGGACAGAAGTAAATGCGGGTCTACAGTGGACTATTACTGAGTGTAAAGCTGGAAAATTAGTCAGCATCTGTGTGTTCATCATGGAAGCTGATGGGGCCATGCCTCCTAACACCCTCATTAGCTCTGTCCCTGAGCCGGGCTGTCCCTTAGTCCCAGACTCCAGGCTCCGTGAGTTGGTCCTCCTTGTTAGGGTGTACAGATTTGACTCGCTGTCCTTAGCCAGCTGAGATAGCAATGAGCAAGCAGGGGTGGCTTTGCTAGAAGCAGACCCTTTGCAATGGCCTCTCTGTGCTCTAGAGGTAATAAAATATGAGCCTTTGGCATAGGTATTTGTCTTAGGGTTTCCATGGCTGTCACAAAACACCATGACCAGAAATCAAGTCAGGGAGGAAAGGGTTTATTTGTCTCGCATTTTCATGTCTCTGTTCATCATTGAAGGCAATCTGGACAGGAACTCCACAGGGCAGGAACCTGGAGACAGGAACTGACGCAGAGGCCATGGGATGGTGCTGCTTACTGGCTTGCTCCCCATGGCTTGGTCAGCCTTCTCTCTTAGAGAACCCAAGACCACCAGCCCAGGGATAGCTCCATCCAATAAGCTGAGCCCTCCCGCATCCATCACTGATTTTAAAAAGTGCCCTGCAGCCAGATCTTATGGGAGGGCATTTTCTCAGTTGAGGTTCCCTCCTTTCAGAAAACTTGAGTTTGACATAAAACTCTCCAGCATAGTGTTTATGAAACATCTTTAAAAAAAAATTCGAGAAATTTGTGTCTCTAGCCACTTTGCTTTAAGTTGCTCTATTAAGCCAGACACTTAGCAGGTGCATCAAGTCCTTGGACAGCTTCTACTCTATCACCAGCACCAGCATAGTTGACCCTGCAGATATGCCACTGGGTCCCCATAAATGCCCCACCCCCTGCACTAGAGCAGAAATCTCAGCCTTAGCCTGCAGCATGCATAATAACACCTAGGAACATCTTGAGAGAAGAGCCCTATTCTAGGACTGATGCATGTTAGCAAGTGAATGCTCTGGGTCAGATCTGATCATTCTTAGCCTAGAGAACTGACAATTCTTTGTTTCTGGGCAGATGACCTGTGGCAGTCAGTCTTTCTAAACCTTGGCTTTCTTGTCTGGAGAAGGGAGGGTATCCTCAGCTGGCCTTGCGGGTTATTGGGGTGGGAAAGTACGGGATGGAAGGAAAAGGCTTCTGAGATACTAGGGGTCTCTGTGGGGAAAGGCTCTTGTCCTTTTATACCCAGCATATCCTGGGGTACTCACACCCCATTGGCTGTATAGGATGAAGGAGTCTCTTCTGGGGAACTCTCTCTCTTTGATGTGATAGCATTCATGCAGTAGGAAAGGTCAGGGCACTGCATCTCTCAAGGATGCTGTTTTGATTCTGGTTGGATCTGCTATCTGTAGCCATGACCTTCAGGTTCTCACAAGGCATGTGGCCAGCTGGTGTGTAGGCTTCCAGAGGTGAGGTGAGAGAGAATAGTATTTTTCTTTACTGCAGGAGAAACGTAACTAGTGAGAGGAGACCTCAGCTCCTCTCCGAGTCCTTGGAGAAGCATCCATGATTTGTAACTTAATATAGTGGCTGGACTCCACATGCTGGCTGCATCCTCTGCCCAGCTTCAAGTTATAGAGTATATTTGAAATGAGAACTCTCAGTATCATTGAGACTCAAGGACAAGAAGAGAATCCCCATAGAAGATGCTCTTGGCTCCTCAAGAGAGAAAACAGCCCATGTCACCTCTGAACCCTGCTTTGACTGTGAGTCACTGTGCAAAAGAATCCTAGGACATCTTCCTCTTTGTGGGCTGCTTCCTGATCTCTGATGGGAGTGAGATTAACCAAGCTGAGACAGAACCCAAACTTCTAATAGCAAGCACCCAACCGTGAGGCCACCTCTTGCTGGTGGGAGCCTATTGATGGTCACATGAAAATAAGTATTTCTTCACATTTACCAACACCCGAGTCGAGCCTGGATGAGGATGGAGCAACCCATATCCAGGGGAGCAGAGAGAGTCTGAAGATTTGACATCCAAGCCTGGGCAGCTTTGGTCTCTGCCTGATGAGACCTAGGCCATAGGCTGGAGCCTGGGAAAATGAGCACTGTCTGTGAGGAAGAGGGTCCTAAAGAGAGGGCCAGGTTACCCTGGAGCACCCCACTGGGCTCACAAAGGCAGGCTCAGAGATGTTGACTGGATATTGTGGAGCTGAACTTGGCCATGTCTATTATTCCGGGATGGCATGGCAGAGAAGAGCCTAGAGTGAAGGCAGAACCTTGTGCTTTCCCACAGAGACAGGTGACACGTGAAAAAACATTGAAGACCCAAGAGCAGAATTCCAGTGTGTGTTGGAAGCTACAAATAATAGAACTGTCAGTGCAGAAAATGGGAGCCACGGCGTGAGAGCATCTTAAAACTAGAACACAGCCAAGAAATGGGACAAAGAAGGTGAAGGAGACAGGTTGGGAGGCCAGGGAAAGGACATGAAGCCTGAGATCAGGGGTGCTGCCAAGGAGAACTCCAGCATCAGGAAGGGAAAAGATGAGCTTCGGGGTAAAGTGAGGTGTTAGAAAGAAACACTCAGGTACCCTGGGTAGAAGGAAAGTCCCAACTAGAAAAACTTGACTGAATCTGACATCTCAGGATGTGTCTGAGTTTGATAAATGAAGGAAACCTGTGTGAGAGCCACTTAGGTGATAGTGAAGAAGGAGGAGGAGGGGGTGGAGGAGGAGGAGGAAGAGCATGAGTCTACAGAACCAGCAGACACAAACAGTCTTGTGAGTCCAGAGAGTCCTGAAGCCAGAAGATGAAGGGAGGAATGTCAGCAAGAAAGACCAGAACACACCCTCCCTTAGGAACTCAACCCTATTTCTCATTACTCTGGACAAAGGGAGTAGCTAGGAACATTTTCTGTGACTGGGAAAGCATACCCAGATGTGGTGTCCCTAAAAAGGTGAATAGAAGAGATACTCAGATCAATAAGGCAGGACACTGACATCAGGAGGGGAAGATGGAAAAGTTCATGTGTGGGAAAATTCATGCTCACCACTGACACCAGTCTCGGGACATGATGAACACATGCCTAAAACCCCAGCACTCAGGAGGCTGAGGCAGGAAGATCTCCAGTTTGAAGCCAGCCTGTTGCTATGGCTACACAGTTAAATGCAAACTTCCAGACCTGTTCCGTAATTTCCTCTGAATTATGCATAATCTCTCCTTGTGTATACAACACTGTAGTGTCACCCGTGGTTGATTAAGGATGGTCAGGGAGCAACCAGCAGCAATGTGGGAAGGATAACCCCAGCCCATCCTCAGTGCAGGGTCATCCCTCTTTGTGGTCTAAAATTATCCAGGATGGCTATGCTTCAGACCTTTGGGAAATGGTCTCCTCGATTTGATCAACATTAAAAGCTACCAGTGAAACTAAGCCTGCTGTCCTCTAAAGCACTACAAATGAAAGAGTGAGGGGGATCTGAGCACGTGTGCAAAGTGAGTGGAGCCGGGAGTGAAGGGTAGCGAGAAGACAGCACAGAGCATTGTATAGGACAGGGCCTTGCTGCCTGTGAACACAATAAATGTAAACAGACCAGCTGTCTCTATCAAAAAAGCAAGGACTATCAGGGCAGTTGTTCAAGATAGCAACTATTCAGAACTATCTGAAAGTACTTGTAGCAACACAGGAAAGGTTTAAGGTGAAGAGTAAAGAAAGCTATACCAGGTGATGGGATCGAAAGGAGTGTGGTGATGTCCTATGTCAGTGCAGATACTTAAAGCCATGTATTTGTTTGTACACTATAGTTCTAGTTGAAAATAAGCAATATTGTTTGAGACCCCCCCACAGCTGACAAGCATGTCAGGGACACAGATGAGGAAAGCAGGACTACAGATGAAATGACCAGAATTGGTGTTTGAAGTTGAAGGTTACATGGGGTTTGAAAGTTAATGTGTCCGGCAGACTGTATGGAGATCAAATAATCACCATTAAGAGCAGGAGAAGGGAGAAGCAGGGCTCAGGTCCCGTGAACCCCACCTTCCCACAGAAGCTTTGGTAGTTACCTATGGGAACTGGTGTATGAGCAAGGCTGTTCTTCCTGGGTTATCAGTTCCAAGCAGAAGAGGTGTGCCAGCCTTCCTTCCCAGTCTAAATCATGGAGCTGCGCTTCCTTAAGGCCACAGAGAGGTGAAGTCAGATTGTCTTGCAGCAGGCTAACACAGAAGTGACCTGGCTCTCAGGGCCTTCATCTGTGTCCATATGAAATAAGCAAGATGCTACATCCAGGGTTAGTGCTACACATGGGCCATCCCTTGTGAGGTCATTGATATGATCGGAACAGGGTGGATAGTCACACATGGAATTAGGGTCCCATTTAAGATGAAGCAGAAATAACTCAGCCTGGCTAATGAAAGATGTTCTTGGAGCGAGTGTGTCTTTGCAAACCGGAAACAATGAAAATAACCTAGATTTGGAGAAAACAACCCTCCAAAAAGAGGAAAAATTAACATTGAAATTATTAGTTAGCTTAAAAAGAAACACCTGAAATTGGTTGCTGGAATTGGTTGATTATTAAAGATTATCGCCGGGCAGTGGTGGTGCATGCCTTTAATCCCAGCACTCAGGAGACAGAGGCAGGCGGATCTCTGTGAGTTCGAGGCCAGCCTGGGCTACTGAGTGAGTTCCAGGAAAAAGACGCAAAGCTACACAGAGAAACCCTGTCTCAAAAAAAGATTATCCTTAATAATCTTATAAAGACATGTTTTGTTTTTAACCTGTTTAACCCACATTTTTAAGACCAAGAAGTAAATGTAGAAGGAGAATGTCAGTCTCACATTCGGACTGTTCAAATGTTCAAAAACTGCCAGTGTATTCATCGGGATATGGGAGCTTTGACTGTATGCATGATTTTTTTCCCCTTTGCGGAAAATGACCAAATATATCAGAGAGGAGAATAATGTTAATAATCTCCAGTAAGCTTTCTAGGCTGAGGGAGTTTGACAGGCACATTCTTTAAAGTATTTAGCATTTAAAGTATTTAACATGCAGGACTCTTCCCCCTAAATACTGAGAAAATGGAAACTGCTGGATGTGCAGGAAGCCCTGATTGCAGGTGTATCCCCAAGAATGGAAAAGCAACATTGCTTTGTGTCACGAAGACTGAGGCCAGTGTTGCAGGGCGTTATGTACGGGTCTCACCCAGCTAAGTAGCCCTGGGGCCTGAGCCCTCAGCTGTCTGAGGCACTACAGAGACATCTGGGTTTCTGCTGCTGCAGCATGCCTTTGCCAATGACACTATCAAATGGGACACACGTCATCTATACCTGCAGGAAACCACAGCACCCTGAACTCTGCAGTCCTTGAAATGTCAGACAAAAGCCAGTGCCTGTACAGTCCTTGAAAAGTAAGACAAAGTCAGGTAGTGTGAGATACCACAATAAGTTGTACCCCCCCCCCAAAAAAAAAAAAGTTTCTCCTATAGCCAATGCACCTAAAAGATAGCAGGCACACAGTAATTGTACTTGTAAACAGAGAAAATCAAATGAACAGTACCGGAAGCCTCAGACCTCAGCCTAGCACAGTGGGTCTGGTGTTCCCTTTCCTGTGCTGTGTCCAGCTGAAGCCAGTGGATTGATTGTCCTGCAGGCAGCCCCAGCCCTGCAGGGAGGCCAGTCAGGAGCTTCGGCTGCCATCACCACTGATCACTCACTGGACATTCTTGAAAAGCCAGTGCCATGAATATCTGAGATGAGAACTGCGACCTTCATGGACCTCAGAAACTCAGCTGGATGCCTCAGAAGTAATAAATTGGACCTGCAGTCAGTGTATTTAACGTTGAGTGTTTTGTGTCCACACACACACACCCTGTGGTGAAGGAGTTAGACAAGCAGCGGTCCTGTAGACCAGACTCAGCTGCCTTGTTTGTAGATAAAGCCTTGGGAGGGATGGATCCCTTTTGCTCTCTCACACATCTGATGCCATAATTTCCATGAATTTTCCAGTGAAATTTTGGGACTTTACCTATAATTTTACATGTTATCAGTGTAGTCCAATCAGAGATTTGTGCAGGTCCTTGCCTCAGCAGACACATGACTCCAAAGTTTGCATGGAGGCAAAGGTCATATGGGGGTATCTCAGTTCTGGACTTGAGACTCTAACCAGGCCTGAGCTATGGTCCTTCCACTGGCCCAGATGAAATAAGGTAAGAACTGTGTTGACAAAGTCCCAGACGCTCAATTAAAGCCTGGCAGTGCTTAGCACTTGCTTCTACTGTCTCCCAACTCATGGGAACAGACCATGTGTTCCTGACACAGAGCTAAACACTTCTAAGAATTGCATTTGGGACACATCAGCATTTCAGAACATCAACAGTTGCTGGGAGGAGGATTGGCTTAGTCTTCCAAGGGGAAAAAAAGTCAAGTTGTTTCCGGAGCACACACTGTGTTCCTGATGAAATTCCCTAGGGATTGCCGAATGGGAAGAAACAGAGCTGGCAAAGACAAAGCACAGAGGAGCACCGAACCAGGTTCAGAGGAAGGAAGAACAGAATCCTGCAAACTCAAACCCAGCCTGCAAAATCCCTAGCAGCAGCTCATGCTCCCTGATGCCGTGAGCTGGGCAGCATTCTCTATGAGCACAGGAAATACCAAAAGCGGCAGATGCGTGGATGCACTTGACCTCTCTTACACCCAGCCTTGGGGCATGGCTTACACACTGCAGCTGCCAAGCAGTTCAAGTACCACAAATCTCCAGCCTGGGGGAAACCCATGGGCTGGAGGTACAGCTCCATGCAGATCATATATGCCTGTGATGCATAGCCCTGGGTTTTAACTCCTAGGCCACTGCCCCCTGCCCCTCAAAATCCAGTGTTTCCAATATGTGTTCTGCTGAAATCATTTTGATCCGTAACCCATCATAAAGCTGAAAGGTTATAGGTAGAACCGCGGTAATCTGAAGATGGGTTGGGACACCTGACAAGCAGACTTACTGCATGCTGTAGAGACTATCCACAGGAAAAAAAGGGGGTAAGATGTGTGATAAGCGAATTTCCACGCTAAGAGACAGGAATGCTCAAGAAAATGTGGAGATTCTTCTTAGACGATAGTGGATAAAAACACAAGTGAAGTGCCAGTCTTCAGAGACAATGTGGTTGGTTTATTTCCTTCCAGCTACCGCTGTAGCCTTCTAGAAGATACTAGTATGTACAAACCCACCAGTCTTCTGGAAGGCATATGGACAACATCCATCTGGATAATCAGAAAGAAGTGCCCAAGGCACTTGGAACCCAGTGATGCCATTGCACAGAAAGGTGAGCCTAGAGTTGGCACAGGACCCTCAGTTCCCCTCCTGGGGTCTTTCTACCCACAAAAGAGAAAGCACCTATCCACACACGTGCACACCTGTTCATCATGACATTGTTCAAACAGCCAGCAGATGGAAACGGTCAGGTGTCCATCAGTGGCTGATGGGTAAGTACCTGCAACCCTGCCCTCAGCTGTGAAGAGGGAGGAGTGCTGATGCTTGGTGCATGCGGTGCACTTTGCACACTTCATACTGCGTGAAAGAAGCCAAGCCCGAGTCCTCACCGCATGCCTCTGCTTCTGTAAAATGTCCGTTCTGAGCAGACCAAAAAGATAGGAGAATGCCCGGAGCTTGGAAGGGAAGATGCGTGATGGCTGATGGCATGGTGTCTCATTGAGGAGACAAAGTTAAGCTAAGCCAGACTGTGGTGGTGATTGCCTAGCCCTGTGAATATGCTAGCACAATGCATGATTAAATATCATGAGATAGTTAACACCATTTCAGTAAACACAGCTACAGTGGACATATTGATGTTGTGTGCTCCATCCATGGAGATTTGCCCAGCATCATCTCACTAACCTGAAATCATGAGCCCTTTCCTGATGGACTACACTGTTGCAGGACCATAACATCTCTTTGCTGCCTTGTGTCCTGCTCAGAGCCTAAATCTAGCCACCAAGAGGTGGCCACACCACCCCTGGTGGCCGCCCTAAGTAGAAAGGGTATAGGACATGAGAAGGGACCTTGGAAAGTGGCTATATTAATGGTGAACCACAGAAGAACATTGTCCATGCAACTGAGGAGTGCTTGGCCACACAGGTGAGCATCAAGATGCCTTGGGGAGAGGCATCTCCAATTCTAATTCTGTCCTTATAGGTATTAGGGACTCATAAGTCTGTGGGCAGCTAATGGCTGAGCAGCCTCAGTCCACCTCTGTGATGTTGGTTGAGTTGTTTTCAGGACTGACAGAGGGATCAGTTGTTAGGATCTGTCCCAACAGAGTAATAGGAACATCAAAGCTGCATCTTGACTGTGGACAAAAGGGTAACAGGCCAAATAACAAGTCATGTCCCTTCACTTGTCACAGTTCCTTGGGCCATCCCCAAAGGTGTCAAGGTGTGTGTAGGTTGAAAGCTGACCCAGCCCAGGGAGTGCCAGGTTATCTGAGGCATAATGGAGATAAGTCTGAACTTCTACAGCAGTGATCACACCCAAGTCAGAGAAAGCATCGGCCCATCCTCCCTCTCAGTGGCTACTCCTGAGGCTGGAGCCCCACTCCATAGTCAAGGTGGGAGTGTGTAAGACTAAGTGGTGAGGGAAATGGCCTCAGCCTAGAGGAACCAGGGCCTGCCTCACCATGGACGCCTCCAGACCTCCTGAAACAGAGGAGAAATCCTACCTTCTCCCCTACCCAGGATTCAGTGAGGCTGAGGCTAATAAGAGGGTTAGATGGTAGGTCACAGTGGGCCTAAGGATGGCCTGATAACTCAAAGCCACCTGCCTTGCCTGCTGGGGAAACTGAGTTCCCTTTTGGAGTGTTACAGGGGCCGTCGTTTAAGAAAACACATGGGAACTACACTCAAGGCCTAGGGCATGGGCTTACTGCCAACACGACTCTTAGAGGAAGCAGGGCAGCCCAGCTGTCTGGCTCTTCTGTGGGTTGAGGTGTAGCCAGCTCTCTCAGTGAAGTACACAGATCTCAGCTACACAGATTTGTGAACTCAGCAAACTTATGGGGCCAAAGAGATCAGAAGACATGACCCAGCACCCTTCATCCCCAAGGCTTACCGCTGGTCTGGGAGCTTTTATTCTTGACCCTGTGGCTCCAGACCCAAGATAGCAAAGGTGAACCAGATACCTGCACTTGAGCCCCCAGTCTCAACTCCCTTGGGGGTCCACACCCCTCAAAGGCAGAGTCCCTCAGGTTCTAGCTCTGTCCCTCCAGGGCCTTCTGCTGTGGATCCTGTGGGGAGGGATGTCACCTCACCAGGGACCATCCTCCCTGCTGACAGTCACTTAATTGAGAAAGGAGACTCAAGCTAAGGGTATGATAGCTTGATGTGCTCATGCCTCATTCCAACTTAAAATATGTAAGAAGCTAGCTCTTCCTGGGCAGGGTAGATTAATTTTCTACTGCTGCATAACGAGTCCACAGACTTACCAGCTCATCTTGGCATGCCTCTGTGGTCAGGGGTCACACTGCCAGCTAGGTTTTCTAGCAGGGATATACTATAGCTGCACACACACAGATACATGCCTCCCCAACATGTACATATTCGTACACATGCCTCACCTATATACCTGTGCATGTACTGTCTCACAGTTACACACATGCATACACCACAGCCACATGCACACACAAGCACATGCATATATAAACCAGACATGCAAGCATCATATCAGCAAGCACATACACGCGCATGCCACTCCCACATGTGCACACACATGCACCACACCTGCTTTCGCTCACAGAAACATTCACATACCTATGCACACCATAGCCTGCACCATGTGTACATATACACTCACACATGCACATATTATCCTGGTATTTTTCCATAGATACTAGCTATGTCAGCTAGCTGGGAGACTTGTCAATACGGGCCTGTTAGCCACTGGCAGATGGGTTAGGTGTCGGAGCAGGTCAAGTGCCAAAGTTTAGTCAGATCTACAGCAGTTCTGAGGGGTGAGTAGACACCCCCTAGAACACTCATCTTCCCTTACCGATGGTCTTCATGAGCCATGTTTCCCTGAAGAGACTCCCAGTGTGGCTTCTGACATCTTCACTCTTGACTTTCTCATACCCAACTAATGTCAGACTTTGCCTTGAAGACATAAAGTCTGCCTCCAGGGTCTCCTTTACCAACAGCCTTTTAAAAAGCAGGCAGACCACCCCTTGAGTGGGGACCAGGCCTGCATCCTGCCCACAGTGATAGAGAGCTATGCTGGTGCATAGAACAGGGAATGGCCAGCCTGGCAGCTTACCTGGGAAGTGGAGTGTAATAAAAAGAGCCGTCAGCCATGACTACCCAGCACTCCTGAGAACTGCCCCACATTAGGACCCAGCTTCCAGAAGTTTCTAGGAACCCTTCCATGAGAACAGACCCCAAAAAAATATAGATACGAATTCGAGATGGGTTTTGAAGGCATTAAAGACAGAAGTATACGCACCCGTATTCAAATTCGGTAAGAGCTCAAGCTGATGTTCGAGAGGACTGAAGTTATTTAGCTCTCCAGCATACATGCCCGTGCAGCTTGTCACCCTGCTTAAAACAGTGCTGCAGCTGCTTTTCTCTGTAAAGGTTAAGTTGGGGACGGTACACATCTCCCTCAGGGGGCCCCAACCCTGCCTCCCTGTGGTTCTCTGCCTCGTGGCATAGAAGGGCTACCTAGTTCTTGCTTTTCTGCTCTCACTCAAGCCTAGATTGGGTAGTGCATGTATCCAGCCACAGTGACCTTCCGCAGCTAGTAGCACACGGCACAGCGGTGACAGGGCTTTGCCTCAGCCCCACTAGTCATATTGACCCCTAGAGATCCCAGCTCAGGTTCTAGATGGCTCGTGGTTGCAGGGTAAGGAGGATCTAGGGAAGAGGCATGTGATGTCCCATCCATCTCCCTCAGTGTGTCCTGGACTGCTTCCCATGGCCTGTCGTGACCTGTACCTGCTCTGTCCCTGCCTTTGTATGAGGGTCAGGTACTCTGTCACTGTGGTCTCTGCTCCGGGTCAGGGCTACTCTCCTGGGATTTCAGGCCCATCTCTGCCTTTCCTCAGCGGCCTGTACGGGGTCTGCTTGGAGGTGGGCCGAGGACCTAAAGGTGCTGATTCTTTACTTTCCCATCCCTGTCCTCTGTGTGGGTGGAAGGTGGCCTCCCACCCTTCTGCTGGCTCTTAATCAGCATAGCAGGAAGTTCACTTCACCTGCCATCTCCCTTAGTTCCAGAAGGGTCCATATTAGAAGACCAAAGGGAATCTTGGGAACTAGAAGAGGATCAGGTAGACATGGGGCCTGGGTGACCCTATGGCTGCAGCAAGAATAGAGAATGGCTGGTGCTGTACACAATGGAGGTTGGGACCTGGGTTGTCCATGTCTATGCAGCGGACAGTCTTCTGGGTTCTTAGGTATTAGAGGATGGGGAACTCCCAGGTATGGTGAAGGCCTCTACTTTCTCTAGGCAGCATGCCCACTGGGCTTCAGTGTAGAAGCTAGCAGAGGCGATTGCTTCCGCTCTCAGCCCATGCCCATAGTCAAGATAGAGACTCTGGAGTTGCGGGTGCTAATCTAATCTGGCAGTGACACTCCAGTCCATTTTAGATGCAGGTGCCTGTGGCACCTGAGTCCTGCCTGGTTTTGTGGGGTTCATGTGGTGACAGTGTGGGAGCCCCCTTGGACACAAGTAGGTGGCCTCAAACAGCAGAAACTTATTTTGTTATCAGCTCTAAATGCAAAACTCTAAGATGAGGGTGTGCCCAGAGCCAGCTCCCTTCCTAGCCTCCAGGGAGGAAGACTCTTCTGTCCTTGTCAAGTGTTCAGTGTTCCTTGGTTTGTGACTGCACCATTTTATTCTCTGCCTCTGTCTCCATGTGGCTGTTCCTAACTGTCCTGTCTAGGTCTGTGTTCAGAGCTCGAATCCTGCCCTTGTACCAACACTAGTCATTGGATTATGGTCCTCTGTAATCCGGTGGGACTCTGTATTGCCTTGATTACATCTACCAGAACCATCAAGGTCAGGGTAGACAGGTCATCCCTCCAGAGGGGACCAAGAGTAACTGGGCACAGTCTGCTCCCAGTCATGGAGGCATGAGAATCCAGCTTTTCTCCAAGACTAGCCGCACATGCAGAGCCCTCTTGCTGAGAAGAATCCGCCTCCACTCCTCTCTGGTTCCATCCTTATTAGGGAGTTTGTTTATGGAAGATCAATAAATATTTGATGGAAGGATGAATAACTGTGGGTGGATTCCTCAGGCAAGCCTAAGGCCTTCCTCTGAGCCTCCTCCGACTCCTGAACATAGCTTCCGGGTCCCAGTGGGCTCTGTACTGCTCCAGCAATCACACCCCATTTTGATTAGTTTGGGAAGATGTTACTTGCTAATTTGATCAGGGCTGCTATTTGCTCTTGGGCAGTTGGAAGGTACAGGCCTCTACTAGGCTCTGCCTGCACAGCATGATAGCATTTTGTCTGGGTCACTTTCCAGAGCTCTTGTCTTTGGTTGTTGGGAAAGCCTATTCTGAGACAACCTTTAGTCTCTGACACTTCCTGGGTGAGGGACTTTGTGTCCTGGAGGTGGGTACTAGCCTTTGGGTGGCAGGGTGCTGCTGCTTACCTCCAGTCTCCACTGGACTCAAAGCAAGGCCAACCATGGTACAGCTTCATCTTTGAAGATGGGGGAGCAGGTCCTGGGAGCGGGAGCCAGGCACATACACCCAGTGCCTTCCCTGAGCCCTGTAGTTGCTTTTGCTAGTGTGTCTTGGGGCACTCCCGTTGAGGTAGCCCTAAGCAAAGGCCCTCTGCAAACAGAACCCAGCTTAATTTAGCTAAGTGTCTTACACAGCTGTTGTCTGAAGGTGCAGATCTGATCAGACTCTGCCCCACAAACCATGTCCTACTGCCTTCTCAACCATCCTTGAGGGGCAGGAGATAGTTCTGCTGTGTTCCTGGGATCATCGTCAGCCAGAGAGGAGATCCTGGATGCCTTGAACCTGAGTACAAGGCACCTCATACCCAGTGCTTTCACTGTGCAGGTTCATTATACAGGAAGACATCTTTACCACCTACAGTGACCCATCAGGCCCTTCATCCAGTTACCAGCATGCTGTGAAAGTGCACATGGTACTTATTATTTCAGGGCTCATCCCTGTGTATCGACTGCATAAATGACCAAGGACCTTTGAATGAACCCCGTTTCCATTCTCAGTAAGTGCCTGTCCTATAACTTTGAGGCAAGGCCATGTGTCCCTTCAGCCCAACACAGTTACTGTGAGGACTAAGCTGGAGTCTCCAGGATGTCAGAGTGATCTCATGACTACCATGTGGCTCTGTTGCCCTGAGCCCACAGTCAGACTGTGACCCCAGAAGTGTCCCTAGGCATCAGCACTGTAGGAAATGGTCCAGAGAAGTGCCACCTGGACGGCTGCTTGCTCCTGGTGGCATCTCGCTCTGGCCCTTCTCCTCAGGGTGAAACAAGCAGGGCAGGTTGCAGGCTGGCTTTCCTTGTCCTCATCCCACTGGGATGTCCTTTGTGGCCCAGTATGTGTTCTCAGGAGCTGAGTGGATGTAGGACTCCCCACTTGGTATCCCATTAGGAAATGGTGCATCTAAAGTTAGGCAGACTTGTCTCCTAGAGACAATGGTCTTGTTCCAACTGGCTGTTGCTCCCCTTCCAGATGTGATTAACATGTAGGAAAAGCTCAGAGTGGAACTCTCTTGGCCATGAAGGTTTGGAGGCTGGACTCCCTACTAAATGCCATAAGACTGTAGGCATAGCTAGAACAGAGATACCCTCAGAACATCAAGTGGGAGAGAGACACCCCAGAATGTCAGGAGGGGCAGAGTTACCTAAGGATGTTAGGCAGGGAAAAAACAAAATGTCCACTATTGTCTTTTTCATCATGGGCTGTCCCCTTCTGCTGGCTCTCAGAGCTCTTCTTTGGTAAACACTAACTCATGATGTGGATATGTTTGGACCTGGGGAAACTGAGATACAAGAAGGCAAATTTTAGATATCAAACAGTTCAAAAAACATTATTCAGTACAGCATTGGGTCTGGAAGATACATTCTGCCCTGGGAAAGGGGCTAGCCTTTGGCCCCTCCTTTATAGCAAGATAGCTCAGCTTAAGAACAGAGCTGGAGGAACACAGAACAGACAAAGAAAGTCATGAAAAGGTATCCTGGTTCTCATTTCTGAAGCCTGGTTGGTCACCATGATGTTGGGGGCTTGATGCTTTACACTCAGATAAGGTATGAGTTGGTGGGCTGAAGATAGACAGGCCATGAACATGATACCACAGGACCTTCTCTTGCTGCTCAGACCTAGCCAGATGTGTAGTACCACCCAGACATGAACAAATATCCTGAGCAAGGCAGGGCCCTGAGCTTCCTGATTTTCCACTCTTCAGAGAATTCCTTGGTTGCCTGGAACGAACCTACCTTGGTCCATGTTTCTAGTGTTTTATGATTGCCAAGATTTAAAAGCATGTGCCACCATGCCTAGCCATGTTTTATGATTTTTAAATTGAACCACAAACTGTGCCAGCCCTCTGTGGATCCGAGACTTGACAGATGTGAGACTCTGGCTCCTTATGCGTTCTATTTTCCTGCAGGAAACGGAACAATCTGGAAAAGAAAGGAGATTGCTGGGCACAGACTACTTCCTTTCTGATTTTACCAGGGTCGTCCTGTGGGGTCTTCCACTCAGAGCAGTATGCTCCTCCATGAGGCTGACATAGCCTCACCACAGTGCCACATGAAACTCTTAATAACATAAGCCACACCTAAGGGTGGAGCAGAAAGGTTGTTTTTGCATGATACTTTGCTGTGTCCAAATTGAAGGCAAACCTTGCTGTCCATCTTAAAGAAGATTGTTGGCTGCAGCATCCTCACTGGGACCCAGGTTGTAGAGGTACCCAAGTCATGGCCTATGATGTGAGCCATGTCCATGCCTCACCATACTATTAACCATCACTCAGAATGGAGCTGCATGCAAGCCTACATGAGTGGATTGTTCCAAGCCAGTGGACTCAAGGATTCATTAGGGTTATACTTGGAGCCATTCTGACCAGTGCTCAGTCTGAAAAGCAAGAACAGCCATACACAGGGAAGACAACAGATCACACCCTTGCGGTCGTCAGTATGACTAAATCAGAATGGTCTCTGCAGGTGGGAACATGGGGTCACCACACTGCCTAGGCCAGTCACAGAGGGAAGTCTCATGAGTCTTGGACCTGGGACTCCTACAGCTGATGCCAGACTAGCCTAAACCTGAGTACATAGTACAGAACAGCAGTGCCAGCCCCAGGAGTGCTGCCCTGCTCCTCATTAAGAAGGCCTGGTATTAGTTTTTATCCTTGTGCTTATTCGCCTTGTCAACTTGATGCAACCTAGAATCACATAGGAAGTCTCATTGGTAGATCATCTATGTTGGGTCGGCAGGCGGCCATGTCTATAGGGGATTGTATTAAAAGGGTAATTAATGTGGAAAGATCCATTCTACTGTGGGCAGTACCACTCCCTAGGCAAGGAGTCCTGAACCCTGTAAGAGGAGAAATTGAGCTGAGTACAGTAAATGGGCCTCAGGCACTCATTTCTTTTTTCTCTTCATGTGGAGGTGATGTGACCCACCACCTCAAGTTCCTGCCTTGACTTTCCTGAAGTAATGAACTGTGACCTGGAATTGTAAGCTGAAAGAACGCCCTTTCTCCTGATGCTGCTTTTTGTCAGGATATTTTATCACAACAACAGAAATGAGATTCGGAAATGGCTCACCTCAGCTGGCATGGGCTGTTTTACCTCTAAGCTGAGTTCTGTTCCCATCTGGGCACTAGCTGACTGAGCCATGGCACCATTGGGCACCCAAGAATTCAACAGGGCCACAGCAGCAGCGTCCCATCAGGTGAGATCCACAGTGCCTGTTCTGGTGGTTAGGAATGCCAGAAGATCCCAGAGCAGGTGGTAAAGAAGCTATTGTAGGAAGAAACCTACAGAATGAGTGCTCACTGTGTCTGCCATGGAAGAGGCCCACAGGAAGAATTAGTGAAGACCTCTGGAAGGGTGAGCACAATGAAATCCACAGGAGAAATCCCAGCACTCAACACCCAGAGGCTGTGACAAGGAGGTTCATCCTGGGCTATGGATAGCAAGACCCTGTCTCAAGAAACAAATGAAGAAAAAGGAAGGGGGGAATAGTCTTGGTCTAGTGTTAGCCTACAGTAACTGTGCTGGGGAGACACAGATGCAAAAGCAAGAAAAACAAGACTCTGTGACAGACACCCACAAAGGATCGGTTTATCCAGTGACCAGAAAATGTTTTAGGCAAATTACTACTACTATCAGCCACCAAAACAAAAAGTAGAAAAAGAAACACAAAAAGCTTGCTTTGCCCCTTGTCAAACTAAATGTAGCATGTGAACTCCTCACTTCATCAAAAAAAAAAAAAATAAAAATACTGGAGACTCAATACCAAGAGCAGGGTGTATTATTCTATGGCTCTGAAAAGCCAAGCATCAGCATAAAATGTCAGGCATACTGATTAAGCATAGAGCACTTTTTACACTGCTAATGCAGATCCCTTTTTGCCTTCCCCTATTGAGTCAGTAATCAGGAGTGTGAGATCTTACACATCACCTAGGTCTTTCCCTCTGCTGCTTTGGGTTTGTATATTTCTCTCAGTTTTATTTTTAAGATTTACTTAATGTACATGAATGTCTACCTGCATGTTTTTCTATGCGCTGTGTGTGCAGTACCCATGAAGGCCAGAAGAGGGCATCAGGTTCCCTAGAACTAGTTAAAGATTGTTGTTAGCCACTGTGTGGGTGCTAGGAACCAAACCCTGGTTCTCTAGAAAAGCAGCCAGTGCTCTTAGCCACTGAGCCATCTCTACAGTCTACGTTTGTATATTTCTTTTCTTAAAATTTTTACTTGTTCTCAGAGAGTTCATACAATGCGTTTTGATCATATTTATGTTTTAAAAACATGGATGGACTCATCTCTGTTTTATATCTTATTTTTTATCAATTCTTAAATATTTTCATTTTTATTTATCTTTTAAGTTAGCACATAAAGTAATGGATTTTATTAGAGCATTTTCATGCATATGTATCATTATACTTCAGCACAATAAAGCTAATAGATGACAGACCTGCAGCCAGTATTACATGAAGAAAGACAGCTGAGAGCGAGCAACAAGGATCTATGCTCAATATAGTGTGTGACACTGTGGCCCCAACAGTATATTCGTCACAACAGGAAAAGTGTACTTCCATGCCTGGTATGTCCAGTGGCGACTCTTCTAACTTGAGCTAGGTAGGAGAGGTAGGGTCAGGGCCCTGTCACCATGAGGCTGACACCCCAACCAACCTCAGGAAGATCTAGGCAGTCCTCTGCATTTGGAACCAGCCCTGCACAGCTGCCCACAAACGCTAGCCCCAGAACTGTGAGCTATGGAGCTGCTGTTGTGTGAGTTATCCACGTACAGTCTTCGTGTCCTGCAGACCCAGACAAATGCAGAAATGGGCTCAGTGTGGAGTGGCCAACAAGGATAGACTTCTGGGTGGGTATGAGGCTGCCTGTGAGCTGTGTCTCAGCAGGTCCATGCCCAAGGATAGCCCCACTAACCATTGAGTGGCCTGACCTAGCGAACCCTGCTCTGTGATCCTGGCACCTAAGGGCAGAGCCTGGGAGGGTCTGGGAGGAGACAGCCAAGAGCTTCTGTGTTTTGGAAGAGGGTTGGATCAGCCATGCACTAACAGGCAGAAGGCTTTGGGTGCAGGGAGAGAGAGCACACAGGGCTAAGCCTGGCCTGCTTGGTCCCTCACCATGAAGAATCTTGATGGTGCTGGAAGCATGGGAGAAGTTACAGTGGAATAACATGAACAAGGGGCAGAAACGTGTGTGCGTGTGTAGGGGGCAGAGGATCTTGTCCTCCAGCAGAGAGAGAGTAATACTAAGACCTTCCTCATTGCTCCACTCTAGAGCAATAGAGCAGAGACTATTGCTACAGAACAGTGGTGGGAGAGCAGCCCCCGGAACACATCTAGAAAGACTGAATTTTTGATAACTCAACGGTATATTTTTCTTCCAAAGAAATGTCTCACCAAATAACAAATGTGTATGGTTTCAGCTGTTGGTTTTCCTGTGTTTGCAGACAGCCCCCATCATCCTATCATATCTAACAATCGCCTTCCAAAATGTGCTGCAGACACAGACCAGCTTAATATGATAGTAGGGGAGGGAGTGGAAACCCTGAAGCCCACACCACGCCTGCCAAGCCACAGAGGCAGGCAGGATGCTGTGGTCTTAGTCAACCTCTGAAAACTACAGTATGAATACTGTGTGAGCTGTTCTTAGCATGCACTGTAGAGTGATGTTGATAAGAACAATCAGAGCTTTTCAGATTAAATTTCTCCTTTGTATTTGGTAAGTACATGAAGATACAAAGGAGATACAACCATATACCTATAAACTTGCCCAGCTGATGGAGTGTGCCTGCCACCATCAACCCATGGTCTCCCTGAAGCCCCTACCATGGCATGTGGCCTGGAGAGGCCACGAAGAGCTAGACCTCACTCTATGTATACAAATCATGGGGGGGGGGGTTGTCCATGTTGGAAGGATCCCATCTTCTGGAATTAGTCCCAGGACACTTCCTCAGTGTGACAGAGCTGGGGTTGTTACTGGGGGTGTTGGAGTCATAGCTTGAGATCTGGCAGCCCCAACAAGCAAGGCCCATCATCCATCTTAATATAACAGAGACCAGCTTTGGTGAAAAGCAACGAAAGCTGATTTATTCCACATGGGCATATTGGGAGGAGAAATCAGAGATCCAGTGATCCCTAAGTTTGTAGGCTACTGAAGAGCTTTAGGCGTAGAGGGTAGGGGGTATATGTGTAACTAAACAGTCTTGGTCAGGTTGAGGTCCTGCTCATTGTTGACCCATCCTTGTCTCAGCTCAAATCTCTCCTGCGAGGTGTTCTGCTAACTAGTCAGAATTGTGTAAGTGCTGGGAGATAAGCCTCTCCCATGGCTGACACCAACCTTCCACCCTTCCCCTCTGCCGCCATAGGACTTCTGAAGGTATTTTATTGTCTGTTGTCTCTGTCTGGTTGCTGAAAGGTGGGGGAAGGGTGCATCTCCTCTCCTCCTAGAGCTGTGCTGTTAAAGGGTCCAGAGGTGAAGTGCCTGCCTCCTGGGCCAGTATGGGGCACATGCTAAGTACACAGATTGGTGCTACCCACTCTTAGGAAACCAAATGGACCTAGACCAGCTCTGGCCAGCACAGACTGGAGCGTGTACAGAGGTTCCTCTGGGTTCCCAGCAGAGGGCAGCCTCTCCTGGAACACAGGGTAGTGCTTCTGGGGCATAATCTTAGGCAGAGTGCTCCTGTCCTCCACATCACCCACCCAGCACTTCACCATCCAGGTCTGCAACTGTAGTCTCCAGAAGATGGTTGACTTGCCCATAACAGACAAGAGGGACGGTATATGTGTTAGGAACTGTGTCGGGGAACATGACACTAAGTGGTTTCAGCATGAGGCTGACAGCCCTGTGTTTTTGCTCTCCAGGTCTCCTGACAATCGCAGCCCCTGCGGTGCCCCTGGGAGTGGCCGTGGCTCCCTGGAGACTCTACACCTCAAGCCACAGTCCTCCATCCTTTGTGGACACCGCCTGTTCTCCATCTACCCACAGTTTCCCAGAGGCCTAACAAGGACAGCCCAATTCCTCAGAGCTCTGAGCTCAAGTCTGTCCAGCTGAACCCAGGAGGCCAGGACTCAGACACACAGGTCGGGGTGGTGCCAGGAATCAGCAATACCTGGTACGTGGAGCCTGGCCGCACCCACCTTCCCTAGCCACTTGCTCCCTGGAGTTGGAGGACAAGAACAAGGAGGCTGCAGCCCAGCCAGCTGGGCCACAACGCAAGGTCTGGGGACTGTTGGGTGCAGAAGCCACCACTTCCTGTGTCCCAGACTGTCTGAATTGCTTTTATTTTCTTATACTTTCAGTATACTCAATAGACCAAAGAGCAAATCTATTTTAACGTGGACGCATCCCTGCTGCCAAGAGGTCCCGGGTTTGATTGTGGGGCGGGGGAGGGCACAGTGGCAGACATGCTGGTGGCCCAGGCAGCATGGAGAGGGCATTCGCGGCCAAGACCCCCGCCCCACGAACACTGCAGCGTGCTCTAGGAGGATGGCTTTGCCCAGAAGGACACCACTGTGGTGCACCTGCAGGACCCAGCCGGGGCGTGGCCGGCGACGGCCCCCAGCGGACAGCAAGGGCCCCGGACACAGACCCTTTGCCCCTGTGCTTAGACCAACTCTATCATACTAAAATCACTTTCTGTTTTAACCAGTTAGACATGCCTCTTCCACAGCTCCATTTTTGATAGTTGGATAATCCACCATTTGCCAAGAGCATGCTGGGTCTCCCGTGACTGCTATCTCATCTGATACACCATTCAGCTCCAGAAAGCAAATTAAAGAAAACTGAAGTAACCCTGTTTGAAAGAGATCATTAAATGTATTTTGCAAAAGCCTAAAGTTATATATTTAACAGTTTTTATATGTTGTATATTTGTAGAAAATCCTATTTAACATTTGATGGCAGGTCTGACCATCCCGAGAGTTGTGGCCAGGCCCCCTATGATCCTGGAGACTCTGGGGTGGCCATGGAGGACCTCAATGCAGGCATGGAGGGGCCAAGCTGTGGGTGAGGTGCAGAGGACCTTGCCCATGCTAGGAAACCGTCTCTCTTTGCTTTGGTTTGGTCTGGTAGCTCACGCCCCCTGTGAGTCTGTGTGTTGGTAAACATAGAGTGTACAATATTTTGGTCATGCCTCCTCTTATGGGTTTTGGTCCCTCTCTCTCTCTCTCTCTCTCTTAACCCCCTTTGCCATCCATAGATCCTGAGTCCATGTTCAGCCAATTTGCCTTTCCCAAGTAAATGGCCCCCTTCATTCTCAGAGGTCCTTCTTCTCCCCACCAGGAGGCTGAGACAGCAGGCCTGGAGAGGGTGGAGGAGCTGGGGAAGAGTCACCTTCCTTGGTTGCTCTACACTGTGGTGCCAGAGGCCAGCGGATAAGGGACAGACACGGTCCCCATTCATTTTCCTGAGTTCTTCTAAAAGTATACTACCTACACGTCCAATTAACATGACTATCATGCTAGTAATATGCTACTAAAGAAAAAAGTAAAAATATATATATATTTAACTCCAGTATATAGATGCCGTTCCAGCAACCATAGGCTAAAGATAGGAAAGAAAGCCCATTTCTGTAAGACCCATTCCAGTATCCACGTGTCCTCCCTTCATTCATGCAGAGGGATGAGCATCCTGGGCAAAGAGATGAGGCTAAGATGAGGGAGTTCTTGTCAGAGGAGGTGGTCAGGCAAGGCCACTGTGCCCCATAGTGCCAGGCTCCAACAGCCTGTGTTACAGGGCGTGAGCAGGGCACGAGGGCTCATGTCACCTCTGAACCTCAACATCCATACCACCTCCCCTCGGCTGTTTCTTTTGAAAGCTAGCATAGACACGTCTGAGGGCAGAGACCGGGAGATTTAAGATGTTGCAGCGTATTTTCCCCCTTGTTTTACAGTATCCAATTTTGTGTTGATTCAGCTAAATTATGAAAATAAAGAAAAAAAAGTCCTTTGATAAGCATGGCTTTTGTTCCCTGGCCTTGGTGTCCTGGGAGAGGGGAATAGTTTGTGTGACTGGTGGGGACAGCAGGTGGGCACCATGCCCTGGGTCCTTCCGGATCACAGCACCTGAGACTGACATCATCATCAGATCACCCTTTGCAGCACTCTCTGGGAGTTGAGTGCCAAGAATTTCTTGGGCTTTGTAGCAATGGACTCAGAAGCCATCCCTGGGTTCAAGGTTGTACCCAGGGTTTCTGTACTGTGTGATAGTCTTGCTCAGGTGTGCTCCATACTGCTGGGATGAGCCCCTGACATCCACCCCCCCCACACACACAGAGAGGGTTCTCTGCTCATTAAAGACGTAATTGTCTGCTTTACTTCACCCCCATGGGCCAGAGACATCCCAGGTGCCCTAAGGAAAGATGGACTGTCATATGTATCTGCTTGTCTCCCAGTTCTTGTGAGCCATAATAGCCAGGACACAGAAGGGGAGTCCTGCTCAAAAGTCCATGCACCCCAAAGAACTCCCTTTTCACAGACATCTGCTCAAGCCTCCAAAGAGCAATCCTTGGAGATGAGGCCTGGAGTCACCACCCAGTGCCACTTGCCAGCTCCTTGTGATAGCTGTGGCTGTTGGGTGGGATATGACTCTCTGATAGTCTGTTCTTTATTACAAAGAGACTCCTATTGATCATCAAAGCCACAGAGGCAGGTAGACAAAGCCAGTCTGCCTTTAAGGATCTGACTTGTGCTGGGCCTGAGGAGGTAGCACAGGGCAGCTTGCATCAGCTATGAAGCCCCCAACCAAACCCTGTCCCTCCTCACGTGAAGTCAGATGCCCATGTCAGGAAAAGTCAGCCTAGGCTAGGGCATCCTCTGGCTTCTCCACAAAGGTATACTGTGTGTGATAAGCTGTCCTAGAGTATGGCAGTCAGAGCATAACCAGTATGAGACAGTGCGACCAATCCCAGGGTCCCCTCCTCCATCCTCTAATCACATGTATGACACTCTATTATTCCCAGGGGAGATGTCTACTCACCCCAGATACGGAACTGGCAATAGACTAAAGTAGTACCATCAAAGTCCTACTTGAGGTATCAATGAGTGTATTGGGGTTACAGGAGATGGGTGAGGGGTTATTGACAGGTCCATGATCAATTCAAAGGCAGTTGCATCACCCAAAACCCACCCAGCATAGGTGACAACTCATGAAGAGAGAGCTCCTTGTGTGACTTGCAGGCAGCTCAAAAGGTTTAAGAATCTCTGATCTTCATCTTTATGGCTTGTACAACCTTTGGGAGGGAGGATTTTGTGACTGATAAGTTTAAGGGATATTTTTTTTTGAGACTTGTGAGTTGCTTACTTCCTGAGTCTTAAGGCACCTCCCCCTGGATGGAATGTTTCAGTTATGATGAATTGGTATACACCACTGGCCCTAAGGAGTCATCATGAGGAGAGTTTGGTGCAGAGAGGAAGATCAGTTCCCTCTTCCGCCATAGTAGCTCCGGTTTGTGCTGTGTAACAAGCAGCCCTTCCTTCAAGAACTGACCACAGGAAGGCATGAGGAATTTTACTTTGGGTGAGGAGCCAATACAGGCCTGTGGAAATACGCCGTTCGGGAAGCTTCCTGGGCAGGCAAGCTCTAAGGAGTCTGGTATGGACTGGAAGTCCATCCGTGGCCTAGAGGCACTGAATTAAGTGGGGGGGGGGGGTGCTCCTCCTGAGTAAGGGCATGACATGCACAGGCTTTCATTATCTCTGGGGAGAGAGATGGGCTCTGAGGTCAGTCTGTAGTCTTTGATTCATCTTCCACAGAAGTTACCATGGGTGCTCTTCTTCGCTTCTCATACCGATGCCCTGCAGGCACCTGTGGGTTGGCAGCAGCTCCTCCACTCATGAGCAAACACCTCTCTAAGACTCTGTACAGGCCCTGATGCCACCTTACAGGGGAGAATTCGGGGACAAGTCTTAACCTCTCCTCTCTCCTCTCCTCACATGCAAGTCCACCCCAGGACAGCTCTGCTCCAGAGCTGATGCTAAGCAGTTTCAAAATCCAAAAGACACCATGATCCCTCTGGGTCTGGCCACCATGGCAGCTCAGCTGTCCAGTGGGAAAGGCTTTCATACCTCCCACCAGGTCCCTGCCAGGTAGATAGATGGTAGTGGAGTCATTCAGGCCTAGGCTGATGCCACTTAATGGTATTTTCTATGGATCATTTGGGAAGTCATGCTTCCAGTCAGAGCCTCAGTTTACCCATTAGAAGAATGACAGGACTTTGGGGAGGCTCTCTGAATCAAGAACATGCTTCAGTGTTGGGAACCACAACCCAAGCACTGTGTCACCTTCCTTCTCCCCTTTGGGAACTTTCTGAGCATCAGTGCTCCTGCCAAGTTTTGCCTCCCAGAATCTTACCCAGGAACCTAGACAGTGACCCAGGACAAAGTGATCTGAGCCTTATCTCCAATATCATGTTATGGAGATGACTTGAGTTTCACCCTATGGCAAGTAGGCACACCTGTGAAGCCATGCGCCCATGCATTGGGACATTCATGAATCAGTACATGTGCTCACAGATATAGCCTGGTGGTATTCTTACACTAGGAGGTGCCACTCTGTAGCTAAACCTAGAGTTCCAGGACCCAGAGCCAGTGGGAATGAGGTGGTGGGAAGAAGGCAGATGAGCAGGTAGGCATTGGTGGTGATGGCTGAACACCAGCATCAGAATGCAGGTGCTTGGGGCTGGCATAGAGTATGTGTCAGAGTGTGTGTGCACATGTTCATCTTCATCATTGCTGAAAATGTAGAGCACTTCCCGATCTGGAGATCCAGAAGGATCCCTGTGGTGTTCTCCACCTCATTGAGCACTAAGATTGTGATCAGAGATGTCCCTTAAAGGTAGGGGATAGCTGAGGTAGAGTGGCCTCAAGTGACAGCCACTGTCACCCAGAGAGCACTTGGCCCCTCTTTCCCTACAGTGTCCAAGTCTCCTCCGGCCTCCTGCTAGACACTTGACATCTAAAGGGAATGCATAGGAGACCTGGTCCTTAGCTGCCCCTCAACTTGAGAAGTGGGTAGGCATGCAGGACTTACTCCTCTTAAAACTCTCCCTAGCACGGAGAGACCCCAGATCTTGGGGGGAATCTAGGAAGGCACTAGATGGGAAGAGATAGGCTTCTGTATTTCATTTGGCAGGGTCATCCATAGGTTCTTTCCTCCTGCCTGTCTGAGCCGATGGTGGATATTCCACAGCAGGGCCAGCCAAGGGGTGAGCAGCAACTGGGGAAAGCAGGTAGGGAAGGGTAGCATAGGCTTTTAAATGGAGTGGCCACACACACCATTTTTCAGGGATGAAGGACCAGATTAGAGGTTCATCTGTGTTGCTCCACAGAAAAGCCAGTACCTCAGGATCTCAAGACAGTGACCCATTGTTGCCCTAACACATGTTCAGCCATCCCCATTTCAAAGGTTCTGCCTCAGCTCCTGTCCCCATCTGCTCACGTAGATCACTCTGCATTCCAATCAACTCCCCAACAACATGTATGTGGGGAGGGGTACAGGATTTAGTACCTCCTCACTCCTGGCTGGGTACCTGCCATGGAGACAGGACATTGCCAGACTCAATCACCTAGTGTACCCCTCTTTGCTCAGCACTGGCATTGGTGCTTGCTCAAACCTGGGGCAACTATCACAGTTTCATCTCCCCAGAGCTCCTGTGTGCTGGCTCCATGCAGTGAGGGCTCATCTTGTTCTGTGGCCCCACGCACTTTCATCCAGAAGTCAACACCTCTGGGACATGCTGCATCCTAAATATATTTCATTTCTTTGTTTGTGCCTGCAGTCATGGTATTACTCTGAAATAATAACCACATTTGTTTTCTGCTTTTAAGAATATCATTTGTTTATTCTCTCCACCAACGCTTCAGGGAGGGAATTTGTCTCCGTCACTGGTCGTGGGTAGCCATTGGCCCCATGGAGCTGGGGTGGCCTGTGGTGGCTCAGCTGAAGCTTGGGCTTTACTCTGAGAAGACTTTCTTCCTGGACAAAATCAATCAGAAGATCTGATCTCTGTCTAGGGCACAGACCAGCGATGCTTCAAACGAGGCTAGGGACTCTAAGGAGGGAAACAGCCCTTAGCTTCAAAAGTGAGTGCTAAAGAAAACGTATTTGGATTCCCATTCATCAAGCCAAGAAAGGAAATATTTACTCAAAGACCCTGGTGGCAGGAGCCAAGACCAGAGACACATGCAAAGAACCTTATCTGAACTCCACTCACAGCAAATGACATGGCCTTCCAGCCACCGAGCTGAATGAGGGGCTGAGCAGGATGAAGAGGGCACATGGGGATGTGAACAGCAGATTTCCCGTGGAAGGCAGGACAAGGGCACGGATGCCCATGCCAGGCGAAGCAGAACTCGATCAGCTTGGTGTGGGAATCCCCAACTGCACAGGGCTCTGGCTGCTAGAGCGTAGATACACAGTAGCACAAGTTTCCTCATGGACAAAAGGAGACCCCAAGTCTGAGCAAAGTGTGGTCAGGGGGTGTCTTTGTTATGAGTCTTTTATGGACAGAGCCCTGAAGCCTCTGAGAGCTCCATAGTCACCGCCCTGAGCAGCAGAGAGGAGAATGCTCTGAGATGGGAGGTTACTGATATGGCATGAGGAAGTCACAGATCCTCTCAAGTGACACAGCTCTCAGGTTCCCAGTGCACAGGGGTCCAAAGAAGAGAGAGATGGAGATGGATACTTTGGAAATCTGCCTTCCTATATGACTCCAGTTTGTGTCAAGTTGGCAAAAAGTAACATCACAAGAAAACTCTGGTATGATGACATAGGCCATCCTGGCATAAGCAACTCCAGTCATTGGCCCAGTATGGAGTCAGTGCTTCAGGAAGCAAGTGCTGCAGAAGCTCCCAGCCTGTGGCTAAAGGGTAGCTTGGCAACTCAGTTAGGCTCATGCACAGGCAGACGCCTGCATGTGTCTGTTTCTCTGTCTCCTTCTCTGTCGATATCTGTCTCTCCATCTTCTTATCTGTCTGTCTCTGTCTCTCTGCATGACCCCCACCCCCATCCCGTGTGGTGTGTGTGTGTGTGTGTAGACACCTTGGTCTATGGCAAAATGGTACAGGGTGGCCATGAGATAGATGGTCATGCTTCCAGTAACAAGAATCCCCATTGGCTCATGAGCCCTACATGATCTTTGTGGGAGAAAGCAAACACCATTGCACTTCCTAACCGGGGCAGCAGCTAATGGCCGTGGGCAATCTGAATCACCAGGTCACTGTTAGACTCTTTCATCTGCATGATCCCCATTATCACCAGGCAAGTTTGCTCCAGCCAGGGTTTCAGAATGAAGACAGCCCTGGGAACTAGATTCCCTGCCATGGATAGACACTGCGACCAGGGTAAAGTATTTCTGTTGGAACCTCTAAGATTTAGGCATCACCTTCTACCACACTATAATGTATCCTCATCCACTGGTGACAGAGACCATGTATGAGATCTTGTCCACCTTCAAGAGTTGGGTGTAAAGTCTGGAACTGTAGGCATTTCTCTGAGAAAAGCCACATCTGCACTGGCTCCCCTGCAGCCTGCTCAGGGTCTACAGCTGAACCTGCCCTGAAGCAGGGTACCCATCCCAGGTCAGTCAGGGCTATCCAGCTCCTTGGGGAATCTAGCATCATTTTCCAAAGAGGGGGGCATCCAACCACTGCCTCTCCCCTTCTGTGGTAAATGAGCCCATGTTCTATGTGGGATGTATGCATCTTTGCTGTGTCACACCTTAGCAGAGGCACACAGAGGTAGCCCAGGATGGTTTGGGCCAAACAAGAAACTTTTCCAAGCCTCACCTAGGCTCTTGCACCCATTTCCTGACTCCACGCGGCAAGTGTGGTCCTGCCCAATGTGAGTGCTCAAAGAAGGTCCCTCCCCCCTCTGACACAGGCCAATCAAGGTCACTGACAAGGTTGCAGATCAGATGGTGCAAATCTGGGTGGTCTCCTCTGGAAGGCATGTGGAAGTCAGAAGCCTGTGTGAGTCACCCTGCCTTGTGTAAGCATACAGCGGGAAACTCTATTTTGTGAGGTCTTGAACCCTGAGTGAAAGCACAAACTTCAGATGTCATGACCACACACACATAATACACATATATGCATATACACATGTACATACCATGCACATATATACACATGCACATGTATATACACATACACACTTATCATACTCACATACAAGCACACTTATGCACATCACACACATGCAAACACATACATGCACACACATGCACTTACATTTATATCATACATACATACTAATACATAAACATATATATATATAAACACATATACATATTTATACACAATATCTCCATACACACAAACACACCACACATGTACCCAGACATATATAGATGCATTCCATAGATGTATGACCGTACTACATATACATGCAGACACATACATAGACATACATACATACACATGCACATAAGTGCACAGATATGCAATGCAAATGTATGCATGCATGTACCCATATGCGCGTGCACGTGCGCACACACAAACACACACACACACTCATGGAGTGCTGTCAGTGGCAATGGCTGTGTTGGTTTGTGAGACTGTAGTAGTCCCATTAAGAACATGTTGTAAACTTTGTATATAGACAGAACATAAAACAAGTCATGGAGAAGCTACCATGAGCAAAATAAGCTACCCAGAGCAGAGATCAGGACAGCACCATTGCACAGGATATGTGCACCCAGCCAGTCTGTTTCCACATTGTGCACATATTCTCATGCTCTCACATGAACTCCTTTCTGCCTGCCACACCTCAGTGCTCCATGGTCTAGATCCCACTCACCCTGTGGGTGTGAACTCATGCTTGGCCATTGGAAGGGTGATGTGCCCCAACTCTCCTCTTTCCTTTCTCTCCTTCACAGCTACAAAGACCTGCATCTCTCCTCATCTACCTCCCTCAACAGATGGGAAGCTTCCTACAAGGAAAGGCTGAAGTATTTGTCTTCACTATACAGACTTTCTGATAGAGTTGCTAATCTTCTATTTATGTGTGTGTTGGAATACAGTATTTCCATAGAAAGGGATATAGGTGAGGTGGTGATATGTGATATTCCCCAGGAAAGTTCTGTATGAAACATTATGGGCAAATAATCCTGTTCTGTGCCCTAAGACCTCGGTGCTGGACTCCATGGGAGGGGGTGCAACTGTCCACTGGGAGGCTCTGAGTGAAGAAGGGCTCCTCTTATGTGCAATGTGGACTAGTTCATTTATTTCAGCCTGCATTTTCTGGAAGGTTTCATGGTGCATGTATCACAAGGCAGCTTAGCATTAGCTGTGGATCAGTGTCCCATGGCTGCACCATCCTGGACACTAGTGGCATGCAACTGATTAAGCCCACAAAGAGGAAAGGCATGCTCAAAGATGCAAGTTCACACACTCTCTGAAAGAGGTTCTGAGTTGCTGGATTGTTGGAGTGAAGTGCATCATGATCCTACACCTCCCTGTGCAACCCACACTGCCTCTGAGTTTGGCCCCAAGACCTCTGGCTAAGTGGACAGCTGTGAGTGTGCTCCTGCAGTGAGGTAGGAACAGCTGGCCATGTGAGGCTGCCCATTCACAGTACCTTTGAACAGACCACCCTGGGGCCCCAACTACACAATGCTACAAGAGAAGGAAGGACCACAGAAGAAAGCCGCCCACCCCAGGACCCAGCTAGCTAAAATCATGAGACACCAGCCAAGTCCATGCTCAATCTGCTGACAGTGGGGATGGCTGTGTATATTTGACATTCCATGGCCCCACAGCAACAACCTACCTTGAAAGCTCTGATGGGAAGAAAAAAATCAAAACTTCCCAACTTAATATTCTAGGTCTGGTAAATGAATGTGAAATGGAGATACTTATAAATGAAGAGAATGTACTCCCTCCAGATGCTCACCTCAGAAAATCCCTAAGGAAGGGTCAGAAAAGATATCCCCTGACCCCAGGAGAATTCTGGAGCCTGGGGAATGAAGAAGGATGCGTTGACCATGAAGACCCAGAGGGAAGATGAAGAGGCCAGGGGTGATTCTTCCTGCAGGCAGCATCTAAAGAGCTATGCATGAAAGACAAAGGCAAAAACTGAGCAGAATGACTCTGAAGGGAGGGCTTTCATGTCTGATGAGGACCACAGCTTTGCAGCTGTTTGCCCAAGGCTGCCCCTTAGAACCCCACCTGCAGTGAAAGCCACAGCCCCGCCAGCAGAGGTGGCAACAGCTCCCTGAGCAACAGAACAGCTGGAAGAGTGAAGGGACATTTGAAACTTGGAGCACAAATGGGTTGAGATCTGCAAGCTGAGAGAAACTTTACCCAACTCCCTTGCTGCCCGCTAAGGACATGCATGCATGGTAGGCCAGCAGAGGAAGGCAGAAAGAGCACAGGAAATGATAGGTTGCATTTGCAAGAGTCCTCCATCCCTGTCCAAGCTTGCACTATCACCCATGCCTTCCTCATGTTGAAGGAGGAAGTTTACACCTTGAAGATGGAGTAAACAGCTGAAAAGGCATCCCAGAAGCAAGCATCTGGAGGGTGGGTGAGCCTCAAATTTAAGGATGAGCTCTGACCAAATACCCTTAGCAAAGCCAAAGATATTTCAGGGCACCCATGACATGTGAGCAAGCTTCTTGACAGCACTTATTAGATACGAAAAGACACAGGAAACTGGAGAGCTGGGTAGATGGTTCAAATGGTAAAGTTCTTGTTATGCAAAATGAGGACCCAAATGTAGATCAGCAGCAGCCATGTAAAAAAGCTGGGTGAAGCAGCACATACCTGTAATCCCAGTAGTGAGAAGGCAGAGGCAGGGGGATTCCTGGAGCTTTCTGCTCAACCAGTCTAGGCAAATTAGTGAGTGCTAGGTTCGGTGAGAGACCCTATTTCAAAAAAATTAGGTGGAAAGCAGCTGAGGAAGACACCCAACACCAGCCTCTGGCTTCTATGTGCACACACCCCTGTGCAATCATGCAAACATGTAGACACACACTAAAAAAGAAAAGGAAACTAGCTGGCACCCAAGTAAAAAGACACAAGGATAGAAGCCATCCAGAGACAGCCTTATGTTGGCTTTAGTAAAGGTTTCAAAGTTATGATAGTGTAGATTATTAATGTGTATAGACATTTTAAATAAGCCCAAATGATTAAGAGAGAAGGTGGTATTGATGAGTGAATTTCAACAGAGAAATACATATACATATATGTGTGTGTGTGTGTGTGTGTGTGTGTGTGTGTGAGAGAGAGAGAGAGAGTTGTTCTAGAAGTGAAAAATACAATATCAGAAAAGAAATGGAAATAATTACCAGATGGCTCAACAGCAGATTGAAGGGAACAGAAAGAGAACCAGTGAACCTAAGACAGATCAATAAAACAGGCTTCATCTGAGAAACTGATAGAAAAATGATTGAAGAAAAATTTGAAAGTTTCAGAGACCTTTGGGTCCACACCAAGCAGTCCAGCCTGTAATCATAGCTACAGAAAGTATAGTATGGGGAAAAAAAGATTTAAAGAAATTGTGGCTCAAATCTTCCAGCCTTAGGCGGAAGAGTAACAATCAGATCTATTCAGAGCCACTCCCAAAGAAGGGAAAAAACAAAAACGAAAAACAGAAAACCAAGCCAGGTAAGAGAGTCAGAGCTGCAAAGATGAAGATAAATTCTTGAAAACAGCAAGAAAAAATGACACATTTCATAGATGGGCAATGGGGAGATTAATGGGTCTCCATCCAGGGTGCAGGAGGCCAGAGATACTGAGACTTAGTGGGAGTGGTGATAAAGAAAAATACCTGCCAGCCAAAATGGATAACCAGAAAAATTAATCTTCAAGAATAGAGATGAAACAATGGCCTTTCCAGGCACACGAAGCTGAGAAAATCATGGCCAGAGGGTTCCTACCGCAAGAGATGCTTCACAATCTCTTAATTTATTTAGATTATGCATGGCCATTTAAAACAAAAATCCTATTATGATACCCTTGGGTTTAAAGTGTTTAGAAATTATATATTATATATGTCTATTGATAAAAGGGTGGGCAACAAAAATAGAAAATTGTTTAACATTTTTATTCTTTTCAGAATTAATTTAATTTAAACCTTAGATTGGCATGGCATACTGTGAATAGAAAATAATTCCAAACATTCTATTTGATGACAGAATTCAAGTAACATGGTTAAAATATTTTATGACCACCAAAGAAGATGGAAAAAAGTGAGGCAAAAGGAATAGGCTGGTACAGTTGGAAAGAAGTAGTGGTACATATGTCCAAGTGACCTATAAACTAGTAAATACATTAAACACCTGACTGACAAGGCTGTATGGAGACCTGTGTTCTTCCAATCTAGGGGAAAAAAATCTAATTAGAGGAGATAATTAAGACAGGAGGGATAGTCAGGAGATTAAAGGTTTAATTGGGGACGGGGGACTGGGATGAGGAAAGGGTAGCAGGTGGGTTAGTCATGACTAAGTATACATGAAGAAGCTCTATGGAAGTCTACTAACTTGCAGGTAATAAAAAATATACACACACACACACACGTTTGTATAGTGGGAAGAAAATGGGAGTTGGAGAGTACAGGAGAGAACAATGTTGCTCTCAGACAATGACAACACAGGTTTATGAAATGAAAATATCAATGTCAGGCATAGGATAAATCCCTATGATTCATTGATTCAGGTGGCCCCAGAGGCACCTAAAACAACATATTGCCATTGCTTTTGGTTGCCCACCACAACTGCATGGCAAGACTCCATTACTCCAGACACAACTCACTTTGGATGCAGGGCATAGAAAACTCGATCTCAAATTGACTAGGAAACTTCCTCCCTACTGGTTAGCTTTCCCTATGCCAGAAGGTGCTTCGTAGGCTGCTGGAAGAGAAAAGACATCAGTGTCTTACCCAGTACTAGACCATGCATGCTCTAACACTGCACTACTAGCAAGATGTGCCCATTTGTGCAATAGTGGCGTGATGGTTATGGGGTTGGCCAAATGCTTTCTGACTGAATAGGAAGACTGCTCCACAGGAAGGATTTCATGCTTGTTACTGCAAGGTTAGTCAAAAGCTTACAATTATGAAGATCCCAGGCCCTGGGGTGGTGTGGAAGGAACCTATTGTTATTATTCCACTGAATTGTCATGCTGTCCAAGTGCATTCTAAACATGCATGTTTGCACCCACAGATTTGCGTTGCTCTCAGCTTTGGTCAGAGGAAGCTCTTTGTTTGTTTATTTGTTTGGGGGATTGTTTGTTTGTTTGTTTGTTTTTGCTGTGGGTAACAGCTGAAGTGGAGATTTGTAACTAGTCAAAGTGCTGAGGATAAATGTCCCCAAGTACCAGCTGTGCATGAGTCAGCTATACCCACTTCTCATTATTGAAGGTGCAGGGAATTTTGTTGTTTTGTTGTTGTTGTTGTTGTTGTTTGGTTTATTTTTGTTTGTTTGTTTTTACTCTTTTTACTTTGTTCTTTTTGGGGACCCACTACCCAGCTCCCTAATAAATCACAGACAGAGGCTTATTCTTAATTAAATGCTCAGCCTTAGCTTGGCTTGTTTCTTGCCAGCTTTTCTTAAATTATCCTATCTTTTTCCTCTGGGCTTTTCCCTTTTCTTCTGTGCACCTCACTTTCACCCTTACTCTGTGGCTGGTTGTGTAGCCAGGTGGCTGGCCCCTGATGTCCTCCTCTTTCTTTCTCTTGCTCTTTCTTCTTTTCCTCCCAGATTTCTCTTTCAATTATTTCCTCTGCCTGCCAGCCTCACCTATCCTTTCCCTTGCCTTGATATTGGCCACTCAGGAGAAGTATCACAGCTTCACAGAGTTAAACAAATCCAACATAAACAAAAGTAACACACCTTAAAATAATGTCCCCCAATAGAACTTTGGGGAAGAAGGAGCAGAAAGAATGTAAGAGTTTGGGGGTGGAGAGGGGAGCAGTGAAATGTTGGATTCAGGGTGTAACAGGACCACTGCACGCATGAACTCACAGCAGCTGTAGTTGCCTGCAAAGTTCCTGCACAAGATCAAGGCAGGGATGGGGGAGGGGCTCCCAATACAGGAATAATATCAGTTGATGGCTGGCTGATTAGGGAGGGAGGGAGGGCCAATCTGCTATGTGGATATGGCCCCTGGTAAGCTGCCCATGCCCTATTGGATAGTCACACACCATATGCATAGAGATAGCTCCCATTAGTAATAGATAATATATAACTAAGGATACTATTAATAATAAAAAGGAAAATAAAATAAAGAGAGGACATGAAGCTGGAAGGGAGATGGAGAGACACTCTGGGGAGGTGGAGGAGGGTAATAGTAGATGGACAAGATCAACATATATTACATAAATGTATATAATTTTAAAGAAAAAATATTATAAAAAATAAAACATTTAAAATTAATTGTCACAAGCTACAATTTTTAAAAGAGAAAGATAAGCTTAAGCTTTGTGCAGTGAATGTACTAAATATTTGCATTTAAATGACAAAAACGTAATTTATTAAAATCTATGCATGAAAGTGAAAGGAGGGGAAAGAGATGTCACGTAATTGGAAATGGAAAGTGAGCAGGAATGGCTATTCCTATATCAGAAAAGCAGACTTCAAAACTAAAACTATACAACGGGACAAAGGTCACCACGTAATATTGAAGGAATCCATTGGATGAGAAGCTCTAGCAGCAGGGAAGGCACCCAAGGCAGGGGCATCAATCTTGTCAGAAGCAGAAGGAGGGAACATCTCTAGCCTGGCAACAATAGGATCTCTGGCATCCTATTCCCATTGGTGGATAAATTGTGTAGACAGAAAATTAACCAAAATCATCAAAGCTAAACTGACCATAGAGCACATGTGTGTGAGACACTGCGGCCAAGACTGAAGAGTACGTTCTTTTGGGGGGCATGTGGAACAGCCCCTCCATCATAAACCAGATATTAAGCCACAGAACAAGCCTCAAACACTCAAGAAATAAAAATCATATCGTATATCATTTCTAACTACAATGGCGTATGTCAAAATCAACAACATAAAACAATTGAGGAATTACACAAACAGGAGTAAACAGACAAAAGTCCTTGAATGAACATGGCATCATTGACTGAATCAAAGAGAAATTAAGCCATTCTCAAAACCTGTGGAGATGGAGAGAGCATTCCAAAATGTAGGGGATACGATCAAAGCAGAACTCCAAAGAGGTGGACAGCAGTGAACACCCACCTCCAAACACGGGAATATTTCAAATAATCTAATCATTCGTCTCAAGGACCTAGATGTGTAAGAATACACAGAACTCCAGAGGGGAAAAACAATGAAGATCAGAGCAGAAATAAATGAAAAGCAAAAATATCCCTCCAAAATTACTGAAAGGATTATTTTTGAAAAAAAACAATGACATTTTGAGCTACACTAACAAGGTGTGTGTGTGTGTGTGTGTGTGTGTGTGTGTGTGTGTGTGTAGCATATAGGGAATTTGGGAGACTGATGCCACAGGAAAACCAACATCTACAGTGTCCCACACTGGCTGTGTTGAAGGCCCAATTCCCTGGCTGATATCACTGCTGAGAAGTGAGTGAATCAGGGCATTAACTTCAACAATCTACTTGTGGATTCACGGCAGATAGGGTGGTAAGAGGTGGGGCCTGGAGGGAGGAAACAGACCATTGTGGGTGCATCTCCAATGACTTTATCTGGACCCTAGCCCCTTGTTCTTTCCCTCTTTCTGCTGTCTGGCCCCATGAGATAAGCAGCCTCCTGGTTCACATGCCTCTGCCACCATGACTTTGCACTCCACTTCAGGTCCACAGGTGCACAGAGCATGGAATGAAACCCCTGATACCGTGAGCAAAAATAAATGGTCCTTGTTTATCTCGTAAGTGTTTTTGACATGGTGACAACAGTGACTAAGACAGATACACAGGGCCATCTGGAGTTATGAACAAGTACTCGCCAATAAACTGAAAATGTCTAAGAAAGGGGTAGAATTCTGTATACATATAATCTACAAAATTGAAACATGGAGATAAAAAAAAAAGCTAAATAGAGCAGTAATGAGGAATCAAGTCAAAACAATAGCAAATTCTCTCAACACAGAAAAGCTAAGAGCCAGAAAATTCCACTGCTGAATTCTGTTAAGTCTTTTTTTTTTCTTTGTCTGTTGTTGCCCTTTGTTGGTTGGATTGGTAGATGGATCTGTTAGTTGTCTGGTACTAATTCTTTCTGTGTAGTTCAGACAGTCTTGAGGTCAGCCAGGTGGCCCAGAAAGGACTTGACTTGCAGTAAACCTCCTCTTTCTGCCTCTCGGTGCTTGTCAAACTACCATCCACATACTTTAAAGCTTTTCTGAAGGAATAAATGACAGTGTCAGAACTGGTTGTAACCCATTCTGCAAAGTCAGTGGAAAATTACACAACAAAAGGAAAATTATGTGCAGCGACCCTGATGATCATACATGTAAAAGTTCATAGCTAAATATTAGAAAATCATGTCTGACAACACACCAGAAAGATCATTCACCACAATTCTGCTAGATTTGCCCCAGAGATGCAAGGATGGTTCAATATGTGCAAACCAATGAATGTAATTCGTCATACCAGCAGAATGAATGATAAAAATCACATCATCATCCCAATAGATTTTTTTAAAAAAGCATTTGATAAAATTCAATGTCCCTTCATGATTTAAAAACAACGGAAAAATTAGGTATAGAAGGATTGTGTCTTGATGACGAAGGATAGATGTATCAAGCAAACCATCACCAACATCATACTGGAAACTGAAAATATTCATCCAATGCTGGAACCAAGATTAGGCTGTCTACCACCAGTGCACTGACTCTGCAGGGGACCAAGACTAATCTAGAACAAGTGGGATAAACCAAGGGCATGCAAATAGAAGGAAGAAAGTTAAATTACCCTTGTGTACAGATGATAGGATTCTCTATACAGAAAAACCTAAATACTCCATATAAATATGGTTAAAAATTACACCATGGCCTTCAGGGATAAGATCAAATATAAAAGACAAACAGAATTGACAGATGAGTTCAGGAAAGCTGCGGGATTCAAATTCAGCATTCAAATATCAGTAACATGTGTAATGAACTTACTGGGAAAAAATCATGAAGCCAATCCCTTTAATAATTTCATAGAAGAAATTAATTTAGGAGTAAATTTAAATAAAGAAATGAGAGTTCTCGTTGATGCTAGATACCAACCATTGACTAAGGAGGCCAAGAAAAGACACATCAAAAGGAGCTATTCCCTGTTCTTGGATGGGAAGAACTCATGTTACAATGCTTAGATTGTTCAAATGACTCAGAGAGCCTTTAAAGCTCCCATTGAAATGGCAATAACATTCTTCATGCCATTGGAACTATGAAATGCAATCTTAAAATTCACATGGCAGTACAAAAGATCCCACATAGCCGGGGAAATCTTGAACAAAATAATAGAGTACCAGCAGATGGCCCCTCACCCATGAGTATATGGCACAAATGTGACTTGGTGAGTTATTTGAAAAAAGGGATATGGAATTGGGAGGGGGTAGTGTTGGGGAGGTGGGATTTGAATCTGGGAGGAATTAAGTGAGGAATGGGCTCAATATGATCAAACTACATAGTATGCATGTATGAAATCCCCAAAGAATTAATAAAAGTATTATATTGAAAAATGTAAAGCCGTAGACATCAAAACATACTACAGAGCACAGTAACCGAAGAGCAACATACTGGTATAAACATCCTGGCAACAGGTAGATCAGTGGGACTGAACAGAGGACCAGCAAATCAACTGTTGTACCTACAGACAACTGGTTCATTACCAAAGTACCAAAGCACACAATGGAGTGAAGACTGCTCCTGCGATTTTTTTTAAAGTTTTATTTGTGTTTATTTTATATGTATGGGTGTTTTACCTGCCTGTATACCTATGTAGACATGTATGCAGTGCCCAGAGAGGCCAGAAGAGGGCGTTGGATCTCCTGGAACTGGAGTTACAGGTTAAAGGTTGGGAGAAAAGGTTTCCAAATGATTCATCCGATAATTAACTAACACGCAGAATCTGTAAGTATTTATTTTCAGAGCTTCTAAACAGACATCTCTTGAAGTAAGGAAAATAATGGATAAACAAATGGGAAAGAAACTCATAACTATCAGCCATGGAGAAATGCAAATTAGAACCCATGAGTGAATGGCCAGTATCCAAACGACCCAAGGAGAAAAGGAAATGATGTCAAGCATGTAGAGAAAGAGGAACCTGAATATGCTGCTGGCAGACACAAACAGCACAGAAAATATGAGAGGCTAGAAAGGGTCAAGGAGGGAACACTGAAGGTTTGGATTATGGGAACCGTGATGGCAAATCTTGGTTGTCAGCTTGACATATTTAGGAAGAGGGAACCACCTCAAATAAGGAATTGCCTCCCTCAGATCGGCCTGTCAGTACATCCATGGACATTTTTCTTGATTCCCAGTTGATGTGGGAGGGCCCAGTCCACTGTGGGCAGTGTCATGCCTGGGCAGATGGACCTGGGCTGTCTGAAAAGCAACCTGAGCAAGCCATGGAGAATAAGCCAGTCAGCAGTGTTCCTTCACAGCCTCTGCTTCAGTTTCTGGCCCACTTGGGTTCCTGCCCTGATAGGTTATAACCTACAATACGCCCTTTCCTGCCCAAGCTATTTTGGGTCATAGTGTTTATCACAGCAACAGAAAGCCAACTAGGAAAGGTACCAAACAGTGAAAAGGAGGCTACAGTTTCCATAACACACCATGTGGGTATAGTTCCTGGAACCTCATCTCTGTCTTCCTAGGAGCTCGTAGCCTCTAAACAAAGACAAGGACAGAGAACATTAGATGCCCTGATTTGATCCATACAGGCAATACGCATGTGTTCTGGTGTACGCACCTCATTAGCATGCATGACTGTGATGTTGCTAAAACAAAATTCAAGGAAACAGAATCTGAGAAACAATACACAGCACACCCTGAGGTCTGTTCCTAGTGCAGTGCTGGGGTGGGGCTGATTTGGGTGGGTGTGGGTAGGAGGACCACACAGAAGAAAATCATAATACAGAAAACAGACTGTGTACAAATGATCAGATGGAACATGAATAAATGCAGAAGGGTGACAAAGCCAAATCTTTGCTTTTAAACATGACTCTTTTGAGGTATGACAAATAGGTAGTTAACAGCACACATTTAACACATAAAATTGTGAATTTTAACATACATCCACAGTCTGCCACCCTTCCCACTGTCCCAATCTACTGTAGCCATCTCAACAACATCACACAGACTGGACAGGCTAAACAGCAGTTCCTCATTGTTCTGTGGGCTGAAGGTCCAAGCTGCGGGTTGAGTCTTTTCTGGTAGGCGGTGCTCTCCCATGCAGAAGGCCCCACACAAAATAAAATCCATGAATACATATGATAAATATGTAATAAATTTACACAAGTGTATACTTTGCAACATCATGGGTAACAACACTTCGTGTATAACACTTTGAGCAAAGGCTTAAGGGCTGTCCAAGTGTTCTCTACTTATGGAACCTCTGTCCAGTTTTTCTATAAATTGCTCGAAGATGTTAAAATGTGCTGAGTGTGACACTGAGCATTTCCATGTACCTTTTCCAGTTTTCTTTAATGCTTGCAAATAGCTGTTTGAGCAACACATTTAGATAGTTCTTTAAAATTCTTCATGTTTTCCCTCTTCTCTTATTGAGTTATAAATCACCAGGTAGACACAATAACTTCCTAGCTTGAGGGATTGTCTCTTACTGTGGTTTGCCAGTGCTGGCGTCACACACCCCAAGTTCTTACTGTGACAGACAGCTTTATTTTATTATTTCTCATCTTCTAGAAAGCTTAGCCCTTTTAAAGATTTATTTTTATTCTTATCCATGCATGTGTGTTTGTGTACATGTGTGTGTATACCTGATGAGGCTAGAAAAGGGCACTGGACCCTCTAGAACTGGAGCTAAAGGCAGTTATGAGTTACCTCAAGTGGGTGCGGGGGTATTGAACTTGGATCCTCTACAAGTGCTCTTAGCCACTGAGCTGTCTCCCAGCCCCATGCCTATTTTTTAGATCTGTCATTGGAATTTTGGGGGTGTTGTTGTTGTTTGTTTTATTTTTGTTTATTTCTCTGCATTTCTCCTGCTCGTGCATTTTTAAAACTATTTAAAACATACTTTTTTTAAATACTCTGGTTTGGAACTCTGCAAGTCTGCATTGTACTCTAGATGCTTTTCTGTGAGTTAGGATGCATGTGTCTATCTCAGCCTACTCTTGAGTTGACACTGTTTTGTGTGGAATGTAGAAAAAGCTCCTTGCTCTAAGGCGTCCCTTTCTTTCATCATGGTATTTTTATTCTATCCTTATGGAGACTTCTTCAAACACTGGAAAGCCCCAAGACAATGCAATCATCCTCGCTTTATTTCATTAGACACATTCATTTCAAAGGAAAACAGTCTTTTACTCTTTACCCGTTTTCATCGATTCTGGCAGCCTTCACTTGTTCCCGGGGAATCTGAGTTCCCTTCCTGCAGGATCTCACTGTGGCCCAGAGGATGCCCTGAACTCCTCCCAGCTCCCCTCCTGGAGAAGGTCTCCTGGCAACGACTGCTCCTGTTTGCTTTATCAGAAAATGAGGATGCCTTTGTTCCTGAAGGATTTTTAGATCTAGATGATTGTGTGTGTGTTGTTTGTTTCATTCCCCCCCCTCTCCTTCCCTCCCTCCCTTTCTCCCTCCCTCCCCCCTCCCTCTTCCTCTTTTCCTCTCTCTAAGCACTTTGAGGATGTTGAGACATGTTTTCCAGACTCTGCTCTCCCTGAGAGGAGCCAACTTGCTCTCTCCTGCTCTGATATGTCTCTAGTTAATCTCAAAGTTTTCATCTTTGCTCACCCAAAATTTCATTTGATATGACTGCACATAGATATTTTTTTTTAAATCATTCTGAAATTCTTTTTTTTTTAGGACAGGGTTTCTCTGTGTAACTCTGCCTGTCTTGGAACTCACTTTGTAGATCAGGCTGGCTTCGAACTCACAGAGATCTGTCTTTCTCTACCTTCCAAGTGCTGGGATGAAAGGCATGCACCACAACTTCCAGCTGTTTCTGGAATTATTTATTTATTTATTTATTTGTTTGTTTATTTATTTGTTTATTTGTTTGTTTGGTTTTTCGAGAAAGGGTTTCCCTGTGTAGCTTTGCACCTTTTCCTGGGGCTCACTTGGTAGCCCAGGCTGGCCTCAAACTCACAGAGATCTGCCTGGCTCTGCCTTCCTGTCCTGAAAATTCTTTATTCTTTAACTTTAAAAAAAGAAAGGCATTTTATCTCTTTTCTTAATTTCTATTTATCTTGACTACTTCTTCTGTCATCTCCTTTCATCCAGTCAATTAAGTGTTTCCTTTGTTGTATTTTTTTCTGACCGAAATATTATGCTTTTAGAAGAATTTTTTTAAAATTATGTGTATATGGGGTGCGTGTGTGTGTGTGGGGGGGTGTATACATGTGCATGCAGTGCTTATGGAGACCAGAAGAAGGTGGTAGATCCCCTGAAGCTGGAGTCACAGGCTGCACCACAATGTCTGTGCCGGGAGCTGAACTCAGGTCTTCTATAAGAGTAAAAGGCTCCTAACCACTATGCCGTCCCTCTACTTCCTTATGGTTTTATATATACTATTTCTTTGGTCAGATTTTTCTGCCTTTTACTATTATTTAAACCATCTGTTTACCTTTTGGTGACATTTATGATTTTCTCCTTCCATAGAGTTACATCGTCTTAGGGGTGTATTTTGTTAATTTGAATAATTTCAGATCAGTAAAGTAACCTGGTACTAATGGCAATGACTAGCCTCTTGCACTTCATCAATTTTTTTTTTTTTGTCTTACTTCACTGGGCTGGAGTATCATTAACTGGCTGCAAATTGTAAACAAAAAAGTTTCTGGAAGGGTCATCCATGCTGTAAAGCTCACAGATGACCTCCTTCAGGTGAGGAATGCTTTCTCCTGTGCATGCCTAATTCAGAGCTTCTTAATAAAGGTGGAGATACATTTTTAAATGCACCACCAATGATCTACCTCAATAATTGTGTGGGGTTTTTATGTGGTGAGCCATAGCATGAGGGGTTAATGCACCCTTTTACTCCTAAGAAAATCCAATTTTGTCATGAGTCATTTTTCAATGGGTTACTGCACTTGAATTGTTAATATTTTGAATGGTGTTTAAAAGTCTATGCCCATTAATTATATTGACCTGTGATTTCCATTCTTATGATGTCCTTGCCTGGCTGGGGATCAAGATTAAACTCATGTCATAAAGTAAGTTTGTTCATTTTTTTATTGTCTGGAAAATTCTGTATAAATTGAAATGATCTATTCCTTGACTACCTGGTAGATGTCATCCATAAAACCACCCATGCCTTTAAAAAAAATACCATAGATGGTCTTAGAAACAAATTTGTTCCATTTATTTAATGACTATAGGTCTACTTAGGCTTGCTATTTCTTTTGAGGTCATTTTTTTCTTTGAAGTTATCATTTCCTAGGTATAACTTTAACTTTTCCCATGTACCAGGACAAAATCTGTTTGTAGAATTATCCCAACTTCAGTGTGTTTCTGTGAACTGTGTTATGCATTCTAAGTTGTATGTGGACACCTTACAGAAGCATGAAACATGAAATACATGCACACCCCAGCCCCAGATGGAGAACTCCATCAGGACAGCCCATGGTGTAGACACAGCACAGCTCACTCTGCACCATTGTGTCTCCATCTTTTTGTATTTTTCAATGGACTTCATGTTCACAAACCATATTCTGCTTCAAGCTAAAGTTTTGTTTGCTTTACACTCTACTGAGATCAGAAACAACAGCCTACAATTTTGTCATAGAGCATTACATGGTCTGGATTCCCATTTATTCTGCCTGTCATATTTCTCAAATTTCTTATATGTCTAAGTAGCTTGTACTGTTTTTTTTTTTTTTTTTTTAGATGTGCTAGACAAATACAACTTGTCCCTGAGTGGTTTTCTCTTTTTCCCTGCAAAGAGGCCTTCCTCCTTTCGAGAACTTTAATTTTGTATTTAATTTAATGATGCAAGAATGACTTCTTTCTCTCACACATTTGAGCATTCTGTCCCTCCATTTGCTTCTAAAGTTTGTTTTCTTATGTAATAGGTGTGTTTTCGGTATTTAGCTTATGCCTCCTTTGGTAGAATTGACTTTGTTGGAATTGGCTGCATTGAATATTTGCTTTGCACATGCAATTTCATGGTAGCCGATTCTGTTTCCTGTGTCTGAATGTTTTATTTCCCCTCATTTCTTCTTTCCTCTGGAAAGCAAGTCTTCCCTGCTTTCCTTTCTGTGTTTCATTTCAGAAGAATCAGAATCAAGCTCAGGGACTTTATAGAAAGTGGTCACTGGAAACTAGAAGGTCGAGGTGGTGGGTGGAGAGAAGCTTCAGCCAAGGGACCAGCAGCACAAGGAAGGGCTAGATGGAAGGGTTCTGTGCCCATCTCATATCTTCGTGTCTCTACTGGCCCAGATGAACTGTGAAACAGTGGGCTAGGGAGAAAACGCAAGGGTATGTAAAAGGCTTCCAGTATCGTTGGTCTAGTTACTTTTGTTTTCTCGGTCATGCTCGTACTAAATAAGATAGCCCTGTCTCTGTTGTTTGATTCATGAGTCTCATACAACGTCTATTGACCTGAGCTGACAATGGCATTGGGTCTCTGTCACTGCCATCCACCTCCATGTGCTTTTCTAGACACACACTGTTGTTTTTCTAAACACAAACTGTCACATGGCATTATGGCTCAGCATATTTACTTCCCACCCTAGTCATTATTTCTATGCTTTGAACCTTAATGCTGATTAATAAGACTTCATAACAAACTCACAAGGCATTCATTTGCTACAGATTTTTTTTTATACAGCGCTTATCTGGCTAACGTCTTTCATTTTTGTCTTTAAAAGCTGCGGATACCCTTGTCTTTGATGAAAGATCTCCCTCTTCACTGTTTACTTGGGGAATAGCTTAGCTAGATATAAAATTACTGAGTGCCATTTTCATTCCACTGAAGTCTTTATGAATGTTGTTCTGCACTCTTTGGACACTGAAAGAGAAATTTCAGTGATAGTTCAGCATTGTCCACTGTATCAACTACATGTTTGGGGACAGTGAAATTCTGCAACAGTATTTCTTTATCTCCCATTCTTAATCATTTCATTCTCCTTTATGGCTAATGATTTAAATTGTATATTACATGTTACATATTTGTGCTCATAAAATATAATTATATATGGGAATATGTGCACACTTATCTATGTATACAAAATAGAAAAACATAATAAGCATATATAGGAAATGTCTTTTTCTTTTGGAACTATCATATGATTCTTACCTGCTTCGGTTCCCCAATGTTCTCTGTGCCAATCTTTCCCTGACTGCAGCCATCCACCCGCAGGATGCACCTAACATGGCTTCCTGTGCCGTGGCTTCTGCGCCTTTCCCTTCTGTCACAACTAATTTCCGTCTCTTTCATTATTGCTTTCAGGGCCTCTGCTGTTTTGTTTTTTAAGGCCCCAATTTCCTGACTCATTATAACTTAAAACTAAAGCTAGTCTTTACTTCCATGGGATGAGATGTCGCCTCCTAATGTTTTTCAATCTGATCCGGGGTCAAATATGTGGTTAATTTCCTCTTCTACATTGTTTCTAGGTTTTTGATTTGTTTTCTTTTCTTCTTATCTCTTTCTATTTTTGTTTAGATGAGAAGAGATATTTTCAGGCCAGATGTTCATAGAGACAGGGTAAGAAAAGGACCTAAAATTAGTACTTAGTTATTGTTCACCTTCTTTCTCTGGCTCACAGTCCTGTGTGAGTCAGACTGTGTGTGAGAATGTGTGTGTGTGTATCTTTGTGTGTGGGGGAGGGCGGTGTATCTGTGTGTGTGTATGTGTTTGTGTGTATGTGGGGGGTGTATCTGTGTGTGTGTGTCTGTGTGTCTGTGTCTGTGTGTCTGTGTGGGTGCATCTCTCTCTCTCTCTCTCTCTCTCTCTCTCTCTCTCTCTCTCTCTCTCCATGCTTATGTCTATATGCACATCTTTCTCTCTATGTGTCTGGGCAGCCACACACACAATATTCTGTGTGAATTCTACCTGCACTCGGCCTTCATACCTGTCATCAACACTTCCAGGTCTTGAGAGTCTTCCATCTCCCTTCCAGGTCCCTGACTGAGGAGTAGCTGTCCTTATTGAGGTGTCGGATTTGCTTTCCTCATCCACCCCTCTTTCCGTGTGCACAGTCTTAGGGAATCTGTGGCAATGTGCTCTCCCATGCTATCTGGAGGAACAGCAGCAGAGTGCAAGGCCTGCTGGGGCACACATCAAGTTCCACCACCCTCCTTGGGGCTGCAGAGAGGGCCTGGGTCTTGCTAATTGTGCCCTCTTTGTGTTTTAACTTTGTAGATATGTTGAAGTCACGTAAGTGTCAATCATGTCCAATCTTGCAACAGGCTGTGCGTTCCACTTCTTCACTTTCCTTTCCCTTTACAACATCACTCAGAGACAGAGGGAATGAAATCAAACAGCAAATCTCATTTGGGGTGCCATCCTTGTTTCTATGGCAGGGTCTTATGGACCTCCCTGGAGTCATAGGTGAGAACACAGGTTGCTCTTTCTACATCTGCTCTGAGTATGGAAGGTTGATCATAGAATAAACACACTCAGATCCCTTCTTTCTGGAATTTGCCATTGCTCAGTGTGTTAGTGGCAAAAAGTACTACAGAGAAAAAGAGAATAGGTAAAGGTTCTGGACACTGGGGTGTGGGCAGTGAAGTGTGGGTACTTAGGAAGGGATACTAGAATGCTGGGTGCTGAGCTGGGATGTGGGAGATATGAGGTATTAGTGCACATGCTTAAATGGGTACTGAGCTGAGGAGTGGGGGATGAGAGTAGTGCTGTGTTGATGCATGGATGGTGGTATGTGGATGCTTGTATGCTGGGATTTCTGGGGCTTCACTCTGCAGGAGGCCAGGGTGGGCACTGGAGATGATAGTCACTAAACTTGCTCTGGTTTCCATGGTGCTCTGGGAACAGCTCAGTCCCCACAAATACACTCCTAGCAGACAGTGAAGCCTTGGGGATATGTCTTTGTGGGAGGTACTTTCATCATAGTCTTGAGGGTATGCCCTCAAAAGAAATGATACAGTCTTTCCATTCCCCACTCTATGACTTAAGTCCCTGGAACTGTTGTTTCTCTCTTTCCACAGTGGAGCTGATACAGACAACCCTGCTTTTCAGTTTCCTAAACTGTGAGCTAAGCAATCTTCGCTTTCATTGTCTCTGGCATATTGTTGTTGTGTAACAGTTTCCTCCCTGATTAACTTCAGGAAGTCCATGAAACCAACCAGACACACTAGACTTCCCCAAGCCAGAGTAAGCAATAACAGCTGAGAGGCCCTCTCAGAAGCGCAGAGCAAAACTGCAAAGAAGACTCTGACACCAGACCAGCTGCCCAGAAGAAGCAGGAACCAGCCAAGCTACCTGGAAGAAGTTTAGAACAACTGAGTTACTTGGAAAGGATGCTCTCCATCATGTTGAGCTACCTGCAGGCTGTGCAGTGTCCTGAGCTGTCAACCATGCAGGGGTGGGCTTTGGTGATGCAGCTGTCTTTGTGTCATTTCTTTGTGTCCTCCTGTGAGTAACCCCTCACCCATATTCCTGTAAGGAGCCCCAAGTGAAACTCCTGGCTCACCAAGTTGGACTTTGGTGGTACCTGTACTTGGATCTGTTTGGGGCTCCCTATCTTGGATGAGTAGATACGTGTGTTGCCTCTCCCAAGGAAGAGTCTCGTCACATAATACATGTCACTGTGGCAGCATGAAACGGACACTGCATAGGCAGGGGGAGGTGAGGCATAGGAGGGAGTGAGCTGGAGGCAGAGAGGGCTTGGAGGATCTCCTGACTTAGCAGAGCTGGGGCACTAGGGGCAGCAGGGATGCTAGGGGTTTGGGGTGGGAGCTTGTAGGTGAGATCAGTATAGTGGTGGATATGAAATCATAGAGGACTGAGGGTCATTGAGAACCCTGGCTGTCACTGGGAAGGAAGGGAGTCAATGTGGGACTTGCAAGAGCAGTGGTATGTTCTGAGTAAGGACCACAGCCACCTTTGGCTACTGTGGGGTCCTTGGCTGATGGAGAAACTAAAGCAAATTGGAGATTCCCTGAATAGGATCAGGACAGAGTCAGGGGTTGTTTAATGTCCAATGTCTCAAAAGACTGTTTGTCGCACAAATCTTAAGGAGTCTTATTAATAAGATCAAACTCAGAGCCAGGTATTGGGGTGAATGCTGGAAGATCAGAGAAGCAGAACAAGCCACAGCTATCTCATCTTGCCAATTCCTCAGCTGATCCTCTTTTCCTCAGACTGGAAGCTTCTGTGTCCTCATCCCAATGGCTCTCAGCTGAACTGCTGCTCCAAAGCCTAAAAGCTTAACCAGTCAAATGCTTAACTAGTCAAATGCTGCTAGTTTCTGGTCTTCACTCCTTATATATCTTTCTACTGTCTGCCGTCACTCCCTGGGATTAAAGGCATGCTTTACCACGTCTGGCTGTTTCTAATGTGGCCTTGAACTCAGAGATCCAGAGGTAATTCTGTCTCTGGAATGTTAGGATTAAAGGCGTGTGCTACCACTGCCTATCCTCGGGTTTAATATTGTGGCCGTCCTATTCTCTGACCCCAGATAAGTTTATTAGCCTGCACAATATTTTGGGGAACACAATACCACCACAACTATCCCCTAGAGTACACTGGTTCTTATGACCATTGCCCAATGTCCTAGGGAAAAGAGCCCAGGAGAAGTACTGGACAGGGCCTTCCTCCCTACACTTGGAAAGAAGAGGGTGTGGGGGAGATTAACCCACCCATTTCCATGCTAAGGTGCCCACTTACCCATGGATGGTAGCTGATGTCAAACCATAAAATGGACCATTTGCCTTTATTTTCCTGTAACCTTGGACATTGCAAAACTCTGAGCAACTTGCTTGAAATTTAACTGAACATCAGCAAAGTGCCTGGCTCGACAGGTTTCACTGACCCGAGAGCCTGGTTTGGTCTTGGCTCTGGCTCTTCCCACCCCTGAGCTGAGGTGGAGAGACCTTGCAGGGTGGACTCTGGAAGGGCTGGTGCAGTCCTGTCTGCAAGCTCCCTCTCTTGTTCCTAGAAGCCAGAGGAGATATTGCCTTGCAAGGCTGTGATGAGGTGAAGTTAAACTCGGTGTGTTCGTTGCTGGGGTTACAGGTACACAACACTGCACTTCATTTTCACATGGGTGGTGGGGATAGAACTCAGGTCCTTGTGATGTGCAGCAAGCATTTTACCAACTGAGACATCTCTCTAGCCCTTAAAGTGTATTTCATTTCAACCCTTCAAAGAAATCTGCTTTGGAGGCCAGAGGTACCAAGTAAGAGAGGAAAGTCTAGCAGGGTGGACCTGTACCAAGCAGGCTGTCCCAGAGACTGGTCTTTTTGTCTATAGAGTGTTTCTTATGCAGGGGCAGCCTACACCTCCATTCTACAGAAGAAGATTTCACTAACCATGTGGGCCTCAGTGACCAGCTGGCTGCAGAGACCCGCTGGGATTTGAGGAAGAAAAGAAAGAACAGAAATATGAAAGAACAGAAATAAAGAAATAAGAATGCCAGACACTTGAGAAGCCAAGGCAGAAACATTGCTTCAGCCCAGGAGTTTCAGGCCAACATATCTACACTACATAGAGTCCCGGTCTCACAAACAGGAGGGGAAAGCAATTACTTTTTAAAATATTTTTATGTCTATGATGTTTTACCTTCATGTATATCTGTGCTGCATATTAAAGGTGGTTCCCATGGAGACCAGAAGAGGGCACTAGATCCCCTGGAACTGGAGTTACAGGCTATCGTGAGCCATCATTTGGGTGCTGGGAACTCAACCCAGTTCCTTTGCAAGATCAACCACTGCTCTAAGCTGCTGAGCCATCTCACCAATTCCTCAACCATTTTTTTTTTAATTTTTTTTTTTCAGAGCTGAAGACCAAACCCAGGGCCTAGCGCTTTCTAGGCAAGCTCTCTACAACTGAGCTAAGTCCCCAACCCCCATTTTTTAAAAATGAAGCAGAAGTAGTTTATGGGGTGGTTGAGCTGGGAAGGAGATTACAGCCACAGCTGTATTTGGGGAGCTGCTTCAGAAAGCATGATAGACCACAGAATCACCAGCGTAAAGATTGTCTTACAGTGCAGCCAGAGACATCACGGCAAGGCATCTGCAGGGCTGGCTCTTCTTTCTTTTCCTGGGTCTTCACATGGGGTTGTTCCTCACTTTGTCTGTGTCCTGGTCTCCTCTTTGCATGAAGTCATGGGTCCTCCTGGATCCCAGCCAAGCCTGATGATCTCACTTAGCTAAGTCACCTGCCATAGTGATCCTAGCTGTGGACGATCTATTTCTTCAGGCCCTGGGAGTCAAGACTGGACACATGACTCCGGGAATACCATCGCCCCATAGCAGCAGATTCATGTCCTGAATGCATATGTCTGTTGACATGCTCCCTTAGAGGCGTGAAGTGTGAGGAACATGGTTCTCCCTGGCTCTCTCGGGCTCTAACCTGGGATTAGGTTCACTCACCAAAGGCCTTCAGTCACTTAGGTAAGGGGTCATAGCTGTGATGGTGATCCACTCTGGGGTTGGACAGAGTATGTGTTTACACAATTCTGGAGCCTAGGATGGAGGCATATTGGTGAAATTATTAAGGCCACTCCACGTAGTTAAAAGGGAGGTTTATTTTGTGGGGTAACTTACAAATGAAGGGGTAGGTTGCAGGGTCTGGCAAAGGTATGGCGCAGTCCGGCGGTGTTCTCTGGAGAACTCTGCTCGGTCTACCTCCAGTGTCCAGCGTTCCGGAACCAAGCTCGAGACCTCCTCTTGATCCTGGGTCTTCCGCTCCCTCCTCTGCCCTGCCTTGTGGACGTGATCATTACCGAAGTCTCAACGGGGGTTGGAACTTCCAGGCCAATGCTGGGATGGCTATCCACTACAGAGACACCATGTGCCTGTGCCACTGGGCCTAGGGCCATCTGCCACTTGCTCTTTGTTGTCACTTGATTATTTTTCCCAAAGTGGCTTTGATTTAGGGTGACAACAGTCTTGGCACATCTATAACTAGTTCTGGGTTCACACTCTGTTTTGCATCCTGGGATGAGAGGCAGGGACCCACTCAAGCCCCTCACTACTTATAAGGCAAGCCCAGTGAGAATCCAGGCTCAGAGTCCCTGGGGAAGAGGAAGGGCTGAGATACACCCCTTCCCACTCCCTCTATTACTTTAGCTTAAAACACTGTAATCAGGGTCCTTCCCTTATCCATGAAGGTCTCCAAACAGTGCTGGACTCATGTTCAGTTTGTCCCTGAACACACATGTACAAAGTTTAAGCCATAAATTGGGCACAGGAGATAGCAACAGTAACCAATAATGAGGTAGAATAATTCAGATAATATCTTGTAATGAAAGAGAATTAAAAGTGTGAATTATTTATTTCTGCAACCTCTTCCTTCATCTTGTGGGACGAAGGTTGGCTGCAGTTAACTGAAACCTGGAGAGTGAAGCTGTGAGCAGGAGAGGCCTGCATCTGAACCACTTTATGAAGATTTATATAGAATCTAAATACCCTGTGTAGCTGATGGGATGCCAGCCTGGCTTTCCTAGGGAGTGGAGGCTGAGACAATATCCCCTGGAGATGAACAACCTGTATATTTGCATGTCATGGGCAAGACCCTCACCTGCTTGTTTCCTGCTGTCGCCTCGCCTCAGAGCCTGGAATTTTATAGCTTGTGATAGATGCTCCACTAGTGTCTGGCTTGACTGGGTATGTACCATGAACCCTGCTTACACTCCATGGTCTTCACATACCTTTCTATCATTGAAATGCTGTTCCATGGCAATGAGTGGAGGTCATCTCAGTACTTAAACCTGTGGGAAGGGCCCATCCCATGTGAGCTAATCCCCTTTCATTGTATTTATAGCTCCTTTGTTGTGAGGACCATGGTAAACTCTTAGCCCTTCCACCCCACTTAGCAATTTTTAGAGGATAAATTCTTGGCAGTGGCATCACTGGGCACAAAGGCATGAAAGGTCTGTGTGTCCTAAAACCAGCAGTGTACTGCCAAAGCACCCTCCGAGAAGAGGTACTCTGACACACTCACCAGCCATACAGTGGGCGGGAGGGTGCCTACTCTTCCACAGGTGCCAAATTGGGGATTATGGTTCTTCTTAATCTTTGCCAGTTTATAAACCAGAAAAGATCTCCATCTCTCTGTGGCTCTGATTTGCATGTCTTTGATCACTATTGTGCTTGAACACCTTTTCATGCATATATCTGTTGGCAACTTATGCAAGTATGCTTGAAGATTTATAATACCATTTTAAATGTCAAGTGATTCAGAGGTATCCAGTCCAGGGGTCAGGGCCAGCTTGGAGAGAGGGTTCAGGCCACTGACTGCTCTGTAGCCCACTTACCACAATGCCCCTAGTTACTAGGCCCTCTCCCTTTGTGTTACAGGGCCAACCTCTCCCTCTCAGGGACACAGGCCTCAAGACACAGCAGGGTGGCCTGGCTAGGCTTCACTCCAGGAAATTTGCATTTCAACAGGGAACTCTACTTCAAGCCCAAGAGCGACTGCACAAAGGAAGTGAGAGTTTATCTCTGAAGCTTTTGAACTTCAATGCTAAATCAATAACGGACAGCCATGGTGGCAACAACCTAGCTGGTGTGTTCAACAGCGCCCCCTAGCGGCAACTCCACTAGAGTGTGGGCTGGGGAAGTAGATGAGGCTCCTTGCCCATCTCGGTACTGAGTGCTGGGTCCACGAAGCTGTGGATATTTGGAAGTGCTACTAGCAAGGAAATGACTCTGGAGTGCTCCACCACAGGCCTTAGCTATATTACTCCATGGAAATGTATGGGTTGGGGGACAGGACCTGTAAGACTACCCATCTAGGCATCTACCTCTAACCACAGCTGGTTTGTCACAGTCTCCCTTCACACCTTCTTTAAGGCTTGGCTTCCACTCACCCCATATTCAGCCATCTCCAAGGCCAACTTCAGCCAAATGCAGCCTCTCTTCCCCTCTCCTCACTCTTCAGACCAGCGTCCCACTTTATATATTTTATTTTCTGATGAGTTGCATAGAGTTCATTAAATGGAAGATAGAGCTTTTCATAAAATATGTAGCAGGATCTTGGATTATTAATTTCAAAATTAAAAAAAAAGAATCATCTTGGAGAAGCAAGTATCTGATTCTAAAACTTATCAAGTGTCTGAGGATAGAGTTTATGACCCAACAGAGGAGCCCAGAAAATGCCCAGCTGTCTGTTGATCCCTCAGTGACCTCCAAGCAGGAGCACACCAGTCACCAGGTATTCACATGAGGTGAGTCATGTGCCCGACACAGAGAGGCTGTTCTAGGAAGCCACCAAATCAGAGACTGCTCTCAGAGAGAGTTCATTCAGGGTCTTCTCTGGAATGGTCTTTTCTATGGCAGTGTCCATCTGCTCTCTATCAAAACAGTGGTCTTCTCTCTGTCCTGCATCATTCTCTGCAAGTCTTGGTGTCTGCTGTGTCTGCTCCACTTTAGAGAGGACCCTGAGGTTGTCCCACTCCTCCTTGTCCCTGTGGTGTATCAAGTGTATAGACTCTGGGTGGAGCCTGGGCAAGGTAACCTAGGGTACTTCAGCCAGGTAGGAGGGCCTCCTCAAAAGCCTGAGCTGCTGGGAGCTGAGCTAAAACATGCAGTCTCATGGTCAGGTGGCTCCTTTGCCTTGTGACACCTTGGACATATCACTTCCTGGGAAGTGAGGATTTTGACACCCAATCAAAGCAGTGGGTAGTAGAAATCAAATTGAATACCAAGCATGGGCTGTGCTGAGAAATAAGCCCCTTTGCCTCCCTTCTAATATACACATTGGAGCACAGGGAGAGACACACAGGTGGAATAAACTCAGGTCCTCTGTGATTTCCTGGAATTATGGAACTAGCAACTCTAGGACATTTGAACACTCCCCTCAACTTACGTACTTGAGTCTTGAGTCTGGACCAAGGCCCGTCTTCCCTGCTGTTCTGGTGATGGAAGAATGGCTTCACTGGACGTGGGTTATGGTCCCCTCGTTTGGTTTTCCTGGTTCTGGAGCAAAGACTGAGGCAGAAGGCAGCAGGACAACTCTCTATCCTCTCCTGAGGTTGGAGTTTTGTGGTCTATGGGCAAGGGCATGGGAAAGGCCAGTTTCTTTTTGATGCTCTCAGGCCCTCCTTCAGGACCAAGGTCAGGGCAAGGCTGGGATCCAGCCAGGCCTGCAGGCTTCTCAGTGGCTGGGTCTCTGCTCTCTGGAGCAGGAGATAGCCCTTAAGTTCTGCCCAGGTGGAGAAGGTGGACATTTGCAGCTAAGAACTGACAAGCACAGCCTGGGCATCGTCTAGTTCATCATGGTGGGAGCTGCTCTGGCTAATTGCTTTACAAGCATAGGAGATACTGTCTGTCAGAACAAAAGTGCTAGATAGGGATCTTCCATAACTGCAAGTTGGCAGACCTTGCTTCCCATATGCAGCTGAAGATGAGCCATTTATAACAGACTGGCCTGGCAGTCAGGAAAGCATGGGGTCTCAGCCCCAGAGTGTTGCTCCCAGGGAGAATTTGTCTTCTGTCACCCACCTCTGTAGTTCACTTGACAGATAATGGAAAATAGCTGTTCTTAATAGCTTCCCAAGCCTGACAGGAGGGCCAACTAGCACACTGAGGCACACAACAGAAGACTGTGGGGATGAGGTGGGTACCAACAAGTCTAGAAGCAATACCCCAACCATGAAGTTCCAGCCAAGGGAGAAGTGCAGTCAGACTCCATCTCTACAAGACAGAGCCAAACTCATAGGATAAGAGTCTGCTAGCCTCCTGCAGTCCTGGGGTCTGGAGACCTAAGAAGGGTCTGGCAGTACAAGGTGGTACCCCGTGGGAGGGCTGGATGAGGCAATGCAGGGATGTGGACCCTACTCACCTCTTGGGAGTGGGGTCACCCAACCTCCCTTCTCCATTGTCTATGTAATGGAGTGACCCATGCTTTAAGGCTAGAGGCTGAGGTGAATGTGAGAGCTATAAAAATCACCTGGTAATTGCTCTGCACAGATCTGTCTACTCTCCCCTATGTATTTTTTATTTAGTATTTATTCACAACAGCACAGCCTCATGGATATTTATTTTATACTTTTAACTAGTTCTACATGAACTTTACTCCATAGTTCGAATAATTCTAACTCCGGCATTAGGATCTCTCTTAGTTGCTTCCTCTTTCACACACCCTCTGTATTGTATGTGCTCATATGTGTATGTGTGTGCGCACACTGTAAAAGTGTGCAGATGTGCTCCTTTAACAGGAGGAATCTGGAGGGCTTTGTGCTAAGTGAAGTACAGCATGCAGAGAAAGACAAACACTGCACATTCTCACTAAGCTATGGGAGCCCAGGCAATCCAAGGTCACAGAGGTGGCAGTAGGGTGAGGTTATGGAGGCTGGGAGATAATGGTCTGAGGTTCTGTTGCTTCCAACAGGAGAAGTGACCATATTTGAGATGGTGGATGAATTAACTCCATTGCCTCAGTCTTCCACTGTGTGTGTTATAGCTCATCGATACATCTACTGTAACTTGTCATAGTCAAAACATAGATAAGCAGCTATATTAACCTTTGATTTTTGTGCTGTAGAGTTATATACATTTCACTGAAAACCCACTATGATGAATCCCATCACAGTAGCTCAAGGAGTAGCTATGAAATCCTGTGTTTTTGCCATTCAAACTTCCTCTCTTCCCATCAAGTACCTGGTGACTTGACTTGACCGGAACTTGACTCAGTTGGGAGTTACACTCATGGGTCTGTCTGTGGTAATGTTTCCAGGAAGGATTAACTGAGGAAGAGACCCTCACTCAGTTGACTCAGATATAAAGAGCTGCAGGGGGAAAAGCAATATTGCCTGCCTCTCTGCCTTCTTTCCTGATAGTGAGTGCATCTACACTGCTGCTGCTGCTGCTGCTGCTGCTGCTGCTGCTGCTGCTGCTGCTTCCATCAGAACACAACCTCTTTTGCCTTCCAACATGGACTGAGGACCATCAGTCTCTTCAGGTCTTCAATGAATCACAGAGACCACTTAGGCATCCAGCCTGGGGACTGAACAGCTACTGAGTTTTCATTTGCACACTCAGTCAATGAGAGCCCCTGTGGCTCAGCCTCCTTGGCAGCACTTAACAGTTATCACCTTGTGGTTTAGTTGGTTTGACACCCCCTTCACGGTTACTGGCACTCAGCTTCCTTTCTCCCATGCTCACTGGCCACCCATGTGGTCAGGCACAGGCCCTCCTCTATTCTCTAACTCATATTTTAGCTGGGTTATTCTCTTGTTGAAGTTCAAAGGCCTTCTCTGTATTTTGGGTGCAGATTCTTTCTCGGGTAGGCATTCTGCGCACAGCTCTCCTGGAGTGAAGTTCATCCTTTTGTGACTCGGTGGTGTTTTTACAGATGTCTTCATCTGAGTGTAGTCTGGCCCTTCTTTTCTTCCATGGACTGCACCGGTGTCATTTGACTTAAAATTCATCACAAGATACAAAGCAATCAAGATTCTTCTCCCATGGTTTTCTTCTTGTAGTTGTGTGGCATGAGTCTTAACAAGTCTTATTAAGAAAATCAAACCTGAGGTCAGTTATTGGGGTGAATGCTGGATGATCAGAGAAGCAGAACAAGCCACAGCTATGTCATGTCTCCAGTTCCTCAGCTGATCCTGTTTCCTCAGGCTGGAAGCCTCTGAGTCTTCATTTCCGAATGGGACTCAGCTGAACTGCTGCTCAAAACCTGAAAGCTTAACCAGCCAAATGTTTCTAGTTTCTGGTCTTCACGCCTTATATACCGTTCTGCTCACTCCCTGGGATTAAAGACTCACTTCTGGGATTAAAGGCGTGAGTCACCATGCGTGGCTGTATCCTTGAACAGATGGATTTCTGCCTCTGGAATGCTAGGATTAAAGACGCGTGCTACCACTGCCTATCCTCTATGTTTAATATTGTGGCTGTTCTGTCTCTGACCCCAGGTAAGTGTATTAGGGTGCACAATATTTTGGGGAACACAATACCACCACATAGCTGCACAGTTTTGTATTTTGGTTTGGCTTAAGAAATGTGATCAACTCAAGTCAGGCCATGTGACTGGTAAGAATGTGTGTGTCTCAGTTCTGCTGGCCTCACAAGGAAGACAGAGGACTGCTGCTTCTGCTCTCTAGAAAAACCTGCCTATGACACTTCTGTGGTTTTTGGCACATTTTAAGAGTGAATCCTGAATCTTTTTGTAAGATTTTTTTTTCTTTTCCTTTCTTTTTCTTTTTCCAAGATAGGATTTCCCTGCATAGCCCTGGCTGTCCTGGAACTTGCTCCATAGACCAGGCTGGCCTCAAACTCTACCTACCTCTGTCTCTCAGGTGCTGGGATTAAAGGCGTGCACTGCCAGCAAACAGCACAAGATTTTTTTTCATGTTGGCCCCAATCCCTTTATACAATTGAAAAAATAATAATTCAGATTAAATTTTTTCTTACTGTGCTACTTTGTATACTTTCACATCCAAGGAATTTTCAAGGACTATTGAATTATTGTAATACTCATCACTATGTTTTTATTTTCATTTTTAAACAACAAAATAAAAGTATGTCCATATGTGATTATATATATGTTGCTGCTGGTACCTGTAGAAGCCAGAATGGTACTCTGGAGCTGGAGTTACAGGCTGTCATGAGCTGCCATATGTGGGTACTGGGAACAGAACTTGGGCCTTCTGGAAGAGCAGTACGAGCCCCTCATTTCTGAGCCATCTCTACAGTCTCAGTGTATTTTTTGTTTTTGTGTCTGAGACAGGTTTCATTATACAGTTCAGACTACCTGAAATTCAGGATTATGTAGCTCAGGCTGGCCTGGACCCTGGGACCATCTTCAGTGGAATAACACCATTTTTGTCATCCATTTAATGTAACTGAAAATGTCACAGAGCCCAGACAGAGATTTGAGCTGTCTTTAATCCCATGGAAGGATGAACGGTCCACACAGAAAGTTCCAGAGCTGAGTGACTCCCTCTGTCTCACCTGCCAAAGTCACTAATAATTCATCTCCCTTCTCTGACTGCCCGGGGTTAACACCATGAAAGGCCCTGGGCAAAGCTCTCTGGAGTATTTCTCAGTGATTCACCATAGCTGAGGGAATAGCTTGGGTGGGGCCCTTGCTGGCAACTTTGATGTCCTCGTTGAAGCCATCTATATGCTTTGGCCACGCAAAGCCTGGTTTGAGGCTCGTGCACCATTTGCGGGTCCTGAAGGTTCATCCCATACTCATTCTCAGGAGCACATTCTGGACTGGGAGGCATTGCTCTCAGTATGAGGAGGCAACGTGTTTGAGTCTCCACACAGAGGAAGGGTAGAGCCAATGGATGCAGTGGGCCCCAGCCACCTGTATCTTTTCCACTTTCTGCAGCACTGGTGAAGACATCCTGGGCTTTTACAGTTTCCCCAGTGCCATCAGAATCACCACAGCTCTTCTAAGTGATGCAAGCTCTTGGTCTGCATGCCGGACTCAGGCTGAGACTCCAGAGGAAACGGCAGGGAGGGGGCACGCTCCTAGTGGGAGCTTCTAAGGGTTCCTGGCAGCTGGATCCTCTGAGGAGTTTACAAAGTCTGAAGTAGGATGCTGTGTTTACGTTTTATCAATTTACTCTATTTTGATTAGTTTGTCTCTTTAATCCTACTTACTGTCTATTTTGTTTGTCATTGATCATCTAAAAATCTATCACCTACCTATCATCTACTTATGTATGTATCTCTCATCTATGTATATATCTATCATCTGTTATCTATCAATCATTTATCTCTCACCTTTTGTTTATAATCAATCACCTATTTACTTATTATCAATATGTCTATCATCTGTCTCTTTGTATATCTATTTATCTATCATCTGTTATCTATCTGTCTGTCTGTCTGTCTTCTAACTGTATATTGATCTTCTATCTCCAGTTATTCATCCATCCTCATCTATCTACATCTATCATGCCTCTTTACTTATCTGTTTCAGTGAACTTTCACTGTCATCTTGGCATTTGTTCCTATGCCCTGATGCCTAGGGGCTGATGGTATAAGAATGAACAAATATCAAGAGTCACGTGGGTGGTTGCAGTTACTTCCTATGGACTTCATGGCTGTGTATTCTGCACACTCACTACACCCAAGGCTGATGCTCTAAGAAGGGAGAGTAGGGTGTTTTGCATTTCTGAGAGATCTGATCCTTCAAGGATAGCATCCTACACCATAATGTGAACTGTACACCAGGGGCCCTTCTGCCATCTTGAAAGATGTTTACCTATATCGGCTTCTTGTGGTTGCCACAAAAAGCACTATAGACAGTATATGGCACAGTGACTCATGACTGTAATCCCAGCACTTAAAAGGCTGAGGTAGAAGGATTGCCATGAATTTGAAGCCAACCTTGGCTACATAACGAGATAGGACAGCTCCCAGGCCAGCCTGAGCTACAATGGAAGACCTTGTCATCTCCACAGATCTCCCACAAAGTGCCTAAGATGGGCCAACTCACCAGAGGAGTTTATCTTCACACAGTTCTAGAGGTTGAGTCCTAGCCAAGCTGCTTGCTTGAGTATGGGGAGGAAGTGTGGCCCCAGGCTATCATTTGCTGCTGGGATTGGCTAATGGTTTTTGGCATTCGGTAGATTGTGGCAACATTGCCCTATCTTTGACTACATTTGCACCAACCACCTTCTTGTGCATGTGTGTGATCCCAATCTCCACCCCTCTGCTGTCAGCCCTCCTCAGACTGGGTCCCACCTTGAACCAACATTTCAACAAATGATACCTGCGCAGCTTTGTTTTCAAGCAAGGCTGCACAAGGAGGTTCTGGGGATGAGGACCTTGACGTGTGGGCAGTGAGGAAGAGGCAATTCCACTCCTGACACTGGAAATCAGAGTGAGACCCCAGGTAGAAGTTATCTGATGCCAGGAGCCAGGGGGATGTTCCTTTGCTTCTGCAGGGGGAGTCAGGAAAGTACCTGGGACAGCTCCATTCCACAGCTTTCCCTGACACCTAGTTCTATTCCTTACTGTGCAAATGGAGACTGGGGTTATGGGTAGGATGTGCCTTCTCTAGGCAAGGATTGAGAGGTGTCTCCTCAGAGGTGACCTGAACTTGGGAGAAGACCAGGGGAGGAGTAGGGGGAACACACGATCTTGGCCAAGCCAGGTGCCAGTAGGACAGGAAATAGTTCACCCACAGATAGGACAAAGAAAGAGATCTAACAGAGTTTCTGCCCCATCTCTGATGCCACCAAGAGAGTGGAATAGATACATGGTGAGGGACACTCCACCTCTGATTCCCATGAGAGACCACAAAATGGAATAAACTCACCAAAATACATCCCAGAGAAAAGATGCTCGTCTGCTGCTGTCACCAAGGACATACTCCATGACATAGGATAAATACTTATTTTTCTCTCCAGGAAACATGGTGATGCATTAAGGGAATCTGGAAGATGAGCAATTAACTGTGACCATGCTGTCTGACCTCCATCTCTTGCTCCTCATTTCTGTCCTAACAGCAGGTGGAGGAAAGGGAGGACCATCTTCTGAGCATAGTCAGGCCAGGGTGGGGTTCCCATGACTTCTGTGAGTATCCATGTGCCAGCCATCACAGCTCCTGTGAAACATGTCTATGCTCTAAAATAGTAACACTGACTGTCTATTGCTGTTTGTGGCTACCTGGTAACATTTAAATTTCTGAGGACCTTACAGGGAGTGGCTTGGAGTGAAACTCACTGTGATGTTTCTATGATGGAAACCCAGTGTGGAGTCCCATGATCTTGCTGTGACTAACCATCCTTCAGTAGCTATGGTGGCCTCAGCTGCTCACATGATGTCCTGGGCATGGTCAATGTCAGGAGGCCATGATCTCCCAAAATCAATGCCGGGACAAGGATTCTTCTCACCTTCTGTCTTTTTTCCAAAAGCAGATTTCCACCATGGGCCTCACAATTTCATCATGACCATAACTTATCCAGTCCTACTAGGCAGGCTCTGTGCATGCTTGCCCCACTCTATTCATGGGGATCATGGGTAACCTTCATGGAGTCTACATCAGTCCAGGACACTTAGCTATGGTACTCAGAAAATCCCAGCATCCCTGGAAGACCATCCACTATCTATTTCAGCAGACATGGATTCACACACCCAGGGTGCATCTCACTGAGTGCTGTCCACCATAGTCCTATAGAGAGGATCCTGTACTGAGTAGACCCTTCACCCAAAACATTGAGCCTGAATCCTGGGGCAGGCCAGGACGTTGGGAGCTATAGTGGATGTAGCAGGACTTCTTCTGCTTCTTACTTTTTCACACATTGGCTGGGTTGCTCCTGCTAATTTAATTTGTATGGCTCCCAGGCTTCTCACAAAAAATGGGCTTATCCAGGCCAAAGGGTCCATTCAGCACTCAAGATTTCCTCCCAGAAACTGTCTAGAGGCATGTCCTCTGACCCTCCTGGGGAATTCCTTAGTCATTGGTGTGTTCTGGACATCATGTGTCATGTAGGGACCCAGAAGAGATGAGTCCCTTTGTGCAAGATGTCCTGAATATGCCGGTGGGATTTACAGCATTCAGGTTCCTGCTGTCTCTCTTCCTGACACATCCCTCTTGCCCTCTTATCCATGTACCTCACAGATGTAGCCATGTCTCCTCAATCCTTTCTCTGGATGAGTTTCCCCAACCCCCAACATGGCCAGCTGTGTTTGGTGCCAATTTCCCCTCCAGCATCTCTGTCCCTGCTGTCCTTGCTGCCTGTACCCAGTGACCATCCCTTTTAGCAAAATGTCACAGAACTTATTGTAATGAAAAGAAGCAACACCACACCAGATTCTCAGGAGACTGATAGGTATCAAGAATCCAATGAAAGACCATCCTTGAAAGAAGCATCATGACTGGTTGCTGATGATGACCCATGCATCACCTGTAATTTGATTGGCAGAGGCAGGGCTGGCAGCAGCCCTTACTTTACCATTAACACAGTTTGTATGTCCTAGAGTCTGGAGACCAAACCACTTGGTAGGGTTTCATGGTGTGGAGATAAGATTGCCTGAATCCTAAGACAGTGATACTGCCATGTCTCTGGCACCAAAAGCAGATGACCAGACACCAAGAGACAGTCTTCACTTGGCATCATAGCCAGGAACCATCTATAAGGTCTGCACTTCTAGCCCCTGCCACTTACCTGGGGTTTCTCACAGTTCATAAGAGGACACAGTCTGTCATGACCCTGATAGCTCAATGTCCAGCTTAAGCAGCTAAGAGTCTGCCTTGACATGACACTCTTGGCATGACAAACCTTTGGAACCCTCTGGAAGAGCTAAGGAAGAAGTGACATTTCCAAAATGCCTCAGTTATAAAGTATGGTGGAGTAGAGGACACTCCTTTGAGCCCTGCCCTGTCCTTGGCTGAACCCTCCCTTGGTCCATGGTACACACCTGTCTAGGCCCAGAAGCAGCCATCTCCTTTGGCCCAGGCAAGTCCACGGATGTCCACGAGCCAGGGAAGACGTAAATAGACATAGCAGGGGAGGTGGCAGGTGACCCTCTGCTGGGAGCAAAAAACAGACCAGTTTAGGGACAAATGGACCCTGTTCCCTACCTGGGACACCTTCAGAAATATCACAGCACACTGCAAGCAGGGGGCCTGAACAGTCTGTTTGCACCCAACCACAGCCTCATTGAAGCCCTTGACCAGCCTGTGGGTGATCTCCAACTGGCTGGGCCTGGCTTGCTTTTGTCCTGGCCAGAAGAGGCCCATTCAATCAGGCAGGCCAACAGTGACATTTGCAGTGACAAATGGAGTCATTAAGGAGATAGATGGCCAGGCCACTGCATTCATGTGCTTCCTGGGCAGGGCACGAGGAGCTGGCATCTTTGTCAAGACAGGGCATAGCGCACAAAACCTGGAGGAGGGCAGCCTGATGTTCAGCCTGCAGTATATGACTCTGTGGGAGGCTCAGGACATTGCAGGATGGAGCTTCAGGTATGGTTGGAAGGGAAAGGAACAGTCTAACAACAAGGCAAGGTAGCCAGGTTGGACAGGCAGTCAGTGACCCAGATGTGCTCTGTGCCTCCTTCAGCATTGGTTGCTGCCTGTCTTTCTGGAGTCTAGGATTCCACACTAGACAGCCTGGGAAAGAGGTGGACAGAGTCAAAGCCACTTCAGAGACAGATGGTCAGAGCTGCCCTCATCGTTGTGGATGGAACATGACACCCTGAGCTGTGTGACATGTGAGCCCAAATGACTCCCCAACCTCACCTGGTACCCACTCAGTGGGGATCCAGCCTCACTGCTGTGGGAGGGACTAAATAAGGACAACTTTGAGGGAACCCAATGGGGTTAAGGCACTTGTCACTCAAATGTGGGGTTCAGATCGTGAGATCCCAAGCAGATACCCAGCGGCTTGGTGTTGTGCTTATAATTCCAGCATGGGAGGGCAGATACAGGGGATCTGCGAAGCAAAGCAAGAGTAGCCACATCACTGAGCTCTGAGTTTGATTGGGAGAGACTTCTTTAATGAATAAGATGTAAGAGTACACACACACACACACAAGCATGCATGTATGTGCATGTACACCACGCAAACACATTGAAATGGAAAAAGAAAAGGACAAGTTTGGCCTAAAAGAAAAGGACAAGTCTGACCTCTGACTCCAGCTCTCTGGGTGGTTGGGGCTTCTTGATATATCCTTATCTCAGGGTCACCCCTCCCTACAGCTCTAGAGGGAAGCTGAACTCAGCATTCTGCTTTGCTCTTGGAGGCTCAGCAAATAGCACATCACTGGGTGACAGGGGACAATCCCCAGCTTGATGACAGTGATGGAGCATGCTGACACCCAGCATGGTCTTTTGTGAAGGTCCCCATAGTCTCACCCACTGTGTCTTGGACACAGAGGCACAGGGTCAAGTTCCAAACAGGCCTAGCTTTACCTTTTGTATAGAGGATACCTTCCCTCCACTGCAGCTGGACTACACATGGCTGCTGGGGACCCAAAGGCTGTTCTGGCTGCAGATGTGCTCCTGAGCCCAGCCCACCTTGTCCTTTCTGGTGAAGAGTTAGATTTAGACCTGCAGGGCCTCCCCTGGTGCCCTCCACAAAGCTGCCTAATCAACCTCCTTCTAAGTGGAGGATAAGTGGGGATTTGGCCCCTTAGGTGTGCTCGCGAAGCGTCGTGCCCATGGAGCCCTCTTGGAAAACATTAAAAGATTATCTTCTACTCAAAACGCCCATTAGCATCCCGTGTGGTTGCCACTGTGGCCTCAGGCGGGGAACAGTCTTGCTGCTGGAAGAAGTGAAAAAGCAATGCGCATGCACACAGGGCCAGATAGAGAGGTCTCAATGGCTGTGCAAAGCCGGTGCTGACATTTGGACACCTAGGAGGGGGGACTCTGCACACTGGGACACCTGGGAGAGAAGTTCTGCATACTAGGACCACCAGGGAGGGAAGACTCTGCACACTGGGACCACCTGGGAGGAAACTACACACTGAGACCATATGAGAGGGAAGTTCTGAACACTGGGATCACATGGGAGGGATGCTCTGCACAAGGGAACTCCTGGGAGTCAAGGCTCTGCATACTGGGACCATGTGGGAAGGGAGGCTCTGCACATTGGGACCACCTAGGAGGGGGGACTGTGCACACTAGGCCACCTGGGAGGGGAGACTCTGCACATTAGGAACCCAGGAATGAGCACACACACACCAGTTGCCCCTCCCCTCTCTGGGCATAGCTTTTTGGACTGCTCACCAGCATATCCTTCTGTAGATGTCTCTGTGACTCCCTAACCTTCAGGAAGGTGTGCTTTCCCACCTGTACTTCAGACACAACTGGCTGGACACTCCAGCCCTGGTGGGAAAGAATCTCCTGGGACTGTCCTTGAAAGTAGCTGGAGACCAAAGGGACAGTCCACCATGGGGACATTCTGGCAAGGGAAAGGGGGACATGATCAGAGGCCCATTATATGTGTATGTTGAGGGTGGGATCTTGGGAGACCTGCATGAGGCTTGATCCTTCCATCTGTCCATACTAGGTGTGGCCCAGGCTGGGAAGTATCTCTGTGGAGTTCAACACAGATGTCTGTAGATGGCCCTCTGCTGTAAGGGCTGCCTAAAGCCTCAGTATCTCCATTAGCAAGGTGAAAAAGCAAGTTTAGACTCATCTTACAAGTTCAATCAAGCGATAGGCATTTATTGAGCACCTACTGCATTCAAGTAATATTCTTTCTACAATGAGTTGGGAGAATGTTCCAGAGTCTGATATTGTATGGCCACTAGAAAGGCTCAGAAGGTATCATGGGTGCAATGTGAGGGAAGGCTGAGACCCCACCTTATAGAGGACTGTGCCTTACTTAGCTTGAGCCCCCATATGGTAAGCTCATCCTGGCCCCTAGAGCATATGGGGGGATGTGGACTGGCTGTAGGAGATCGCTCAGCACTTAGGCCCACTGTGGGGTTGAGCAGGAAGGGGAAGGCTTGTTTCTTTGGCTTGGTGCAGTTGCTCACTTGAGCATGGGCCTAGCTCCATCATAGCAAAGCCGAGGCAGCTCTAGGTCTTTGAGTGTGTCATAAATGTCACCTGAGATGGGTGGAGCTTTAGAGAGCATCCAGGCATGCTGGGTTGTCTTAGTCTCCTCCATTCAAAGTCTGGAATATGAATCTGTGTGGAAAGGGTAAAGAACCCTTTGTAGTCTTCCTTTTTCCAGTATCTTATACAAATGAGTGGCTGCCCAGGCAGCTTCTAATAATTGCTGTGAACTCACTGTTTTTATGCTATGCCAGGAACACACAGGCTTTATGTAGCTGAGTTGTGTCGGTCCACTGTGGTCACACCTGGTGTCTAAAAGAAACCAGATCAGGCAGGTTGGCAGGAAGCCTAGGACTCTGTGTGCTGATACAATCCCACTGGTGTCACATAGCCTTCTGCTTTCCAGTGTCCCATCTGTGACTTCTTTCCCACAGTGGTCCATCTCTCCCACAGCTCCAACCGCTTGGGAAGGAAGCAGCTTGAGAGATGGATGGATGGGCACTAAGTGTCTCTCACTGCCCAGATAGATAGGTAGGTAGGTAGGTAGGTAGGCAGGCAGACAGACAGACAGGTAGATGATAGATAGATAGATAGATAGATAGATAGATAGATAGATAGATAGATAGATAGATAGATAAGATAGATGGAGAAGATAAACAGATAATGATTGATAGGTAGATGGATGGATGGATGGATGGATAGGTAGGTAGGTAGGTAGGCAGACAGATAGATAGTTGGAGACAATAAATAGATGATGATTGATAGGTAAGTAGATAGATAGATGAATAGATAGATAGACAGATGGAGATGATAGATATAAGATAGATAGAGATGATAGATGATAGATAGAAAGAAAGAAAGAAAGAAAGAAAGAAAGAAAGAAAGATAGATAGATAAATAGATAGATAGATAGATAGATAGATAGATAGATAGATAGATAGATAGATAGAGTATAATAATAAAGAAAAGTGAGGCAATGGCAGAATCTGTTTTAGGTCATTATTATATATAATAAAACCCAACTCAGAGCCATAGTCATGGTGATAATTTTTAAGCAGATAAGAAGACAGCACAAACATGGCATCACTTCTTGCCATTCTGAAGAATGTCCTGAGTTTGTGCTCTTGATTCCCACCAGCTCTTATGAACATCCTGACATCCTTTCTGCTCTAGAAGAACACACCTGGTGTTCCTACAATGTACACAGTTGAAAATCACAGCTGTACTACTGGCCAGTCAGACAACATTTTATATCAGGTTACTTCCACCTCCCTTTTGTCAAAACATTGTGCTGTAATCCTGTGTACTTAGTTCAGCGAATACCTTGTTCTTGTCCGTTTGTTACAAAATTAGGTTCAGAGTTTTCAGCTTGCTTCACAAGTATTAGGGCTGTTTTTCCTTTTGATTTGTTACTCCACAGAACACTTAAGTGGCGTTACAGTCGCCGTTATTGAAATCCCTCCACCAGTCTCCTTTCTGTTTCTGTTCCTTCCACCTTCAGGTTCTATTTTATGGTGACATTATTTCTTTCAGAAAACATGAACATATTGGAACATATATTTGTGCCATCTTCTTTGTATAAAAAGTAGCTTCATGAGTGTGACTCTGAGTCTGGCTTATTTATGCAAAAATCCCCCCATCATCCCAATTACAGTATCTATCTATCCATCATTTATTTATTTACATCTGTCTGTCTATATATCTATCTACTTACATATCAATCATCCATTTCTATCATCTATAATCTGTCTGTCTGTCCATTCATCCATCTACCTTACTGATAGGATGGCTGGCACACAATTTTATAGATGGTGAAAGGCTGTAGAATATTTTTCATTGTTCTGTCCACAAGGACAATTCTCATAATAGTTCTGTGGGTTTGGACAAAACACTTAGATCTGCAGCCAACTCATGTCTGCAATTTAGTGATCAGTTGACAGAACCAGTCTGTGAATGAGTGTCTGATTGCTACTGGGTGTCTGGAGAAGTTGCTGATGGATAAATGTTGTTCTCATATGGATGTTGGTTGACATTTTCATTTGCATTAATGAAAACCACAAAGAGAAACAAGACATGTGTCTCCCTTGTTTCTTCTCCTGTACTAGAGTATGCAGCTTTGTCTACTAGCATGTGGCATCTCATCATGAGGGCTGTAGTTTTGCCCCAAAGATTTATGTGCTGGAAGTGTGGTGCCCAAGTTGGGACCAAGTAAGACACTGACTTCTTTAAGAGGCAGGGTCCCAGGGGGATGTCTACTTCACAGAGTGATTAATATAGATATCTAAGGACCCTGGTTAGTTTACAAGTTGCTATAAAAGAGCAAACTTGAGCTCTGAATTCTTCACCGGCTCCTTGTCTTTCCAGACCTCTCTTTATCTCATATGCTTCCACCTTGTTACGACATCCATCCTGGAGTCCTTGGAGTTAAGCAGAGCTGGTAACATGCTTTGGGGCCTGCAGAACTCTGAAGTACACAGACTTCTTTTCTTTACAAATGTCCTAGCCTCCATTACTTTGTTACAGCCACGGAAAATAGAGTGCTGCTTTACCATCTACTGTATCAGCCCCTATTGTTGATCTTCCCACACTGGGTTTTGCTATAGAAAGGAATGCCAAAGTACACAGGGGTGCCTGTCATTTTTATGCCATAGCGAACGTGCTTTGGAATGTTTCCTCCTTTTTCTGTGTTTTCCTTTATCCCCTTTCATTTTTTATTAGTTCTTTGAGAATTTTGTACAATATATTTTGATCCCATACACCTCTCTCCCACACCTCCTGGACACCCCCACCCCACTGAATTCTTAGCTAGAGCAATAAGACAAATGAAGGAGAGAAGGAAGTGTAGATCAGAAAAGAGAAAGTCAAAGTATGCTCACTTGCCATGGGTGTGACCCTATACATAAAGATCCCACCAGAAAACCATTACAGCTGGTGAACACAAAGTAGCACATGAAAAACAGTCGACTTCCCATAAATAAATGACATACCTCCTGAGAAAGAAATCAGGGAAATAATACTATTCATAATAGCCTCAAAAAAAAAAAAAAAAGAATCTAACCAAGGGAGTGAAAGACATGTACAGTGATGTCTTTAAGACTTTTAGACACCAAGAAAGAAAGGTAAAGAGGATACCAGGAGATGGAAAGACCTCCCATGCCCACAGATAGGTGGGGTTAGTATTATGAAAATGGTCATGCTACCAAAGCAGATTCGATGTTACGCCTATCAAAATCCCAATTCGGTGATTCTTCACAGAAATCGTGGGGGGGGGGGATCTTAAATTTCATTTAGAAATATGAAAGGCCCCAGTATATTAAAAACAATCCCAAACTATGAAAAAATGGCTGGAGGTGTCATCATCCCAGATTTCAAGTTACACCACAGAGCCTACTGACATAAAACCAGCATGGTTCTGTGTGGTTTCTGAATATGTCATAACATCCATGAGCTGAAAACATTCATCTTTTCCTTCTTAGTCACTGATAGTGTGGTTAGATTCTTTTGTCTAATTTATTTGGCTGTCCTCTGCGCAGCAGTGATGGGCAGGAGTATTCATAAAGCTGCTTCTGGTGTTCCCCCATTAAGCTGGAATGCCCAGCTTTGGGTTGGCTAGTCTGCATTAACCTAAAAATCTCCTTTGATACTGAATATTGCCTAGAATAAGGAATGAGTGTTGAATTCTTTCACAGGCTCTCTTGAATTTTGTAGAGATAGCCATATTAACTTTTTCTGTTATGTCACTTAATGTGTTGATAAATCACTGAACATTCCTCTTAATGTTGAATGACACCTGTGTTCCCTGGATGAACCCCAGTTGTCATGTCATAGTTAATTTTCTGTGACTCAGATGCTGCTTACAAACCATCTGTCACATTGTTTGCAGATTTTAAAATATTGTATTTGACATTTTGAATTAATATGCACAAGTTGTCATTAATTTGCCTTTTTATTGTGAATAATGTTCAGATATTGGCATTAAAATATCAGATACCTTGCTTCAGAAAGAGAATTTGGAAACTAATTAATCCTGAATAATGAGATTTTTTTTTAGAGGGAAAGATTTGGTGAAATTGCCTCTTAATATTATGTGAGCATTTGGGGTTGTTTCATGGGGGAAAGATCTTTACAGCTTTTCTTTCTTCCTCCATTCTTTATATTAGTTTTATAAAAATTAAATATAAGAAGTCATCACTATAGGGTTTCATAATACTTCACTTTTGTCCATCCTCTTACCCCACTTCTTCCCCTTCCTGCTGCCCCTCCCTGCACCAACCCCTGCTCTACTTGCACAAGTATCCTGTTACTGTGCTGGTCAGTTCTAATTGTCAAGAGTGGACACAACCTAGAATATCCTGGGAAGAGATTAGCAGAGAGGAACTGTTTGGAACAGGTTGGCCTATGGACGTGTCTGTGGGGATTATCATGATCACCTTAACTGATGTGAGAATACCCACCCACTGTGAGTGACATCATTCCCTAGACTGGGAGTCTGTATACATGTAGGGTGGGCTGAGCATAAGTGATCGTGCATGCATCCGTATCTCCTTGTTCTCAACTGGACATGTGACTAACTGCTCAGGTGCCGCCTTGACCTCCCCACTATGATGAACCATAACCTGGTATTGTGAGCTCAAATAATCCGTTTCTCCTCCTTGCTTTTTGTCCCAGAACATTTTATCACAGAAACAGAAGTGAAACTATGACAGTCACTCTCTTTTTTAAAAATTCCTTTTCTTTATTTCTCCATACCCAAAAGATCTCCTTTCCCTCTGTGATGGCCCTTTTTTAGTTTCATGATGGCCCCTTACAAATATTAAAATCTAGGATTCACATAGACAGAAAACATTGTATTTGTCTTCCCGAATCTGGGGTACTCTGTTCAAGACAATAATTGCCAGCTCCATGCAACGTCATGCATATATTTCACTTTTCTTTACAGTTGAATAGTATTCCAGTGTGTGTGTGTGTGTGTGTGTGTGTGTGTGTGTGTGTGTGTACCATAATTTCTTTATTCATGCATCTGTTGGTGGACATATGGTCTGGTTGTAAACAGTGCAGTAATGAATGTGAGTACGGAAGTGTCTTTGTGGCAGAACTTAGATCCCTGTAGGTCTATCATCAAGGGTGGGTGGAATAGCTGGGTCATATTGCAGGACTGTTTGTGGCTTTTTTGAGAAGGCTTTATACTGATTCCCATAATAGTTATACCATTCCATTTCCGCCAGCAGTGAGTGGGCCCCCTCTTTCCCTGGATTTCTCCTCATCATATTTCATCTTCAGCTTTTTTCATGTAAGCCATTCTGACTGAGATGAGATGGAATCTCAAAGTAGTTTTAATATTCCTTTCCCTGATGGCTAAGAAAATTGGACACTGCTTTATTTCTTATAGAAACTTGGCCTTGCTAGACTGCCTTCCTGGACTTGAATTAATTACCAGAAAATGCAATTTTTGTGTATTTTCCCTTTTAATTCAGGCTTACCTTTTATTTTCATAAAAATAACTTATTCTGGTGGGTGTGTACACGTATAAATGTGTGTAACTTGAGTGTGCATGTGTGTAGAGTCCAGCAGTTGATATCAGATGTCTTCCTCATTCTCTCTCTACCTTATTTTTTGAGACTATTTCTCACTGATCCTGGAGCTTACCAATTACTGGCTGACTGGCTAGTGCTGTCTGGAGATCCTCCTGCTTCCATCTCACCAGCTCAGGGGGGTTAGAGGTGCACTTCACACCTGGCCTTTTGCATAGGTGTTGAGAATTCGTAGTCAAGTCTCCATGATTGTGAGGCAAGAACTCTACCCCCTGAGCCAACTCCCAGCCCTGCCTCATTCTTAACATTAACCAGTCCTCTATGTTAGAAGGTGCTGCCTCTGTCATCTCCTACTTTGTAGATTCATGGTTCTTCCTTTAAAAACTTGTGGTTGACATCAAGATCCCTTTACTGATTTCCAGGATGAAGCAACAGAGGAAGGGCCCACACTCTTTATCAGACAACTTGCCAGGGAAAGATGGGGCAAGGAGACCTGTAGGGGAAGGAACAAAAAAAGGAAGTGCATTTCAAACAAGGAGGTCTACTAGGCTATCTCTCCCAAGACACTTGAGTGACACACATAGTCATTTTGCACTTTTACTTCAGTATGCAACTGTTTTCTCTTTATTGATGACATACTACTGTTTGTCTACAGGTGTTTGACGGACACGTTACCACTTGTTGAACTATGTATTTATTTTGTTCATTTCACAAAACACTATTTTGTACACTTTCTACAGAGCACAACTGTGTTCACACATCCAGAGGCCTAATTTTCTTCTTTGGTTATTTGTGAAGTGCTGAGGTTTTGTTTTGAGTTTCCCTCTCTGACTCAGGATAACTACATGGCCAAAGTTGCAGGCCCAAACCACTCCATCTGAGTTACAGCTCCTCTTCATCAGTTTTATGTGCGTTCACACACATTTATATCTGTAATGCTATGCTCTTATTATGACCTCTTGTTTTGCCTAATGTTTTTGGGTTGAATTATGTTGTGTCAGAAGTCAATGGCGTTATCTTTGACTCCTGGGAATACTCTCTTAAGACCTTAGCCCCTTGTTTGGTTTATCCCTCTTTCTCGGTCTCAGACACACCCCACGTGCCTAGGATAGATGCAGTTTCTTTTTGCTAATGTGGCTGTGTGGGAGGAGGTGGAAGGGCACACAACAGTCTACACAGACCGTACAGCCTTCTCCACTGCTATGTACACCATGTACACCCTTATTATCATCTCTTCTTTTGAAATAGCATCTTGATTTTTATCGTGTCCATCTGGTGTCTGAGGAGATTTTGTCTGTCCAGGACTGCCCTCACACATCTCAACCTCTGGAACAGGAACGCAAAATCAGCTAGCCATTTTTTTTTTCCTCACCTTTTGGCAGCATTTAACAAATCCTGCTCCAGGAGGTGGGAGGCCATCCACTTCCCGTGTAGTCTGTTGGTTCCTGAAATTAGTTACTTCTGTCATTATTTTGACATGGCAGGTTGTCATCATATAGCAACTATAAGTCTGTCATGTAATGCTGATTCTACAGTTAAATCTAGTGGGCCGGTTGGCAGTAGTGCATACTGTAGATGTAATCATCTTGTTAAATAAGAAACACCACCAATTGCAGAGTTAAAAGCCAAGAGGTCAGAGCAATTTGCAGCTGAGAGCTGAAAACCTTACCCTCCACTGCTGCTCTGTCTTTCCTCTCCAATCCCAGCACTCAGGAGGCAGAGCCAGGCAGATCTCTATGAGTTCGAGGCCAGCCTGGTCTACAAAGCAAGATCCAGGCCAGGCACTAAAACTACATGGAGAAACCCTGTCTCAAAAAAAAAAAAAAAAACAAAAACAATAACAACAAAACTCGAGTGAATCTGGGGCTGGGAAATGGATCAGAAGATAAAATGCTTGCTTTACAAGCATGAGGACCTGAGTTTGGATCCCCAATATATATTCAAAGAGCTGGGTCTGGTGGCAATTCTCACTTTTAGGCCCAGAGTATGGATGGCAGGTGGAGGGGTAGATAGTGTGGAGATGGATGGATTACCACAGCTTGCCAGTCAGACTAGGCAATTGGTGAGCTCCAAGTTCAGTGAAGTTTTAGTGCCTCAAAAATAAAGAAGAGAAACAGAGGAAGCCTCCTAACAATGATCTCTAGCCTCCACGTACATTTACACCAGCACATAACACACTCACAGGTAAATTGCACACACTAGTGCTTACTTCTCTCCTGGATCTCTGACTGACCTCAGCAGACCTGTCTGGTGCTGGCCCCTGAATGGACTGTAGGTGATTTGGGGTTTGTGTTCCTACTTGTTCAGAACTGTTCTTCTGTGGTCTCAATAGCCCAAGATGTGAGATTACAAAATCCCTGGGCTTGTGTATTGTTTTACTGAGGTTCCAATGACTTCTGGTTCAAGGCTTTGCTGATCATCAGGTCTGTGATGGTCTTGCTGTTATTCCTCATGAGTGTGCTGACTGTCTGTCATCAGCTCAGCTTACGTACACACTTCGGGACACATGTAAACTTCACACTATCATTTCTCAGATGTTTCTACAGACAGACACACTTGACCTTTTAACCTCATTGCGCTAGAAGAGCAATTGGAATCCAAAGGTGTATGGAATACTGGTCTTTCTGCACCCACAGAAATGCCGACCCTGCCAGCTACATCTTTCTTGATAAGCATGGTGAGCTGTGTTCCACCCCTTTTCCCTTTGGGGGGCCCACTCAAACCATCCTGCATCTTCTTTGCTTCAGTTCTTGGGTGATCCGTTTCTCTATAATCTCTGTTAAAATTGCCCCCATTTTCTCCCCTTTCTCCCACATATCTGATTGATCTCTGTCCATTTTCTCTTGTTGAACTGTCATTTCTAAACTGTGCTCTTTCTTTGGAAAGCTGCCTTCTGAGCTGTCAGCCCTTCTCCGCCTCTCCCTGCTCCACTGGCTCATTTCCTGGCTTTTCTATGTTCCGCTTATCAGAGGTCTGTTGCCTCTCTCCCTTCCTTTGGCTCACCAGTTGCATTAGGCTCTTTTTGTGTCCTCCAAGCCCACAGTTACCTGGCCTGTGGTCACACTGGGGCATCTTTTCAGCCCAGTGTATCTATTTCATGCTCGCAGTGGGGGATCCTCCAGCGCTCTGTTTGCTTTCACCAGGGCAGCTCTGGACAGTCTCCAACCATTTTTTTCTTGCCCACTTTTCAGTGGGAGCCAAGCTCCTGTGCTTTAGAGGCAGTGCCCTGTGTGGGAGGCAGGGGCCCAGGGAATCTCCCAGCCTCCTGGTGTCCCTTGGTGTAGCCACTATTAGAACACCTGCCCCAGATCCCTCTCTCCTTTCCTACCATGTTCTTGCCCTTGGCGAGTTAGACAATCTCCCAAGAGACAGGTATCTGCCTACTAGGAGGCCACCTTTTGGGGGATATTTGGTACTGTTGGAGCCTTGGCTGTCTGAGTCCTCCATCTTCTTCCCACAGCCCTCATAGTCTCTTGTGATCACATGAAGATTGAGGCTCAGAGATGCCTCGGGCTCGACACTGCTTCTTTCTCCTTCCTGCTTCTGGAAAGGATTTGTGGGGGTGTCTCAGGGGCTCCTGGTGGAGATGAGCCCTCAGCCTGCCATCTTCCATCCCCTAAAGGTCCCTGTCATCCTGATGCCCATCTGCCCATGTCCCCCAGTGATGGGAATACCAAGTTTGGTAGATTTATTGAAGGTATTGTCGGAGTGGGGTGGGGAACTGTTAACAACCTGGTTTATAATCATCAGTTTCTTCCATATGTGCCTTGAAGGGTAGTAGAAAACACTAACACTGCACCATCATATGTGGCCTGGTTTCTAGGGCCTGTGGTGGTAGAGTTCTTAGCTTGTTCATTTGTCTGATGTTGATGACAATGAAGGTTCTTGTCACCAACATGTCCATTGCTGGCTCTGAGGTATTATTTTACAAGGTCCAGGCTCTGAGGGTGCTGTATAGTAGTACTAAGAACACACAATAGTGCCAGGTTCTGCAGAGACCACCTGGCCTGAGAGCTGGTACCTCCAGAGACCACCTGGCCTGAGAGCTACATTCTTTGGAGACCACCTGTCCTGAGAACTGGGTTCTGCAGAGACCACCTGTCCTGAGAGCTGGTACCTCCAGAGACCACCTGTCCTGAGAGCTGCATTCTTTGGAGACCACCTGTCCTGAGAGCTGGGTTCTGCAGAGACCACCTGGCCTGAGAGCTGGTACCTCCAGAGACCACCTGGCCTGAGAGCTACATTCTTTGGAGACCACCTGTCCTGAGAACTGGGTTCTGCAGAGACCACCTGTCCTGAGAGCTGGTACCTCCAGAGACCACCTGTCCTGAGAGCTGCATTCTTTGGAGACCACCTGTCCTGAGAGCTGGGTTCTGCAGAGACCACCTGGCCTGAGAGCTGATAGCTGGTACCTCCAGAGACCACCTGGCCCGAAGCTGGTATCTCCAGAGACCACCTGGCCTGAGAGCTGATAGCTGGTACTTCCAGAGACCACGGGGCCTGTCTGCCTTTCCCACTGTTGTTTGTTTCAGCCCTTAGCTGCCCACAGATAATCTCCATGGCTTTCCTCATCAGTAAGCCTGACCTGATAACGGCAGACTTGCCTTGGAGGTATCGCAAGGATGAAATGTGATTCTCTTTCATGCAGTGGGCACCACCAGCCCAAGGGGAGTGCTCTGTAATCCCTGGCTGCTGCTCACCAGGAGCCTGCTCCCTCTAAACTCTATCCTTTTACTCCAGTGTATCCTTTCCTGACCCTTTATGGCCAGGCCTGCTTTCCTTAGATCTTGGTCGTTTTCTGACACTGTTGTGTTGATTAGTCACTACTTTAAATTCTCACAGAGGGACACGTATCTAGTGTCATGCTCTGCCTGAGGATGTGGCTGGAGCATGTGACAAGACCCAGGTGGAAGCTCTGCCCGCTTTGCAAAGGAAGAGGGGGGTTCTCCACGGGATAAGAAAGACTGTAGATGCAGAACCTTGATGAATTGCTGCAGCAGGTGTTCTATACTCTTCATGGGAGTCCAAGCCCTCTCTGCTAGGCACCTTCCCCTCAGTTTTGTGATATCAATTTCTTCTACTGGAGAATCCACAAGGCGGGGACCCCAGGACATGTACAATGTGAGAAAAAAAATACAAGGCGTAGAATGTGAGGTCATTTGATGTGTCTGCAGAAAGTAAGATAGTTGAGCATCCCCACTGGGCTCTTTGATCTTTGCTCCTATTTCTGTATCTGGCTTGTCATGTGACTTTGCTTTGGGAGATATGGTCAAATGTCTATTTGCCCTGATAGGGCAAAAGGGACAAGCTAAAGAAATTTCCCACCCAAGTGGTGTGGCAAGCCAGCAAGTGTATTGGGGTTTTTGCAGAGCCATGAATGGGTCAGAGGTAGCTGCGTCACATAAGAGCCCACCCAGGATAGGTAACGATCCTGCAGTTCTCTATACAACTTACAGGCAGCTCCATGAAAAAGTGTCCTCCCTGAAGCAGCTGTTATGACCTTGGGGAAGGACTTGACAACGCTGTGTCTCTCTGAGCTTCCCCAGGCAAATGTATTTCATCTATTTGGTGAGTCTTAATGAGTCCCCCTTCTCCTTCCAGGAGAGAATGCTTCTATTTAGAGGAAAGAGCAACCAAAACAGCAATTGCTGGTATCTGGCTCTCCCAGGCAACATTTGCTCCAGCACCAGTCCCTGCAAAGCAACCCCCAGGAGTTGACCATAAAGATAACAGCTGTGTCTTAGGACCAAACAGGTCTGGGATCCAGGCGCGGCACAAGCACTGTTGACCCAGTGTCACTGGCTGGCCATATGTGACCTGTTATTCCCCCCTCTGTAAGGCAGACTTGGAAACGTCTCTTGGAAGGGCTGTAAGGATTAAGTGAGATAGTGGCATGATGTCTTCATCTGGGAGTCTGGCAGGAGCCCTGGTGAGGCTCCCAAAGCTACGTTCGGTCCATGGTGTGGGGTTATGGAACTCCGCATTGAAGCTTCTCCGAATGCCTTGGGCCTTGAGCTTCAGCATCTCTCTGGGGAAAAGATGGGTCTGTTGCTCCTTTCTCACTCCCTGCCAGGAAGAGTTCAGCATCTGACCCACCCCATCCCCTGAGTATTTGGGGCACTACAGTCACTGGGCTTCTGCTCCTAGCTCTGGCTTCTCCCCGGGGATGCTAGGGAGGGAGGCTTCACAAAGCCTACAGCAGTTCTGCACCTTACCGGGGCCCCTGGTGTGCAAGCCAGCCATTCTGAGGACAACCCCTCACACCTTACTCAAACCAATAATCTCATGTTGATGGACAAAATTAGTCTCTGAATTCTAATGAGACTACGCACCCAGGAGACAGACAGCCAGTCTGGAATTAAATGAGAGAAACTGCCACTTCCACCCCGGCTTCTTTCAGAGGCACATTTGCATCCTGTCAGCTTCCATTACTAGGGGACTGTGGACACCAGGCAGGAAAGGAGCCCTCTGCCAGGCGGGTCAGTGCACTGCAAAGCCTGCAGAGGGGATGGGCACTCAATCAGGCCTGCTCTCCTGGTGACTTCTCTCTGCACCTTCCTCTGTTCCCTTCTCAGAGATCAGTACCTCCAGAGCCTGTTTGAGGGAGATGCAGACAGCCAGCCATTCTCTCCTTTCAGAGGTTTCTGGCCCAGTTCTGAAGTGATGACAAATCCCTCCCCAAAGCCCTCACAACCTCCATTGTCTGGGTTGCTCTTATACTGATCTGGACTTGTGTATGGGCCTTAGCCACAGACATATCTTCCCTTTGTACATCACACACACACACACACACACACACACACACACACACACACACACACTACAGAGAGAGGGAAATATATATAAAATTATATTTATTAATATTATGTATATTATATTTATTAATACATATATAATAACATTTTTAAAAAGTGAGTTTCGGCTCAGCATGGTGATCAACACTTATAATCACAGCACTTCCTAGGAAGGCAGAAGTGGAAGAATTGCGAATCTGAAGCCAGGCTGAGCCCTAAAGGGAGACTTTGGGTTATATGTAAATGACCTAACAACACGCCCACTTATCTGCTCTCCGCTGCTGGGACAGGGATTTTCTGTTTTTGAAAGATCCTTTTACACCTCTAGTTTGGAGATACTAGATCTTCCCCTGGGCTTAACAAAAAGACAGCCAGCCACAGAAAATATCTGCAAACCCTGAAAGTTCTCAGGGCCCGGGGCTTCTCATGACCTAAGCAGCTCTAAGGGGTCTTGTTTGTTTGTTCATTTGTTTTAGATGGTTGGAACAGGCTGTAGTTCCCTAGCATCCACCATGAGTTGATCAGGGCCTTTCTGTCCACTGTGAAATGAAGACTAGGGTGTGCCAATCTTGGGGACCTGAACCAAGTTCTCTCTCACAGCCTGCTGAAGATGCTACAGAGTCCTCATGGCCAGTGTCCCTCTTCTGTGTCTGGCTAGCAGAGTGGGCTTTGAGCTCCTGGAAGGAGCTGGCTGGCACATGGGGAGATGAAGGTGCAGAATTCAGCAAGTGAGTGAGGTCAGGTCAGGGCCTGTTGTGCCCAGTGGATAGAGTGTGAGCCATGTTGTATGAGGTTCAGGACAAAGACATCTGCATAAGACGCAGGAGCTGAGTGCATTTCAAATTATTTCACTGAACACCCGAATCACTGTTTGCCCCAGCGACCTCTCCTTTCAAGTCTCACATCAGAAGTATAATACAGGCAGATCATTAAGTCAGCCACCAGAGCTAACAGCTGACATTGGCACTAATTGTAATTAAAAATTAGCATAGAAATGTGCTTTTAGGAGATTAAAATTATTGGTGGGTCCTGACCCCCGTGCATCACCCTAAGTGATGGACAACAAATGAGCCCCGCATTAAATAAAGTCCGTCTAATAGGCTTCTGAGAGAGAAAAGATGCAGATTCATTGATTTTCCTTTCTCCTTGATTTACAAACACATCTCCTGCATAGATAAACAGCACACACCGGGACTGTTGGTACAGCAGACGCCACACTGCCTTTGAGAGGCCGTATCTTCATCAATTTCCATACAGGCCCTCGACCTCTTAGTAACAGCTTTGTACCGTAAGCACTTTCTCTACTCCGCAAATTGCATTACATATTAGAAATATTATCTCCGTGCAGCAAAGTATCAGTTAATGATTAGCCGAGTGGCTAAAATGCGTGTCAGGAAGAGGAACTGGATTTCACGGAGCAATTACCACACGGCGCTGTGTTTGCATTCCCATGCAGGATTTACGTCGTAGGTACCGGAGGCTCCTGTCAGAGGCAAAGTGACATGAAGATGGATGTGTCGTGGGGGCATTCAACACCTCCAGCTGCATCTTCTCCATTGTCTCTGCTAGAGTTCCCAAGCTCTGTTGACAGACAGCCTCCTGGGTAAGTTGGAGGCTTCTGGACCCTTTAGGTAGATGGCGGCTCTGGTGGCATGTTGGGAAACAGAATCATGAGACCAATGGCTGACAGGCTGCATGGAATGGAGGTAAAACAGGCATGGCCTCGTGCTCATGAAGCTCATGTAGCAATGAGAGAAATGCAAGAGACCATTGGGGTCAGACAAATAAGGAGCAGGAATGGACTAGGCTTCATGAGGAAATGCAAAGCCAAGGGTGCAATAGGCACCATGGTGGGGAGGGGAGGGATGGCTTCGCTGCTGCCACCAGGCCCTCTCTGAAAGGACAGCCCATGTCAGTGTCCCTAAGGAGATCCTGGGGCCGTGATATGTAAAGGATGATTCCAGACAGACTCCTGGCCATGGAGCTTTGGGGGTGACAGCTAGGCTGGAGGAGAGAGGAGGAAGGGAGAGAGAGTGATGGCAGGCTGGGAAAAGGTGCATCAAGCCACACTGCACGGACGCTGGGACTCTGTTAAGTGAAGTCCCACTGCAGAATCCTAGGTCAGAGAGGCCTGGTCAGACCCTGCTTTCCAAGTTTTCTGGCTTCTACATGGACCTTCACAGAAACTGAGATGGATACTGGGGCCATCTGGAGGAGGGGACTTAGAGAGGAACTAGATTCTGCACAGGTACTGAGGATCGCTTAAGCATCGGGGCTCGGGTAGGCTAATGGGGAGAGGGAGACTTCAGGAAATCTCTAAGCCTGGGGTTGTGGAAGGGCAGATGGTAGAAGGTGTGGATGTGGGCAGGCCTTGTTGGGGGCGGTAGTCATGATGATAGCCCAGATGCCTCTAAACTGTCCCATCCCTCCAAGTGGAGTCAAGGGAAGGCATTGACTTATCTATTTCTGGACCACTATGTACTGATGGTTTTCATTCATTTTTCCTCCTCATGAAAGATGTTGCTAGCTAACCAGACCAGGCAGGAAAAGTTTGCTGATTTTAATATTCCAGGCCAACATCAGGCTTTGTGTGTGTGTGTGTGTGTGTGTGTGTGTGTGTGTGTGTGTTTTAGGAGGTGGTCTATTCCCTGCCATCCCTGGCCAGCCTCCTAGAGTCCCCAAAGACCATGTGATTTGATATTTGGCTTTTCTTCTGTAGTGGACATAGTTTTGGTGCCCAGGGCTCCTGTAGAAGTACACACTCCTGAGCCAGGCCACAGATTCCCAAAGCCTTGGCCTAGCAGTGACCTTCTTCTGACTCCCCAGCAACCTGGTCCCTGTGAGGTCTTCAACCTCAGCATTGTTGCGCTCCCATTAGTGGACAAGCTGCCTTCCCTGCCTCCCTATCCCAGGTACTTTCTCTAGGACAGGACCATCTGTCTTGCTCAGGGCCACCTCACACTCACAGGGCCCTGTCTCCTCCACAGCCTTTCTCCAGAACCACTGAGTACCTGAGTTGGTCCAGGTTAGCAGGCATCAGCTGCCCATCTGTTCTCCAGTGCTGCTGGGCCAGTGAATACTACTCAGTAGGCTGGGTCCAGGCGGCTGCCTGGGGCTGGGGAGCAGGCTTCAGGATCACTAAGTCCATGGGGCTCAGGTTTGTCTGGGCTTGGGAATCAGTGGGCAAAACAGGGAGGAAGGGGGTCTTAGGATTATTTCTTGCAGTAAGGTAAGCCAGCATGCCTCTGCACCTGTGGCTGCTGCCTAGAGAATGCCAGGTTTGGGCTAAGAGCCTAAATGCCTAGAGATTAATGGACAATGCAATCATATTCCTGAGAATTGGGTCTTGAGGTCACATAAAGGGGTGATGATGGGGTCACTAGAGGAAGGTGCTTGTCAGCAGTTTTATTAACCCTCTATGACCTCCATGGCCCCTCCCCAGGCCCCGGGCCATGGGCAGCTGGAATCAGCTGGTTTGTGTGGGGCATCTCAGACAGAGATCCCAGGCAGACCAGAGGTTTAGGCTCCGTGCTTTCAACCTGCTCTTTTAGGCTGTTTGAAGAATATCCACTGTTCCTTTTTGGTGTCAGAATGAATTATTTAATGGGGAGTGAAAACCTGCCCTCAGAGTGCCTTTCAGAACACGGAGGAATTAGGATCTTAGATTTGTTTTTCTTAATATCTCTCTTTGTTTTTCCCGGAGGTGCCCTGAGAGAGCCAGATCTTGGCTCTGTGCAGCTTAAGAAAAGGCAATCTGGGCTCTGTCTTCACTTCCTCCTGCCCTTCCCACAAGCCACATCGCTCCCAGGAGTCAGTTTAACTCAGCACACATTGGCGTTGTTCAGCCTGTGGCGATCCATCTGGCACCTGCCCTCAGGCTGACTTTGGGGACCCCACAGTTCATCCAATTCCCACACCCACCCTTCTGCTCCATCCGGCCTCCTCTCCTCCACAGACCTCAGGGCTTGAAAGTGAACCCTGGGAGGGGTAGATGCCTGTTCTCCACGCTTGTCCTTTCTCTGGGCTGGCAGTGCCTCAGACTTGGTGCTGCCCCTGTTGCTCTGCAGACAAGACACCAACAACCTCCTCACTTCACTTCACACTGAGCTGTTCTGCCCCAGGAGATGCAGCGAGGGCTAGAACCTAGAACCCCATTACCAACACAGCCCAACTCTACAGAGTGGGGGCAGAGGGTTTGGGCAGTCTCGAGATCTCCAGGGCATGGGTGATCTAAGGAGAAAGAGTGGGGGTTGAGCTAGAACCGAGGACTTCAGTGGAAACATCGTTAAGTCATGTAACCATCACCTTAAGGAAGTGGCCCCCAATACGTGTGCAATCTTGGCCCAAGTGTGGGACTCTCTGGGCCTTTAGGCACCAGGCCTACTTTCTAGGATGGAGAGGGAGGGCTAATGTGGCGGAGCAGATCTGTAGCCCAGCCAGATTTCTGGGCTCCATACAAGCTGCTCATCTTCTACTTACTCTACGATTTGCTTTATTCTGAGCTCTTGGATTCCTCTGGGCACAGCCCTGGATATCTATGGATGATGCTAGATTCTCTCAGGCTGAAGCAAGTGAAGACATTTGACAAGAGAACTCAAGTGTGCTGGATCCCAGGACTCTGAGTGTGATGGTAAGTGCAAGAACAGAGTCCATGCTGGGAACTCCCCTGAGTGTGTGTGTGTGTGTGTGTGTGTGTGTGTGTGTGTGTGTGTGTGTTGGTTTGAATAATATTGTCCCTAAGGAGTGGCACTATTAGGAGGTATGACCTTGTTGGAGTAGTTGTGGCTTTGTTGAAGGAGGTATGTCACTGGGGGCAGGCTTTGAGGTCTTAGAAGCTTAAGCTAAGCTTGGTGGCTCACAGCCTCTTCCTGAAGCCTGTGGATCCAGATATAGAACTCTCAGCTACTTCTCCAGCACCATGTCTGCCTGCATGCCACCACGCTTCCCTCCATGACGGTAATAGACTAAACCTGTGAACTGTAAGCCAGCCCCAATTAAATGTTTTCCTTTATAAGAATTGCTGTGGTCATGATGTCTCTTCACAGCAATAAAACCCTAATTAAGACAGTGTCTATATAAGCCTCTGTGTTTATTTGTATGTATGTATGTGGTGTATGTATGCACATATGTGTGTTTATGTGTATGTGGTGTATGCCATGCATGTGTGCATGCCTCTAGAGGCCAAAAGAGAGCATTGGACTCCCTAGAGCCAAAGTTACATGAAGTTGCAAGCTGTCCAATGTGGGTGCTGGGAACTGAACTCAGTTCTTCTATAAGAGCATCAAGCACCCCATTAAGCTGGTTGCTCCTCATCCACCAGTACTCAAGATTCATGGGTGGAATGAGTGAGGGATCAACTGAGTTGTATCTCTCCCACATGCACTCCTTCGAGGTAGACCTCCCTGCCGACTCCCAAGAGCCAGCCTTGCCTCAGGGTAAGGCACCCATGCTCTAGCTCTGCTTCTCAGCTTGACTCCATCTCAATTTATGTGCCACTATTCTTGCTTCAAAACCACAGCCTTAAGCTCCTGTTCCTTTTTCATTGACAAGTCTTCGTACCTAATGGAGAGGTCCCATTGTCTAGTCCTAATTTGTTTGTCTTATGTAATACAGGACAGTGGGCTTCACTGGGACATCTTCATGCATGTGCTTAACATGCTTTAATTCCATCTAAACCATTTCCACCCTTTCTTGCCTCCCCTCCTGATGACCCCTTCCTTCTCTCTAAAGGCCCCTTCTTCCGTCACATAGCCTGCACATAAGAGAGCATGGATATGCATCTCTCTGGGTCTGAGGTATTTTCGCTTAATATGATTTCCAATTCTACCCATGTTTCTCAAAATTGCACTATTTTGTTCCTCTTTATGGCCTAATAAACCCTGATGTGTTGATATACCACACCCTTTAGCACATTTTGCTGCAGAGTGGAGGTGTCTTCTTTTAAACTTTTTATAAGGCTACACCATTAGTAGTTTAATCTGTCTTAGCGTCCTTATGTGGTCTATTGCTTCCCATGGTCCCTGCCCTTTGCTCTTACCCATCCATCTTATAAACACCCTCTGTATTAGTTACTTCCTGATGCCATAATAAAATGCCAGCATTTTTTATGGAAGAAATGATTTATTTGGGCTTAGGGTCCCCGAGGGATGAGAGTCCACTGTAGATGGGAGCATCGAAGCAAAGTACAGGTATGGTAGCCTAAGCAGAAAGCTGGGACCTCCTCTCTTCTACCACAAGCGTGAAGCAGAGAGAGCAAACCAGAAACGGAGCAAGACTATGAACTCTCAAACACTGTCCAGACGACATAGTTCCTCCAGCAAGGACATACTTCCCAACCCTGCCCAAACAGCATCTTCAGATGGGCACCAAGTGTTTAGATGCCTGAGCCCAAGGCTGGAGGGAGGGGACATGCTCATATAGACCATCCTACTCTCTGTATTGGAGTCATGTCCTCTTCAGCTAGAGAGTTTCTGGCCTTACCTAAGGAACGCTTGACTCCATTTCATTTGATACAATTAAGTGTATGCTAAGGATTAATTATAACTTCACATGAATGGCCTGCCCATTCAGCATGCCTTTCTTAGTCCCTCCTTGCTGCACTTTGGATGGTTATTTTCATCATTTGTCCTCTTTCCTGTTATCTGGTTCACTATCTCACGTTCAATGTTGAGTAACACTGTATCCTGCACTTTGGACCCAGAGGCTCTAACAATGATGAATGCTCTAACACAAATCCCTAAAGAGGCAGGATCCTGGGGCATTTGGTCTCTCCCCTATACCTATACCTGTGTTGCCCTGCGTTTAAATTCTTAGGTTAGATGCTTCAAAAATGATTGTAGCTGTGCTGTACAATCACCATAACTGTCCTAGAAGAGGAAACCTCACACTCCCCCCCCCTCCCCCGTGGACCATGCTTTTCCAAATCCAAACAGTGGTGAAGTTACAAAGAATGATTTCTGCCAAGGCAGCTCTTTGGCCATTTCCAGTTCCTCTTGTTCCGACTCTGTGTGGTGCCTGTTCTTGGGAGGTAGTATAGGCATGAAGTTCTGTGACCTTCTGGACTCTTCAAGTTCTGCCCCCTGCTTCCTTAGCTCACTGCTTCTCAGCCACATTTTTAGAGTAAATTCTCATTTTTTATCTGTTTGTTTTTGTGGTTTTTTTTCTTCCTCTAGCATTCTTAACATTTCCCTAGATCTCTGGCTATCAACAATCCATATTCTTACATAGCTTAGGGTTGAACATCACTTTCCCCTGCTCCTTGAAGTCCATCGAACCCCTTCAATCTCTACACTAATATCTGATCATTAGAATTCTTTCTTTTCATTTTCCTTTCATAAAAATGTAAAACTTTATCTTTTAGAGATCTTTTTAGGATTGCAGAGAAAACTTCAAAATGTAGACATTTTGCACATAAACTTTGTCCCTCAGCCCCTTCCCTTCTCTGCTGTTATCTGACACTCCAATTACACTAATAGGTCATGGTCATTCCACATCCTACCAGCAGCATCACAGTGACAGATCTTCATCACAGTGTCTATATTCACACCAGGGCTCACTTCAGGAATGGCGTGTCCTGTGGATTGGGATGAATGATGTAGCCTATGGTGAATTTATTGACCTATAAATCCTCTATGTGGCACCTGCTCATCTCCTCCTCTTAGTTCTGTAATAACCAGTATTTTGCCTTTTCCTGGAGTTGCAATCATATAGCATGTAGGGACTTTACATTCATTTAATGATATACTGCTAAGGTTCCTCCATGTGTTTCCATGTCTTGGTAGCTTTATTTGTCCTATGATGAGTAATATTCCATTTTATGGATATATGAGAGTATTCTCCTCACATCTAATGATTTAGGGTTGCTTCCAAACTTTGACAAGTAGTTATGAAGCTGCTGTAAACATCTAGGTCCAGATGCTATAAGGACATGAGTTTTTTGTTTATTAGGGTGCCTAGCAAGGGGTACAGTACTGGATTACATGGTGAGAGTCTTTAATAAAATGACAAATTGTCTTTCCATGTGGTTGTCCTGTTTCAAATTACCACCAGCAGGGAATGAAAGATCGTGTTTCCCCACATTCAGCCCAGTGTTCTGTCAGCATTTTGAATTTCAAGAATTCTTATGGCTGTGCATCTTGCTTTAATCTGTAATTAAATATTTTCACATATGACTCTTTACAACCTATTCATCTTTACTTCTCTCTCTGTCTCTCACCTCTCTGTTTCTCTGTCTCTCTCTGTCCCTATGCCTCTGTCTCTGTGTATCTCTTGCCTCTCTCCCTCCCAATCTCTTTCTAGAGACCCCCACCTCTCTTTCTCTTCCTCTACCCTGCACTCAGGCAGGGCTTACTCTGTTGCCCCATCCTCCTGAGCCTAAGTGATGCTTTTGCCTAAGGTCCTGGCAGCTGGAGTGGCAGGTGTATGTTCCCCTGCCTAGATTTTGTAGTGTGATGTTTCTATTGGTAATAATCTTATTACTTGTTTCCTTACTACTGAGTCTGAGAGGCTTTTGCCCATTTTGGATCAGAGTATTTTATCTAATGTTTCTCCCTTAAACCTTTATCCTAATCTTCTGAGTCTCTTGATGATGTTTTTCACACAATGGAAGTATTATTTTTGGTGACAGCTTATTATGGATTGCTGTCATGGATTGTGCCTTGGACACTATGCACAAATGGCAATGTGGGTACCCAAGGTCCTCGAAGTTTTCTCCTTGTCATATTGAGAGTTCTGTTGTTTAACTTGGGTCTGTGTTATGTCTTGGTCTCATTTGTCAACTCTGTGTCTGGAGTTTACATAAAGTTCTATTTGTGGATATCCAGTTGTTCCAACAATAAGTAGAGTCCGGGATTTCTACATGTGCTGTTCTGGGAGACAGTGGTTCCCCTCCAAGTACCCCACCAGACACTAATGAGCCGCAGGGCCTAGACATACTTGTTCTCCATGCACATCTTTCAGACAGCTCAAGGAGAAGCATGCAACATCATTCCTGGTCCCACATGCTGAGCTTTCCCATTTTGCCTAGTGCAGCTAACCCCTTCATGGTGAATCCCCTGGGGATCATGGTCAGGTCCATTTCATGGAGACGTGGGGATCAGGCAGGAAAAACAGAGGTGTGTGACTATTCAAAAGATGGTGAGAAAAGGACGGACCTGAAAGTCATAGTCATCTCTGAACTGGATCCCTTTTCCCAACCTAAGCCAATGAGCAAGGAAGTTATTAAACTATGATCAGTGCCAGCCAGCCCCCAGAACACAGAATAAACATGTGTAAGGAAACCAGAAAGATGTGCGAAGTATTCTGGAGTGTGGGCAATGTGCAAGTATGTACATGAAGAGGGAATATAGCCTTCAGCACACTGTCTATATAGGGTGTGAAGCTTGGGTCAGGAGGAAAGTGGGGTGGATGACCCAGGGTGGGCAGTGTGTGTCCTGGATTGTAGTGACTCCAAGCATCATGGGAGCCTAGTTCCTCAGTGTATGCTCGATGTATCTGAAGGACTAGGTTTTCACTTTCTCCTTGCATTCACATCCTTCATGCTCTGTGCATAGGTGGTATTGGTCTTTTTGATGCTACTAGTCAGTCTCAGTCCTTGGGAGTCCAGTCTGCCCAAAGCAACATCCTGGTTTTCTGTCCAAACTCACAAAGCCCACAACCTACATTGCTGCTAATTTCTTAATAAAAGACTGTGCTTATAAAACCTGACAACATCAAAGGAGGTTTCTAAACCATGTACATTAGGCCTTTCATGGGAAATAGTGGGGAATAGCTAATGACAGGCAGGCTCAGTAGAACAGATATTTCATCTAATACCAGTTTTGAGAAAGTCAATTGCTGGGTGATTTCTGCAGATTAAATTACCTTTATTTGGAGGTCACCTCCCAAAGCTAGATTGAGAGAGACAGAGTCACAATATCAATGCCATCAGCAAGGTGTTAATTCACTCCACAAACAAGGGTGTCATGCCTCCCTAGTACTCTGAAAGAGAAGGGTTTTAGCAACCCTTTCCAATCTTTAAAGTCACATTGAAGGGCAGATGTGTAGGTTGTATTGGGACTGTGCATATTCATTTAAACGGCTCCTTGGTATTGTTAAAAAAATGTGCCAAGTGATTTGGTAACATTACTCCAGCTGGTGTCCGTATTGAGGGTTCAGGTGAGCAGGGATAGCAGGATATTGTGGATAGGTGGGAAACTAGTACTCAGATAGGGGGCCAACAGCCAATTCCCAGAGTAAGAACTGCTGGGGACTGCACCCTCACAGACTGTGCAACATCTTTCATGCTGACACTGCTCTGGCCTTACCAGAAGCCCTTATATGGTAGCATCTACCGCTCCATGTGTTGTGGGAGAGGCAGGGCTATGGCCATGTTCTTCTATGATGACTTTTATTTGGTTCATTTTTGCTTTCTTTAATTTTCCGTGACCCAGAATCTGATTGGTTTAAGGGAGAGTGAATTCAGAGTCAGAGGCTGTTTCAGATTCCCCAGTGGCTAGGAACCATAAACTGACCATTACAGAAGCCCAGTGAAGTACCTTACCAACACATAGTCTGGTCCCAAAGTCTTGGTCCCTATGAGGCCACATGCCTGGCCTGAGGGACACACACTACCACCGTGTGAAGGAGACAAAGAGGTAGACAATTCCCAAGGATTCTCATGCTAGGACACAACATTGCCCAGATTCAATGTGCAGGCAAACTTCAGCTCTCATAGCTGTGTTTGGAAAAGCTGGAGCAGAGGCTACCTATAGGCTGGAGCTGGCATTGTCCCCAGAGCTTGGGGAAAACTCCCCTCATGGTCAGCCTCCCAGTCCTTCCTCCCGTGTGGCTGTCCTGACTTAGCCCACTCGGCCCGGTGCAGGGGAAGTTCTATCAAGCCACGGAGACTATCTGCTGTAGCTCCTCCCCTTTCCTATGCCTAACAGAATTTTCTGCCCCTGACTTCTGTTTCAATCACATTGCCTCCTAATCGATCTCTATGCAAAGCCCCCATGTGTCATGATATCCCTGGCTAAAGCTCAGTCACCACCCATCCGTCAGACCAGGCACAGGTGCGCATTACCTGGAAATGTGCCTTTGGATGGAGGAGGTGTCTTAATTTCTTTTCTAAAGCTGTGATAAAATAATATCTCTACAAAAGCAACTTAATGAAGAAAGAGTTTGTTCTAGACCATAGTCCATCATGACAGGGAATTCAAGGATAGAGCTGGCTCTTCCCTTCCTGCCCCATTTTTCCTCAGCTGCCCTCATCTGCACTCCTGGCAGAGAAGGCAGCCCACCACTGTCTTTATTGTCATAAGATGAAAATGACACATCACCTTCCCCTGCAGTCCCCTCCCTGCTCTGCTATTTCCCCAGGTGTAAATTTACATCCATCAAATTTGCTTCTGGTTTTGCTCACGTGTGTCTTGTGGTTCCCACGCAGGTCTTGCACAATGCTTGTCCAATTTATTCATGGGTGTTTTGTCTCTTTTGTTGCTGTGTAAATGGGATCTGGCTTCCTATTGTATTTTCTGATGGCTTGAACACATTATTGTACTGTCTATGTGCAGAGCATTCAGCAGGAGCCTCATTTGGGTTTCAAGATTAGATTCCTAAGGAGGCAAAGATCCAGCTCCTTCCTCTTCAAATCCTCCCCATGTCTTGCTTAAAGTTTTGGCCTTAATAGAAGAAAATGACTTTGGAAGTGGATTGGGAATAGAGAGTATGGATCTTGGACAACAGGCTGGTACCTGCTGCCTCTTGGTGTTATAATCCCCAAGCCAAGAGTGCAGCCTCCACTCACCACACTGGAGGTTCTGAGTCTGTGGATGTGGAGATGTTCTTGGAACATGCTCAACCTGTGTGTGAAGCTTGAGAGTAGTTGAACAAGCCAAGAAGGTCCTCAAGAGTTGAAGCCTAGGATGCAAACAGTCAGTATCAGGGTTTCTTACCAGGCTGGTCTTGCTTGAATGCCTTTGGGTGACAGCCAATACTTAGATTCCTCTGAAATGTCCCATGGAGAGATGGGACTAGTCACATTCATGGGTGCCTCTAGCTCAGTGATTCTCAACCTGTGGACCATGACCCCTTCAGGTGGAGAATGACCTTTTCACAGGAATTGCCTAAGACAGTCAGAAAACACAGATATTTACATTACAATTCATAACAGTAGTAAAATGACAGTTATGAAGTAGCAACAAAAATAATTTTATGGTTGGGGGGGTCACCACAACATGAGGAATAAAGGGTCACAGCATGAGGAAGGTTGGGAACCACTGCTCTAGCTGATTGTTTGAGTCTTGCTTTGGAATTTAGTGAAGGCCCCACATCTCTGAGTTGAGGGGCACACAGGGGATGGAAAGGAACATGGGACGAGGAAGAGCCTCACGGAGCTCCCTGGCACAGTTCTGTGATTCCCCCAAAATGAACCCAGGCCCCCTTGTCTCTGGTACGGGGTAAGTTGGCCTACATCTTTGCTATCTCTTGGGACCTACAAGGACAGCAATAGCAGTGAGTTTGTCAACTGCAGAATTCCCTTCTATGAATTCCCTCATCTTCCACCACCCTTATCTTCCCTCAGACGTGGGCAATTCCTAGAGACAAATCTTACTGTGTTTGCAAAGAAGGAGAAACTGGGGCTCAATACAATTACATGGGTCATCCAAGTTGTGAGACCAATCATGGTCCCTCAGACAATGACCCATGCAGCAGCTCATCTTTAAGTCTGGCTGCATGATAAGCCCTCTTCTGCCATGGCACTCAGATGTACACATACAAACATACATACACACACACACACACACACACACACACACACACATACACACACACACATATGTATGTATGGGTATGGCCATATGTGTATGCACAGCTGTGAGTTCTCCTATGCAAGCACATGTGCTTTTGACACAGAAGTGTGAACTTGTCTGCATGCACTTGTGTGCGCTTTTATGTGTGTGTACATGTGTCCATGTGTGCACACAACTTATCCATATGTACACGCATGTATATGAAGTTCTCTACATCCCAGGCTGAGCTGATGTCTCCTCAGCCACCAGTTTTCTGGGAGGTCCCCTTCTGTGCTCTGGGTGAGGAGGGTGTGGCCAGACACAGGTCTCCTTAGGCCCCCTGGAACCTGCAGTCTCAGAAGGCAGTCAGTGTGTACAGTCAGATGATGCAGTTGTTTGGCAAATTCTCCAAAAGCCTGGGCTTCAGTCTGACAGTCAGGCAATTGTATCTCATGTGGACTGTCTGTGGAGGAGGGGTGTAATTATTGGCTTTGTTGGCTCTTAGATGGCCTTGGCTCTTCTTCTGGCTCCTGCTGCAGCTGCTCTGGTCCTCTCAGGCCTCTCCATGAATCCAAGGATGTGTTAGGAAGGATTTGTGTTCTCCTGGATGTTTAGTGGTAGAGACCCAGAATCAGCACACACAGACAGGCTCTACTGCCAGAGCCCAATGGTGTCTTGGTGGAAGGTTGGACACTTCAAGGTGGGCATGTACCTGAGTAATGGACCACCTTCAGATCCCAGGGTTCTTCATGCAGTCTGTGTAGCAGAGGCCTCTTCTGCCCTCAGGCTGGTAGAAGCGTGTTCCCCACAGGGCATCTGCATCTCTTGGTCCTGTGCCATTGCCTGCACAGCGTGGCTGAATGGGTGATTTGTTCCACTTAACCTACAATGTGCTCAATCCTTTGGCTTCCCATCCAATCCGCTCCATCATATATTCTCCACTTTGTTTCTTTGTTCAAAAACAAGCCCAACCAGAAGAGTACAGTCTAACTCATTTCCTAGAAATTGCCCAAGCTACCTGAGAAATGACAAGTGCCCAGGAACTCCATTCATCAGCATCCCACCACTGACGCAGGGCAGCCGTGCTTGTCCATTTTACTTTGGGGTGTGGAGGAGGTCTGAACATTACTTTCATCTTCTAGTGCCTGCCATGTGGCCTTGTACACCCAGGCTATTTCTTCCTTCACACTTGCCTTGGCTGTCTTCTATGGATGGATGCATACATGCATGCATGAATGGATGAATGCATGGATAGACTGATGGAAGGATGGACCAATTGTTGGATGAGTGAGTGAATGGATGGATGGATGGATGAATGGATGGATGGATGGATATTGGATGGTTAGGTGGGTGAGTGGATAGGTGGGTGGGTAGAAAGATGGATGAATGGGTAGGTAGGTAAGCGGGTGGGTGGGTGAATGGGTAGATGGCTAGCTAGATGAATGGAAGGACGGATTGATGGATGGATGGATGGATGGATGGATGGATGGGTAGATGGATGGGTAGATGGATGGGTAGATGGATGAATAGATTGAATATGATGAATAGATATATTTATGGGTATGAGAGTGGGTAGATGGATGGAAAGATGGATCGATGGGTTGGTGGGTGGGTAGGTACATGGAAGGATGGACAAATGGAGCCACAAAGCAGAAGAGAAAGGGCTTCTTTGGGACTGTTCTGTCAAGTCCAACCCCAATATTGTCCACCTGCTCATACCCTAAGTGAGCAGGGCCAACCCTTGTTGTGTAACCAGAACATTCAAGGTCAGCCTGATCTCAAGGGGAAGAGATGGAAGGGCATGTTTCTGATGCTCTGACCAGCTTGACCAAGCTTCAGCAGGCTTGCCTGTGTCCACAGACTTCTGAATGCAGGTACACCCCCAAGTGAGAGAAAAGTACAAAATTCAGAGGCCCCTGGAGTATTAGTTGAGCACTGGGGCACATTTACTACCTGTCCTATTATGCTCTCTGCTCACTTCATCCCCAACTACACTTTATAAGCCCTGCCTGCCACCACATGTATAGTTTTTTCCTTTTGGGCCTTACCATGCTGGCTGATGTTAGCTTGGGCATGCCTAATGCAATGGCCTCTTGACTACCAAGCTGTGATTTTGCTTGGTAATCACTTCCCAGGGAGTGAGACCCAGAGATGGTGTTGGTGGGGTCCCTGGACCCCCGGGAACATGTAAACTTGAAGAGAGTTGACACCTACAGTCTCAAAAGAATGCAGGTTACAAACAAGTTTGCCTTGTGGGCACCCTATGGGCAAGCCTGAATGGGATAACCATCCTACCAATCAATGAATGCTGGTGATAAATACTGAGTCATAGCTCTTCACAGGCAGGCCCATCACTCTCTGAAGCAGCAGCTACTGTTGCCAGATAGGGCCTTGCTACACCCTATTCAGCCTCTTGGATTCTTTGATTTACTAAATTATTCCCAAATTTTCAAATTTGTCAGTCAAAAGCTTTTCATAATGATTTGTCTTTTCCTAAGGTTAGACTGGAGGAGAGGCCAATCCATCTGAACACTTGGGTCCTGAAAGACCCTGATAGATACACTTGTCCGTTCCAGTGAGCAGAGGACCCGGGAGCTCCACAGGATGGTACTTAATCAGGTGGATGTTAACTCTAGGATGTCCAGACCCTTCAGACTCTTAGCTACTCTTTGTCCAGGTCCACCTCTTCCAGATAATATCCCCTTTGTAGACATAGGGTGACCTCTCCCTCCTGATCTTTATTCTTGCTAATCAATGTGGAGACTTTTATAACTCCCACAAATTTGGAGAAGGCTGAGGCTCCCTGGGTCTGCCACACCAGGCTCCTTGATTTTTTTTTTGTAATATTTTGAGTGTCTTGGGGCCTTCATGTTCTTAGAGACCAGCTGCACCACAGTTTTTGTTCCTGATCTGTCCTTGTCATGTGCTCATATCAGATTCTCGAAGAGACCCCTGTAGGTCGATGAGGCCCAGGAGACTGCCTCCTCCCCTCAACAGCAGAACGCTTTCAATGAACACAGCTTCCATGAATAACACACCTTCTTTCATCCCTCTTTTTGTCTCCTTTTTCTCTCCTTCTGAGTTCCTCCCTCCTTTCTCCTGTCCATCAGGACTAGGGGACTCTACTTACCATGTGTGGCAATCTACTTGGGATGCTAGATAAGGCTGAAACTGTCCTCTCTCAGAGCCTAGGACCCAACCTTGCCTACGAAACTCAGGCAGATAGGCCTTGTGAGACACCGGATGTGAGAGAGTTGGCTGCTTTGGCTGGTTTGAAAATTTGGAGAAAGACAGACCAGAAGATAATCTGGTCATGATACTCCCAGTATAGAGACTCCCTGTCTCTGCATCGCTCTCCCGTTCCCTCTCTCTGGGAACAGACCCTGTGCAATGTTCATTTGTCAGATGTTGACTGATCACCCGATGAGCCTGGAGCCTAAGAAGAGACCAGCAGCCTCCCTGCTGTTCCAGTGAGGACTGTCAGGAGGACCCAGAGTGAGGACTGCAGCAGGTGTTTCCCAAGGATCCTCAGGCCACCATCCCTCCCTCCACTGCTCGCCTGGAGTATGGGAGACAGTTGCTCAGTGTTGTCATTAATTTTTATTAAGAGCTTGAGATATACTGGAAGCCATTAGTGCCAGAGAAGAGAGAGCGGCAGGCAGTGCTAGGGGAGTCTCCCTTTCCTGTGCTTCAGAGTCCATTTGTCATCTAGAAATGGATGTGTAGATAGCGCAGAAGGAGTCGTAGCTCACGAGGAGGTGCTCACTGAATGCTTTAAAACACTGTCAAAGTGTTGTTGGGCCAGAATAATCCAGAGAACACCAGTCTGAGAGCCTGGGGGATTCAGAAAAGCCCTTCATGGAGCTCCTGGTGGGCAAAGCCGATCCCAGATGGTCTTCTGTAAAGTCACCAGGCCCTACTACTGCAGTTGTGCTTGATTGAGACCACCTTTGTGGGACACACACACACACACACACAGCCCCTACTTATAGCAATAGACACATGAACACACAGGCACACATACATAGAAGCTGTTGTTACTTAGCTACTTAACTTGGATGTCTATTGCTGTGTGGCAAATTTTGGCTGGGGGCTGCTTTTTAGCATCCTGAGGCAACAAACAGTGTGGCTGGCTGCTGAGTGCTCATTCTGAGGTCTGATGGGGAGCATCTGGCTCCACACAATGGCCTGGCTTTTGGCTGGATTCAAAACTTCATAGGCCATCAATAGGTGTGTCCCTTGGTGCCTTGCAATGGGGCTTCTCTGTCACACAACACCATAATGAATGGATGAAGGAAAGAGGTCAGCTTATTGTTCTTACTTTCTTTTTAAAAAATGTATATGTGAATATTTTGTCAGCATGTATGTCTGTGCACCATATTTATGCCTGGTGCTCACAGTGGTGAGAAGAGGCATCAGATCCTCTGAAACTGGAGTTGCAGACAGTTGTGAGCTGCCATATGGGTGCTGGGAACTGGCTGAGCATCTCTCCAGGCCCTGGATTCCCGTTTTGAGACCAAGCCTCAGTGTCCTCTCCTTTCTTGTTAGAAATACATCAAATCTCTTTGCTGCATTCTATTTACTAGAAGCAGAGCTTTGGATTTGCCCCTCACTCTCAGGCAGCGGAGGTCTCAAGAGCACAGATCCAGTGGCCAAGGTCCCAGCAGCTCTTGCACAAGAGGCTCCAGTAATCACTAGGAGAAGGGCCTGAGTGCCTGTGTCTGTGGTGGGAAGCAGTAGCCCCTTGTTCTGCTGCACTTGCAAATGGACTGATGGTCCATTTGAGCTCAAGCAGCTTTGTGCTAGACTTGCCGGGGTCCGGAGGTGCTGCACTGCATTCCTTACAGAGACCCTCCACTCCCCAGGTATTCAGAGATAGAGAGATCTCTTCCCAGGAGTAGAAGAGAAGAAGGGCACAGAGCCAGCAGGAAAGTAATGATCTGGCACAGGTCCTTTGCACTGTGAGTGTCCAGCTTCGAGTATGGGGTCTCTGGTGTTGACTCTTGCTTCTGCTGGGTCGAGATGCGGTGCCTGCCCCACTGGAGGAGAGCAAGGCCAGTTACAATCCTCAGAGACGATGATCCCCTGAGGCCTCAATGAGGATGGGTTTTCATTCCTTTTTATTAACGCACAATCTCTTCATCAAAAGTGGATGTCTTGTTGAGTTTCTAGTCTTCAACTACTTATTAAAAATCAGCACTTTGTGAAGCCGAGTGGGAACAAGGCTGGAAAGATGGTCTTTTGTGGGAGCAGTTGGCAGAATAGGTTTCAGCACAAGGACCACGCAGCTTTCCTGAGCAGGGGAGAGAAGGAAGGAGAAAGAAGATGGGGAGGGGGAAGAGGGGCAGAGGAACGATGCAGCAGGACTTATTAGACCATAGCAGAGCAGAGCCAACAAAGCACTTAGTATGATGGCAGGAACCTGGAGTTTGCAGAGGGATCTAGGCTGAGAAGGAGAGGCCTTAATAATGCTGCCTTGAAGGTGCTGGCCTCCGAGCCATAACTATAACCTTGCTGTCTTTGGGGCGTCATGCTGACCCCAGGCCTAGACTTAGCCCTAGCTGGGTTCTGTAGGTGGGAAAGACTTAGCAAATTAGAGAGCTGAGGACTCAGACTAGTTCCAGGGCCATGCAGGTCTATCAACTCTGTATCATTTGTCTGTCATCTGTCTGTCTGTCTGTCTGTCTGTATCTATCTATCTATCTATCTATCTATCTATCTATCTATCTATCCATTTGTCCATCATCTACCTATCTATCATCTGTCATTTTCTATCCATCCATCTACCTACCTTTCTTCTACCATCCACGTATTTTATTTATCAAACATTTATCATCTGTTATGTTTACTCGTCACCTATTTGTCTATCATATCTCTTCCATAATCTATCTATGCATCTTTTCTATCAGTCTCCTATCATCTACTTATCTACATCTGTATATGATGTATTTTTGCTAGGGTTGTTTGAAGAGCTATCTTTTAGATGAAGAGTAATAAAAAAAGGAAAATTGTCATTCCAACCTCACTGTTTCTGTCTCTGGCATTTCTTCCCCAGTGGGAGAGTTCTAACTTACACCATTTCCCTCTCTCCTTTTCTTTGTGATTTTTTTATTAGTTCTTTGACAATATCATACAATGTGTTTTGATCATATTCACTCCTTCCCCTTTCCCCAAAGCCTACCCCCTCCCCTTCCAACTCTACTCACATCTCTTTCAAGGCAAGTGCTACTAGCAAACACTCCCTTCATTTCTTATAATAATGAACAAAGTTTTTTTCACAAAAAAACTCAGTTATTGTGTTCACTGATTTTAGAATGTCCCTGTCATTGTTTATTTACAATGTTTTAAATTGTGCTAAAACGTTAATGGCTTTAAATTTACCATTCTAACATTTCGAGTGTATCCTTCTGTGGCATTGAACATGCATGTCCTGCCACCATCATCAAGTACCTACTGAGCTTCCCTCCACACCATCCAAGCAATGCTTCTCAGACCCTTGCCATCACCATTCTGTGTTGAGGCTCTGCAGATCTTACTATTCCACACTCCACATAAAAAATCTCACCCAGTATTTGTCATTTTATAACTGGCTGGTGTCATTTATTGTGTCTTCCAGGTCCCATCAGTGCTGTGGTACAGGAATGTCCTTCCTTCTTGAAGCTGACTGGTTTTCCCTGGCATCTACAACCCTTGTGCATTTTATCAGCTTGTCTGTTGATGGACGCTCCAGTAACTGCCATGTTCACACTGTTGTGAATAGCACTACCATGGGCATGAGTGTGCAAGCATTTCTTGGAAACTGCCACACTGTTTTGCACAGTGGCTGCTGAATTTTACACTCCTACTCAGTGAACAAATGTTTCAATGTCCCCATATCCTCACCAGCACTTCACTGTACTCTATTTTAAGGTGCCATTCTAATTGGCATGGGCTGACTGGACACTTGCACATTTTTACTGAAGAAACATCTATTCAAGTCTTTGACAGTTTTTAATTACTTCTGTCTAATTTCATTAGTTTTTGGGGAACTTTGTACAATGCCTTTAGATCATATTCATGCCCAGATTATTCCCAGGCCCATGCTCCCCTTCTCTACCCATTTAACTTGGTGTCCTTTGTATTTGGATGTGTGGTCCTTCAGTGGAGTATGGTTGATTCCCAAGGGCTACGTTCTCAGAGGAAACTTACCTTTCCTTTCCCAGCAACAAACAATAACCAAAAGTTTCACTGCTATGGGTGGGATTTCATGCCCAAATCCTATCATCTCCATGCTGGGATTTGGTCTGGTGTAAGTTTATTCATGTTTTGTGTGTGCTGTCACAACCACTGTGAGCACATATGTGTGGTGTCACTGCTGTGTACAGAAGATTCTCTTTTCGTCACCTCTGGCTCTTACACACTTTCCACCCTGTATTAGTAGGGGTTCTCTAGAGGAACAGTAAGTCCAGTACTCCAGTAGTTATTCAGTCCACTCAGCTGGATATCTCATCTGGTCTTTGGTATATGCCAGGATTCTGAAAAAGTAGCTCTAACCAGCAAAAGAATAGACGTGCCAGCGAGAGTGAGAGCAAGCAGGCAAAGAAAGCAAGCGTTCTTATTCTATGTCCTTTATATAGGCTGCCAGCCGAAGGTGTGGCCTGCATTTAAGGTGGATCTTTCCACTTCAAACGATCTGGATTAAAGGTGATCTTCCCACCTCAAATGATTTAATTAAGAAAAAAAAAAAATCCTTCACAGGTATACCCAGCCACTCAGGTTTTAGTTAAATCCAGATGTTGTCAAGTTGCCCTCCAAGAACAGCCATCACACACATGCTCTTCCACAACAATCCCCGAGTGTTGAGAGGAGAGAGCGCTATCTATGTTCCATTTAGGGCTGAGCAATCTTCAGTCTCATTTCTGGCCAGTCGAGGGTCTTGGTGTTAATCACCGTCTACTGTAGATAGAGGCTTGTAAGTTATCAGGAGACAGTGTGATACTGTGCCACCTAGCAAAATAGCAGTAGAGGTCAAGTAGTTTGTTGTTGTTTCAGAAATCTGTATATAGTCTGCATCTGCGTATCAATCTCTTATCAGATTATGATTTGCAGCATCCCCATCCTTCTGCTTGCCATTTTAATCTACTAACATTATGAAGTAATTTTAAAATTTTTTCATGAGGTCCAGTTTGTCTCTCTCCCTTTGTTGTTGATGCCTTTGGTATCCTATTCAAGAATTCACCACACACACACAATCCTGGGAAGTTTTGGCCCTCTATTTTCTTCCAAGAATGTTATAGTTTTAGGTCTTACACTTATTCCCGGATCCCATTCTGAATTCATTTTGTATATGTGCAGCTAGGGGGACCTAGTTCACTCTTTTGTATGTGAGACTTTTGCATGGTGTTTCCCCAACACTATTTGCTGTATAGACCACTCTTGACCTACTGTCTTCCGTTTGTTTTTCTTGCCCAATGTCTTCAGCTAGGTCCTCTCATACTGTGCTGAATAGGAGGGTAAAAGCAAGCCTTTTGCTTTGTTGCTGATCTTTAAGACAAGTCTTCAATTTTTCAACACTGAACACGTTCTTGTAGGTTTCTCATAAATGATTTTTATTATGTTGTAGCTCCCTTCAAATTCATGTTTGTTGCATGCCTTACTATGGAAGAGAGTTGAATTTCATCAAACCCTTGTTCTGCATCGTTTGAGTTGATCGCATGATTTTCTTTTCCCTTCACCCTGTGTAGGTGGAACAATAACAGATTGCTTTTCGGACTCAGCATCAGCACAGAAGCCCAAATACAAACCCCTCTTGATCAGAGTGTGTGATTATTTTAACGGGCTGCTTAAAATTATTGGCTAGTATTTTGTTGTGGACTTTTGCACTCATGTTCATAAAACTATTAGCCTGTAGTTGTATCTTATTCCACTGTCTTTCTCTGGCTTTGTTTTCTAGATTGTGCTGGTCCTATAATATGTGTTAGGAAATGTGTGAAGACCAGTATGAACTCTTAAAATGTGGCCCTTCCTCACTTTTGGAAGATAATTGTGCAGAGTATAGAGCCCTGGGTTGTTTTCTTCTCTCACACTTTAAATATTTCACTCCAGCCTACTTTTGCTTGTGTGGCTTCTGAGGGGAGGTCGGATGTGGTTTTTTAATCTTTTCTATAGATAATGTGTTTTGTACCCTGAATTCTTTCAAGATTAAAAACAAACTTTGACTTTATGAAGTTAGAGAATGGTATGCCCAGATAAAAGTGTCTTTAGGACTGGAGATGGGGCCATAGTCCGCTTGATGTACTTTGCGATTCTTGGATCTGTGATTTGGTACCTGCTACCAATTTTGGTGAAATCTAACGCTCATCTCTTCAAACACCTCACTTGTTCCGTTCTCTCTCCCCTGCCATTCTCATCACACGCATCTGTACCTTGACAACCCTTGAATATCCTGATCTATCATCCAAACTTTGTGCCCTTTTCCTCTTAGGCTTCTACTGAGTTGTCCTCAAGCTCAGAGAATCTGGCCTCATCTGTGATATCACTCAGCTAATGACCCAGCTAACAGCAGTCTCCACTGCTGTTGCTGTGGTTTCCATTCCTACCGTGAGCTCATATTCCTCTCTGCTTACATGGCACATCTGTTCTTACATGCCTCCTTCCTCACACTTTGGATCTCAGAAATTCCCAATTCCAACATTCTTACCCTGGCTTCTTCTGATACTCGCTTTGCCATTTCAGGTTGGGGTTTTGCCATGGAACAAGCCTTGTGATTTCTTTCTCCACAGCCAGCCATGATGCACAGAGTAAGACAAGCGGCCATAGCTTGGTTTGTGGTAGTCCGACGGGAAAGAAAGGAAGGGCCAGAATGTTTGGTGGGCCTTGGATCCATTCTCAGTCTGTTAGTGAACCCAGGGCTCCAGGGTGTGAACATCTCAGCACTTCCTGTTGTTCAGTCTTATTCATCATAGAAAACAGTACAGGGAGGCGACGAGAAGCCACACACTCAAATAAATTAGTCAAAGTCGAGTATATCAGCAGCACTGAATTCTGAGCACAAGTGGAACAAGAAGAAGCCCATGCATTATTGATGGGGTTGCAAAAGAGTGCAGCACTATGGAAGCCAGATTCCTTATGAATCTAACATTCTAACCAAACATTCTAACTCCAGGATTTGGTGATCACATGCCTTGGTATTAACCAAGAGCAGTAGAAAACTTGCATATGCATATGTGTGTGCATGCACATGGGCACATGTACACACACACACACACACACACACACACAGAGAGAGAGAGAGAGAGAGAGAGAGAGAGAGAGAGAGAGAGAGAGAGATGCACACCCAGTAGAGTAGATACTCCATAGCATGGGATATGATCTAGCACTAGACAGAAAAGAGCTGTCACACTACCTCAGTCAGAAACACTCAGAAGTCACCTAACACCATGCAAGGCCATCTGGTGAGTCTGGCTCACTGGCTACATTCAGGTTCTGCACCACAGCTTTTCTTCTTATATCTCTAACTCAAGTGTGTCTCCCCTCTAAGGACACCCAGCATGGTATGGGGTCACCCTAATGTCCCTGCATCCCAGATTAGGAGCTCAGAATAGCAAGGGCATCCTTCTCTGGACAGCTCCACACTGGCTGAGACAAGAACAAGGCAGGAGAAAGCACAGCTGCCCAGTGGTTGTCAGGATCTGGGTCACTGAGGGCCTGGATGCTTCCCTCCGGGAAGACATTGAGAATCCTCGGAGATGACAGTACATGCTCCCACCAGCTAGGACAAAGACAGCAGGCAGCAAACAGCAGTCACCACTCAGCTCTTGGCAAGCAGCCTTTTGCCTAACCACAAGGAGCCAGAGGGGCCAGGAAGATGCTCCCTGAGACTGGCACACCCACCACCCAGCCCCAGTCATGCTGGCAGGGACCATGAGCTTCAGAAAGAAATGGATATAAGAGGAAGATACCCAGAAACACCTGTGTGGCATGGGGCCTTGCCTATCACAGAGAGAGTTCAGGGAATGGGAGCTGACAAAGGAACCCTTCAGTTAGAGAGGAGACAGGCTTAGGTCTGGAGCTGCAGCATGCTAGGATTCCAGTTGAGGGATGTTAGCAGGTGACTGTTGGCTGCGGCTCAGTCTGGACTGTCCTGGGGTATCCAGAAGTGTCCTGTGATGTCATAGGATGTCATGGGTATGTTTAGTGAGCTGTCTTGGGGAGTCAGGGGATGTCCTAAGATGCTTTGAACTGTCTTGAGTGTCCTAGGATATCCTTGGTAGTCCTGAGTTTTCAGGCCAGATGTGATTCACAGGAGCTCCAGGTAAATTTGAAACTCTGAGCAGCTGTTTATCTCTTTATCATTCCATCCTTCCAATAGCTGCTAACCAGATTAACCTTCAGAGTGGATAGTGTGGGTCAGACTGCTGAGTGACTGACAGCCCCAGAGGACAAACATTGACTCTTCACCCCAGGAAAGAACCAAGTATCCACAGAAATCCATGCTGATTTTGTGTCCATAGAAATGTATAGAAAATCCTCAGGTCATTAAATCTTAATGCTCCTATCATCTGAAGTCTTTGGGGGCCTTTCCCATTGTTATCAGTCTTGGGGCTCCAGTGGTATCCAGCCTGTCGTCACTATCTGCTGTCACTGGGGAAATGTTATTTTCCCCTTTATAGCCCCTTTGCTCCTCTAGAAGGAACAGAGAAGGTAGATCCTACTTCTCACAGCCCCAAGAGGTAAAATAGGGAGAGACAGAGGGGAGTCCCACCCATATCTCCCACCCACCAGGTGTCCCATCCTTTTAAAATATTTTAGTGTACATGATAATACAGTATGACTTTTTTCTTTTTTTGGTTTTTCGAGACAGGGTTTGTTTGTGTAGTTTTGGTGCCTGGCCTGGATCTCACTCTGTAGACCAGACTGACCTCGAACTCACAGAGATCCCCCTGGCTCTGCCTCCTGAGTGCTGGGATTAAAGGCATGTGCCACCACGGCCCGGCCTCAGTATGACATTTTTGTGCATGCATAGACACACATATAATTACACCTTGTTCTCTGTTGTTCCATTGAGCACCCCCTGCCCCCGCCACCACCATCCTTTTCATCTTCTTATATGGTCCCTCTTTCTGCTCTCATGTCACATGTCACAGAGGTACCTGGACATTGTGCTTATTGCAGCATTATCCAATAGTCAAGGTATGGAACTAGCGTAGGTGTCCATTCACAGATGAATGTATAAAGAGCATGTGATATATATGCACAATAGGACCTTATGCAGCTACAAAAAAGATGGCATGGTGTCATTTGCAGGACAATGAAAGGAACTGGAGAGGGTCCTATTAAGTGGCATAACTTGAGCCTTGCAGAATTAGACAGATCATGGCTATGGAAGGCAGCAATGTTCTCTCTCTCTGCACTGTATCCTCAGCTCTGCTGCTCTGGCCAGGCCCAGCCCAAGCATACCAGTTTCTGAACAAAGCCAGGCATCTGGGGGCAGACACCTGGTGAGAGTCTGCAGACAACCACAAGGCATACGGTGACCTTGCTTTAATTTGGGGGAATCACAGAGTGCGACTGAAGAAAGGTAAGCCTGCAAGAACAGGGCCCTGGATTTTTAAGGGTGTGGAAATGTGGCCCTCAGAGGCACCCATAGCAGTTGCCAGCGCTCCCTTGTCTCCCTGCTACTGTCCACAGAGTCGAAGCCCTGCAGGTTATCAGCTTCCTACGTACTTACTGAAAAACAAGTTCACTTTTGGACACAGACCTCCAAAGCTCCCCTAGACCCTGGAGCCTTACAATGGGAACACCTGACGCAGCCACACCTCTTCTAGGGGGTACATGGCAGGTCAGAGTCCTCAGGCCTCACCACACCCTCTTTTTCTATCCCACCCATGTAGGTCTCTTCACTCAGTGTCAGTATGCCAAGACACCCCATCAGTGATGAGTCTATGGGAGATGGGCCTCACATCCCAGTACCTTGCCCTCTATAAGTAGAATTGGCACTGGCTGCCTAGAATTACCCAAATAGCTAGTCCTATGCCAGTCAAAAAGTGTGATGACTCAGAGATCAACAGACTCAGGTGGATAGCTACCTGCTTTCAGAGACTGCCCAGTGGCCCTCTGCTTGATCCATTACCCACACATTCATCTATCCATCCATTCATTCACCAATCCATCCATCTACCCACTTACTTATCCATCCATCCATCCATCCATCCATCCATCCATCCACCCATCCACCCATCCATCCATCTGTCCACCCACCCAGTCACTTACTTATCCATCATCCAACCCTCCATTTAAGCATCCACCCATCCATATACCCACCTATTTTCTACACATCAATTTGTCTGCACATTCATCTACTAACCTACCTTCCTGTCTACTTATTCATTCCCTTCTTGTGTTTGTTGTGGGACTGTTGTGGATTGAATAGGAATGGCCCCCATAGGCTCATATATTTGAATGTTTGGTCACAAGGGAGTGGAACTGTTTGAAAGGGATTAGGAGGTGTGGCCTTGTTGGAGTGGGTGTGGCCTTGTTGGAGGAAGTGTGTCACTGGGGGTGGGATTTAGGGTTTCAAAAGCTCAAGCCAGGCCCGGTGTCTTTCTCTTCCTACTGCCTTTGGATCTAAATATAGAACTCTCAGCTACCATGTCTGCCTGAATGCTGTATGCTCCCTGCCATGAAGATAATGGACAATATTTCTGAAACTGTAAGAAAGCCCCAATTAAATGCTTAAAAAAAAAAAAAGAACTGCCATGATCACTGTGTCTCTTTATAGCACCAGAACACTGACTAACACAGGGACCTTGCTCCCTTGTTTCAAAGGCCAGGAGATGCCTAGACATGGAAGCAGAAAGGGTCTCACCCTCTCTGACCTTCATTAATTGCATAATCAATGTAATAAATATGTAAAGTAGTTACACAAATATTTTGTGAAGATGAAAGCAGAGTTACCCGAGAAGTCTGGTGGTTAGTGAAGGATGGGCCTATTGTACATTGGAGCATATTTCAGGGAGATTAGTGGTGACTTAGCAGGGTACAGTATCATGAAGGAGGCATGAGCCCTACTCATACCTCTCATCATAATGGGGGAATGTTTCCATAACCCAGGAGCCTGTCCACTGTGTTCTTGAGGCAGTCAATGTGTCTTCCCTGTTTTCGATCAGTGGACAGAAGACAGAATTCCCATGGGGACCTGGCTTGAGGACTGTGGCTTAACTAGGTAGGATGGGTACTGTAGATGGGCCTTGGACTGTCTTCAGAAAGACAAGCCATCACCCAGCATGGGCTTGAGGAAGGGCTATTCCAGATCCAGCTTCTAATCACTACAGGTGAAAGCTTTGAGCTTGTCATAGCCTGGGTGAGCCCTCATGTCCTGGCCTGGTCTCCCATTGATACCTCAACATAGTGATAGAGAAAACAAAGGCCAGGCTTCATAGAATGTCTCTCTCTGACATGCATACTGGTGTCAGTGAATGTGTATGCCATCTCTCAGCACCTCTGGTGGCTTGGTTTCAGGAATTCCAGTAGATAAAATCCAGGGTTGATTAAAGTCCTTGTTCAAAATTGAGTAGTGTTTGCATAAAATCAACACACAGCCCTCCTCAAACTCTAAACCATCTCTAGGTATTTGAACAGCTAAAAATTGTAAATGCTGTGTAGAGCTGTATTGCTTAATGAGTGAGGACAAGGAGAAATACACACTCACAGAGATGCAACTGTCGTAGGCTAGCTACAGAGTACATGTCAGCTATAGTAGCATTTTTTTCTTTTTTCTTTCTTTCTTTCTCTTTTTTTTTGGGGGGGGGATTGAAATAGGGTTTCTCTGTGTAGCTTTTCACCTTTCCTGGAACTTACTCTGTAGCTCAGGCTGGCCTCGAACTCACAGAGATCCACCTGGCTCTGCCTCCCAAGTGCTGGGATTAAAGGCATGTGCCACCACCGCTTGGCTAAGTTTTTCTTTGTTTTTGAGAATTTTATGCATGCATACAATGAAATGTGATTATATTTATCCCCTATTCATCCCTTTCAACTTCCCAACACCCCCCCTCCAACTTCATGGGTTTTGTTTGTTTGTTTGTTTGTTTGTTTGTTTGTTTGTTTGTTTTTAAAAACACTAGGTCCAGTTAGTGCTGCCCATATGTACATGGGTGTAGGTCATTCATGGGAAGTCAACAGTGGACACATCCTCAACTATGAATGATTCTCCCTCACCCAGCAAACCTCAAACATCTGATATTGGTTGGGATCTGGAACTCAGAACCCATAGAGACAGACAAATTAATCACCAGGGCTGGGAGCATATCTCAGTTTAAAAATGCTTGCTCTGCAAGTATGGGGGCTGTGGTGGTGTGAAAGAAAATGGCCTCCAAAGGGAGACATGGCTTTGATGAAGTAGGTGTACCCTTGTTGGTAGAAGTGTGTCACTGGGGGGTGGTGAGTCAGGCTTCAAGGTCTTCTATGCTCAAGCTATGCTTCGTGTGAAACAGGATTATTTCCTGTTGCCTGAGGATCTCAATGTAGAACTTTCAGCTCCTTCTCCAGTACTATGTCTGCCTGCACACTGCCATGCTTCCCTGTATGATGACAATGAACTAAATCTCTGAACTGTAAGCCAGTCCCAGCGAAATGCTTCCTTTTATGAGAGTTGCATGGTCATGGTATCTTGTCAAGGCAATAGGATCCCAAACTAGGACAGGGGCCTAAGTTTGACACCAGCACCCAGTGTTTAAAGAAACACTAAGTATGGTGGTACAAGATTGCAATCTCTGCACTGAGAAGGCACTGACAAGCAGATCCCCAGAGTTAACTGGGCAGCCTAGTCTACTGAGTTCCATGCCACTGAGAGACCCTGTGTCTAAGAAACAGTGTGGACAGCACCTAAGAAAAGCACCTTATGTTGTTGCACCTTCACATACATGAACACACACACACACACACACACACACACACACACACACACACACACCAAAAAGACAACTGCTACCCACTATGTCCTCATTGTCCCACACACATTCTTGTGATATATTGTGTACCCTAATAAACTTACCTGAGGATCAGAGGACAGGCCAGCCACTAGATTAGACATAGAGGTCAGGCAGTGGTGACACACACCTTAAATCCCAGTAATAGGAAGCACACCTGCCTTTAATCCCAGGAAGTGATGCCTGGGAAGAGAACGGTATATAAGGTGTGAGGAAACAGGGAACACATTCTCTTTAGACTGAGGATTTCATAGAGGTAAGAACTAGTGGCTGGCTGCTCTGCTTCTCTGGTCTTTCAGATTTCACCTCAATATCTGGTTCTGGGTTTTTTATTATAATACCAATTAGATTTCATGCTACACATTCTTGAGGCCCATGAGACCACTCAGCTTCTCTTTAATGCACTCCTGTTGGGAATGATTTGCTTCAGCTCAGATCCTCCTGAAGAAATGGCTCACCTGGCACCATGTTAGCAACCAAGGCAGCCAGTGGCACCTTGAAAAGCATGTGTGAGCACTCAGTCCCTGCCCGTTCTTGGTCCTTGCTACACTTCTAGGCAGAGTGGGAGATTTGGGTGTGCAGAGAGGCACAGGCCTGGCATGGGTGGATGTAGCTGTGTGGGAGGTAGGTGATCTGGCTTTGATGTTGTGGAATTCTGTCTTCTGGACATGACTTGGCCTTTTGTCTTCTAGGAATTAGAGCAACTGTATCAACTGAATGAGACTCTCAGGAGACTGGGCCTATGACTACTCCTTTACAGGGGTTGGAGGGTTCTGAGACCTCACCTGAGATTCCAGCCACTAACTCCCTCCAGCTACCTCTTAGCTGCCCAAGATCTTGGAGTGTTAGGGTGTATAGGAGACAAAAAGCTGACTGGGAGATGAACTCCAGTGATGCGGCTTTCCCGAATCATTACCCATTCTGGGGTGGGTCTTTCAGGTGTCATAATTATCCCACCCATGTTCTTATATGGAACCCTTGACTCATACTCCTCAGCATAACTCCAATAAATGCTTTGGTTCACCTGCTGGACCGAGTGGAATCATTATTCAGTCTGTTGTTGTCCTCTCTAGGGTGAAACAGTCTCCCCAGGAGATGTCATGCAACAGACGTAGTCAGGCCTCTTGTGACCAGGACACTTGAATAAGACCGATGCTTCAGGCACTGGAGGGACTGCTTGTCACCGGAACACGTGGGGAAGGGTTTACAGAGGATCAGATCTGTGACACTAATGAAGGCCAAGTGATTAGGACACCATCCATCTCAATGTAACAGTCATTAGAGCCACGATTACCATAACCGCTATAAGCTCATGATTTATGGAGATTGTAATGATTATTTTTGTAATACTAAGTTAGAGGAATTTTTGGCAGTAGATCAATTTGAAGGAAATTGAAATAGTTTTTGAGTGAGGGTTGTCACTGAATCACAAAACAGTGTCAGTATGTGTGTGTGATTTGTGCTAAGCCCTGATCATGAATCAACTTGGTATTGGGGGACCCAGAGACAGTTGTTTGCTGACCTCCTAGACCATGGAGATGACTACTGTGATCTGCATGCTCAGGTGTGGGGTCCCACAAATGCCACCAAGAACCACAGGATACAAAGGCCACCAAGCAAGAAAGTGAAAATAAGACAAACCTCTGAACTCCTCCAGGTGAGGGCACAAAAGACTCCAACACACTAGGTTTGAAATTTGAGGCTAAGGACAGCAGTGAGTAAGAATGCAGCACCATGCCCAATATTCCCTGCTTCCTCCCAGCAGCCTCCACTGCCAATTCCCCCTACTTCCTCCCAGCAGCCTCCACTGCCAATGACCCCTGTGTCCTCTGAGCAGCCTCTACTCCCAATGCCCCCAATTCCTCCCAGAAGCCTCTACTTCCAATGCCACCTGCTTCCTCCCAGCAGCCTCCACTCCCAATGCCCCCTGCCCCCTTCCTGCAGCCTCCAACCCTTCCAGTTCCTGCCTCTTACAGAGGCATCCCACCCCTGCTTTCCTTCCCCAGACTTTCACTCTGTCTCCAGGTGGCAGTGTGGACACTCTCCTCCTCTCTGACTGCACCCTCTTTCCTGTATGGCTCAGGCTTTGTCCCTGCACAGGATGACAAGGTACCGCAACAGGAATGTGGGGGGTCTCTTTGTTCTTGTACCCTCCGCAACCAAGTGATCTCATTCTCATCCATAGCTTCAAGTGTGGAACACAGATGCTCCTGTCTGCACACTCCCAGCTTCCACCTAGCCCAGTGCCCCAGCTCTCACTACATCCATCCATCTCCGACACACACTACCAGTGCCTCACTGAGTCTATTTCAGCACTTCTAAACCTAGCTCAGGTTAGAAGTTCCTCTTCTAAGGAACTTATATCACCAGTGCCCTGAAGACACCAGACACCTCAAAGCTTTTCCTGACACCTCCCAGACCCTGACCCTTTCCAAAGTCATTCAGCACCAAGTTTGTCCAATTTCAGGCATTATAGATCTTTCAAAAATTTGAAGGCATCTTCAGATAACATCCTACCCTTTCTAACCTCCCACTAGTGAACTGGGGGATATTGATCTGAGCTAGAAATACATGCACCACTTCTTCTCTTGGCCTCCAATCCCTTCAGACTTTGAAGATATCTTACCACATGTCTGCTGTGGCCTCCAGACCCCTCTTCATTATGCAGTGTATTGCTCTGTGTGTGTGTGTGTGTGTGTGTGTGTGTGTGTGTGTACTGCAGAAATGGTTTGAGGGTTAAGAGAGCTTGCTTCTCTTTCAGAGGACATGGGTCCAATTCTCAGCACATATATGGTGGCTCAAAATTATCTGTAACTCCAGTTCTAGGAGACCTGATGCCCTCTTCTGACCTCTGCAGACACCAGGCGCACAAACAGTGCACAAACATACATGCATACAAAAATATATACCTAAATATTATATGTGTGTGTGTATGTGTATGTGTAGTGAGAAAAGATATAGTAGAATAAATAGAGTACAAAAAGTAATTGCATGAACTTTGATGGGGAAAAACCATGGACTCTCTCTTCTGAGAGAAAAGTGAAATTCCATGATGTAACCAAATTCATATGGATATGACCAGATAGTCTGGAGAAGAGGAGGACAGAGATGCAAATCTAGATGTACATGTTCTCTGCTATACAACCCCTGCTAGGTGTGAGGAGCACCGGGGCTTGCTTTCCAAGTCTCCATACTGATTTAAAAGAAGGATTTAAAGGAAGAATAAGTACTATTTAGGTGGAGGGGTCCAAAATGGTCATTTAGAAGTCGGCTAGACGGAAGCTAGCTAGAGTCTATGTCCCTTTCTACAAGACAATGACCACTGAGGGCCCTCTCCACTCACCAAGGAGTCACTGATGTTGGACAAAGAAACAGGAAACCACATGGGCTCAAAGCACAAAACAATAGTCTTCAGAGGAGCTTGACTGAGAAAAACTCTTGGTACACTGTATTTGAGCAGATGGGTCCAGAAAGCCAACCCTTCTAGGAAGGTGGAGTCAAAGGGGAAGCAAATGGACTAAAAACTCATAAAACATTGGTGAAAGAAATTAAGAAAAACACAGCAAAATAGAAATATATGGGTTAGAGTAATAAATATTGTTGGCATGTGCATTCTTCACAAGGGTGTGTAGGCAGGGGTTTCAATCCATTAGCAACTCCCAAAAACTCAGCAGCTGCTTCCCAAATAATTGACTCGGAGGCTTGATATTACTTATAAATGATTGGTCATTTACTCAGGCTTGTCACTAACTTATTCTTACACTTAAATAAACCCATGACTCTTATCTATGCTCAGCCATGTGGCTCATGGCTTGTTATCTAGCTTCCTGGCTGGTGTCTCCTGACTCTGTCCTTCCTCTTCCTGTATCTCCATTTGGCTTTCCCACACAGCCTTATTCTGCCATGCTATAGGCCAAATCAGCTTTTATTATCAACCAATGAGAACAACATACATTCACAGTGTACAGAAGGGTCCTCTCACAGCAAGGGTGTGTGCAGATTCAATACAATCCTCATTAAAATATCAATATCCTTTCCAGAATTATGAAAAAAAACATAAAATTTGCATGCATCCACATAACACTATGAATAGAGAAAATTACCTGGAGCAAAGAGAACAAAGAAGGGGCTCTTACACTGCCCAGCTCTAGTACCCAATATTGTAGTGATCAAGATGCCATGGGCTGGTGTGAGAGCAGACACATAGACAAACAGCAGAGCAGAGGGATGTGAAATAACTATGCACACCTAAGTCAACTGATGTTGGCAAAGATGTGCATGCACTGGAGGAAGAAGTATTTTCAATGCATAATGCTTGGGAAATTGGGTGTCTACACACAAAAGAATAAAACTAACCCCTTCCTGTGTGTGTGTGTGTGTGTGTGTGTGTGTGTCCATGTGCACATACACAGAAGGTTAGAAAACAGTGTCAGGTACACTCCTCCATCATTCTCTACTTTATTGTTTTTAGATTTATTTTATTTGTATGTGGGTTTTGCCTGCAAGCATGTCTGTGTTTCAACTGCATGTCCAGTGCACACAGAGGTCAGAAGAGGGTGTCAGATCCCCTGGAATGGAGTTACAGATGTCTTTTAGCCATCATATGGGTTCTGAGACTCAAACCCAGGTCCTTTTCAAGAACATCAAGTGTTCTTAACTGCTAGTCCCTCTCTCCAGTCCTTCGGTCTGTGATTATTATTTATTACAATGCTGTAGGTCATTTTTGTAGTTCAGATGATGCAGAGTGAATTTTCTGAGAGACTATATATATATACACTGGTAATTATTTGTTCTTTAAATGTTTGGAAAGAGGTGGTCATTTTCCAGTGAATTTGGACCAGGGGTTTCTCTGCAGGGAACTTCTCTTCTTTTCCTAGCTCGGGGTGTTTGTTTCACCTGTTTCCTCATGAGTATCTCTGCTGTGCTGTTTACTGAGGAGTGTGCCAGTCCTATGTAAGGTGTCGGATGTGCTAGCACAAAGTCATTCATGTTGCTGCACTACTGTCCTCTTTGTGTTTCTGGTGTCCCCAATGCTTTCTCTGCTATGGGATGATCCTTCTGTACTCTGTGACTATGTATTTCTCTCATTGGTTAATAATAAAGCTGTTTGGCCTATGGCAAGGCAGGATAAAGTTAGGCAGAACATTCAAACTGAGAACTCAGATGAAGAAAGGCAGAGTCAAGGGAGACTCAAGCCAGCTGCCCAAGAAGCAAAGCAAGATGGAAAAAAAAAACTGGTAAAGTCATGGCCATATGGTAATACATAGATGAATAGAAATAGGTTCATTTAAATGTAAGGGCTGGTTTACTAAGTTTAATAAGCCTAAACAATTGGTCAAACATGTATAATTAATATAAGCTTCTGTGTGGTAATTTGGGAAGCAGATGCCAGGTATTTGGGAACAGGCAAGCAGGAGAGAAGGTTCCACTTACATTTCCTCTTTCATTTCTAGTATGCTAGATGCAGGAACATCAGAGGAGTAACCAACCATTTCCGGTTGGATTTAAGTCTCGCTGCACAAGATGAAACCCATATCTGACACCATTTAAAAATGCCTGTTTTAAAATCTTCTAGCCACATTTCCCTTGACCCCTTTACCTATGATACTCCCAGGTAGTCTGATGTCGAGGCTGCTAGTGACATTGACAGTACCAATGCACTCTCTATACTACCATGGGCACCTCCTCATGACTTACATGGTGTAGCAGGTGTTTGTACTGTTGGCTCACACACTTATAGAGGGACCCTGAGATATGTCAAGATACACAGATGGTGAGACTTCGGGTGTCGGCTGGCAATCCCAAAGTTAACCACCCCTTACATATCCTCACCAGTGACCGTTGGCTGGATGTAAAGTCCCTCTGCTGCTCTTTAAAGAAGCACCCTCAAGCTCTTTGTGCTTTTTCTGCCTGAAAAAAATAAGCAACTCTATGTGACTATGTTGTAAGTTCTTTAAAAGATTGGGTCAGAGCATCAGGCAACTGCCCCTGTGCCCCAGTCCCTAGGATAGCCCAAGACAATATGGTCACTTGCTACTGGGTCTCAAAGGCAGCTGTTCAAGAAAGCAACTCCCCTAAAATAATGATAGTTCGATGTGCAGGTGGCTATGCTTTACATCTGCATATTTTTTTTCAAGAACCAATATTTTTATTCTGAATGCCATATTCAGGTTTTTTTTTTAAAAGATGTTCAAGGGACTTACGAAGAGATCTATAGTCCTGGCTGTTCATTCACTCACACATTTGAATGTATGAACACCAGATCAGGGCAATAAAAAGACCCAAATATACCCTTTTGACCTACTCTATGTCAAGGTCAACAGAATATCTGGATTACCAGCTGTGTAGACAAACAAAACCACTGCTTTTTCCTTTTCTTCCAGACATCTGCAAATTTTATACCTGGGTGTGACACTGTTTGCATTTGGGATCAGTGGAACTCACCCTCTTTATGTATATATCTGTTGCTGCCTCAGTTGTTCCCCAGTGCTCTACCAGCTCACTGAGGGACCAGTCCATGCTGGTTGCAGTCAGCTCTCAAAGCAGGCAGTGAGGGCGGCCCTGTTGGTCTACACCTCTCTTAAAATCATTGGTCGGTTGTACCATGCTTTGTAGACCTTGTCTAGTTCTGTCTGAACCTCTGTCTTCTCTTGCAGGACAGAGCCTGGTCTACACCCTCTACTGCCCCAGCACGCATGGTGACACCAGACTTCTCTGTCCACCAACACAGAGCACTGTCTGACCTGGGCCTGGCCCATGTTGGATCAAGAGAGGGAATGAGCTGCTGAGACAGGTGAGGGTAAGAAGTTAAACCCCTCCACAAGAGACAAGGCATCCACTTTGCCCACGGGTCCAACAATATGAAGATTGGAATCTCAAGAAAAGAAAGTGAAGCCATAAATCACTAAATAAGATAATAAAGTAAATCTAGTCCTGAAACGATGGCCGTGAACAGCGTTTCCCATGCGGTCTCTGCTTTAAGATATGGGGAAGACACCTTCGTAAAAATCGAATAAATCACTTTTGGTTTAATCAGAAACACATAAATGGAATTTATCACATCCCTGAGAGGCATCTTGTCCAACCCATCAGCTCCTTGTGCTGATGCTTCAGGAGGAAGGCAGCATTATTTTAGGCTTGTTTATTTGCTTTTAAGTCAGTAGTTTATTAGTTTTCATCTTTAAGTATTTGCTGAAAGAGTGATGTTCTTTCTCTGTTGTTTGTCTCCCAGTTGCAGAGATGATTTTGTGCTTTTATTCATTTATTCGTTTGTTTGCTTGTTTGTTTTGTGCTCAGCATCCTGGACTTGTCTATAATGGTTCTCTTGTGCCATGTCCCCCCCACCACCAATTCTGTGACATCAGAAAGGACGCGGACATACAGGTCTCGAGAATTCCCAAGTCAGTCTGCTAACCCACCCCCTTGTTGTGTGCAGCTTGGCATGCAGAGATCCCAGCCCACGTATCCTCACCCTTTTACACAAGTGCCCTGTATTCTAAAGTGTTAGTCTTTGTGATATCAGGGATAATCAGAACTGAAATGAAGAGCTTCTGGCTAGTTTCTAGAATGGAATCTGCTGCCCATCAAGGGCTCTGTATGCCCCACCCTTCCCCCCCATGGCTGTATTCTGCCTGCTTTGTAAGCAAGGTTCATGGGACCCATTTTTTACACACAGGGAAGTGGGGCCACCCTAGTCTCTAGCCCCAAACCCAGGGGTCAGCTTCTGTGTTGGCAGCTACCAATTCCAGTAGGCAGTGGGGTCGCATGGCTACTGAATGATGCATGTGGTAGCCACTGGTGTGGCTGCTGTGGGCAAAGAGCAGCAGAGGAAGGTGGCCATCATCTCTGTATTTAGCTAAAAGCCATCTGCCAGCCTTACATGGTCCAGCCTCTACTGACTCTGCAATCTGGAGGGCTTTCATGTATGTAGGAAGATGTGCTCTGCTCTGACCTCTGAGCTCAGTTCCCCTTCCCCAAGAGTTACAGCACAGAACTGGGTCTGACTAAAGCATCCCAGAAGTTCAGCTCCTACAGCACTGACCCTCCAGCTGCTGGAATCTCGCAAGGCCCAACCTGCTGGGGGCTGTGTGTAAGTGTGTGTGTGTGAGTGAATGTGAGTCTATGTGTAAGTGTATATATGTGTGTATGAGTGAATATGTGTGTGAGTATACATGCGTGTGAATGAATGTGTGTATGTGTGAGTGAGTGTGTGTGAGAGTGTGTGTATATGAGTGAGCATTATGTGTGTGTGAGTATGTATGTGTGTTTGTATGTATGTGTGCTGCTAGTGAACCAGGATCCAAACTCAAGGCCCTATGGGGTGTTACTGTTGATGGAAGCCTTGGTATGACTGGAACACTAACCTTGTGGAGATTAAGGGCTAGCCTCTCCTCTCTTTTCTTACAGTGAAAAGTCTGGAGCTGCAGAGGGCTGAGCTCAGTTCCCAGATGGTACCAGAAGCAGCTGCGGGGCGGGGGGGGGGGGGGAGTTCTGCCTTGAGCTATGGATGTGACAGCCAGCACATAGTAAAGTTGTTGGAAGGATGGATGAGCCTTCAGTGGCTTTGCAGGTGGGACCTCACTAACTTCAGCCTAAACCAGCATTCAGCTTCCAGGGCCCCCCTCCAGCTACAGGGATCAAGGACCTAAGTTTGGAAGTGAGTGTCAGGAGGTCAAGGTACAAAGCATCCTGGTTGCTCTGCTGTCCTTCGGTGCTACCCAGCCCAGCATTCTGACATCTGGATAGACAGAGCTTGTGGGACCTCACCTATTATGTTGGCATGGACTTGCTGCTGACTCACAGAACATGGCCAACAATGTAGTCAAGAGTGGACTGGCCTTGTCCCTATTTCTAATACGCGAAGTCTCAGGTCATGGCTTATTCAGTATTAGAGAAGTGTCTTTTCATTCATGAGCTTTAGGCCCAGCTGAGGTCCTGCTGATGTGGTAGGGCTGGCAGCATGAGGGAAGCTGAGGCCCAGGCTCATGGGACTGTGGCTTGAGCGTGTGCTGAGATCTCCATCAAGGGGAGAGTTTGGAGATGAGATCCTCTGTGTTGAGTCCTGAGGCACCAACCGGAGATCTAGACCCAGGCAGGTTGTGCATGTGGCATGTACTAGAAGGTAAGGCAGACCTCATGGTCCCAGTACCTACTTTCTACTCAGAGCTGGCTTCTTCCTTTTCATCTGGCTTGTGCTACCTTTATCGTTTAGGACAAAATGATATAAAATGGCAGTCTTTGTTTCTTAGGCTTGGTGGGTCCTTCTAGAAATGAATGAGCCTCTCAGGGTAGTGGGGACTCGATCTATTTGTGCCTAGTATAAGGGATGTGTGGCTAGGAGTATTAGACGTGTGAGTTCTGTCTTGGAGGCCTACCCTTAAACTGTGGCCTGGGATTCTGTGAATTAGTGTAACTGTTGTGTAGCTCTCTTACACTGGCCTTGAACTCACAATGAAATGTTATAACCTGTCTGTGGAGATGGTGGTATGCAGAGAGTCTGCCAGAGCTGGTCTGGATGGAGGCAGCAGCATGTTTGCCCTATCATTTAGATTGTACTTTACTGATACATACAAGAGTTCTCATAGCACAGCGTGCACAGATACCATTTGCTTCAAGCACATCCTTTTTTCTTGGGTTGCTTTCTTCTCATGATGGTATGCTCCTCCCTACTGTTGACTGCAGAAGAATCCTGGCTAGTGTTGCCTGGAAAGAGAATTAAAAGTGATTAAGGACCAGCCTGGTGGTGGTGGCACACGCCTTTAATCCCTGCACTCGGGAGGTAGAGCCAGGAGGATCTCTGTGAGTTCGAGGCCAGCCTGGTCTACACAGAATGAGATCCAGGACAGCCAGGGCAGTTACACAGAGAAACCCTGTCTTGAAAAACCAAAAAAAAAAAAAAAAAAAGTGATTAAGGACTGTAAAGGTGGAATATCAGTCATTTTGTGTTTTCGTTCTCAAGTGTTCTTTGTCAGGTACATTCCAGATCAGGAATTGACAGACAAGACCAGGGCAGGAAACAGTAAGATGAGCAGCTACACTGGGCCTGGCAAGCACAGGCACACTAGATAGGGACTGGGGGCTTTCAAAGCCTTGATGACTCTGTACCAGAGAGTTCAGCTCTGGGACCCGGGACCATTGCCACAGCAGAAGGTTGTTTGCAGTAGTCACAGAAAAGACAGGCTCAACCAACCATGGCACTGACTTTGCTGCTAACTTAGGGTGTGTCCAATCACTTAGGAATACCATTCCAAACCAGACATGGAGATTCATGCCTGCAATCTTGGCACTTGGGAGGCTGAGGCAGGAGGATTATCATAAGTCTATGAGTTAGAGTCCAGTGTGAAATACATAGTGAGAACTTGTCTGATATATATATATATATTAGATATAGAAAAGCTATATGGGGGAGGGAGGAGGCAGAAATGAAGGAAGAGAGGAAAGGAAGGAAGGGAGGGAGGGAGGGAGGGAAGGAAGAAAGGAAGGGAGGAAGGACAAAAAGAAAGGGAAGAGAAGAGGAAATGAGGAGTTGTCACTGGATCCACAGGAGAAGGGAGCAGTGACCCTGAAGTGCCAGAAAGTTTGCAAACTCTAGCCGAGCTCACAGGGGAAGAGTCAGGAGCAGGGCAAATCTTCAGTGTGAATAAAGCTGCCCTCTCTGGAGACAGGCGCTGTTCCATAAATCCTTGGCCTGTGGTATGCAATACTCCATGATGTTGGCATGACGACAAAGTTACTCAGCACACATTTCTTTGGATGCCCACCTGGCATGGAACCATATGTGAGTTGGTTCTAAGCAGGCCTTCTCTTAGGACAGCAGATACAACAGTTGGATCAGGAGCAGCCACACTGAACTCTGAAACACACATGGCAAAAGTCACAGAGCGCTGATACAGAAAGGGCCACGCCCACTGTGGTTCTTTCTATGCTCAGACTGGCCCTGGCCCTGCCTTTCCTCTCAGAACAGATGATCGATCTTCCATGCAGTAGGGGCACCTGCTTCTGCATCTCTTTGCTTGGTGCCTATCTAAAGAAAGATTGTTAAGAGTCTGGGGTTATATATATATATATATATATATATATATATATATATATATATATATTCTATGTCTTGTCCATCTCTTTCTCTGTCTCTATTTCCCCTCCCTCTCATCTGTACGTCCATATTTTCTCCATCAATGAGTATTGAGTTTTGTGTTTTTAAAAAAACTTTTCTGCTTTTACTATCTTCTTCTTTATTCTGTTAATTCAGAATAGTAACAGAATCAATCCTTTAAATCAAGTTTACATTCCTGAGACTCCCTGAGGGGAGCAAAATCTGTGGATGTGTAGTTCTCTTAAATAAAATGTACAGCATTTGCATGTCACCTCCATCTCCCCTCCTGTGCACTTTAAATCATCCCAGGTTGCTTATCATACCTAATGCAAGGAAAGTGCTGTAGAAAGACTGTTATACTGCGTTGTCCATGGTCAGCACAGAGGCAATTTAGAAGATATATTCAGTCCATGGTTGGTCACTTGGATCTGCAAATATACAGTCAACCAGGGAGAAGGGCTCTGATTATGCCACACCATGGCTGTGTCTGCATCTCTGCATGGCTGTCTGCCTATAGATTCAATTTTCTCATGATTTGGAAATGCTTTCAACTCTGTGCTCATGATGTCTTAGGGCTAACACTGCCTTCATCTCTTATGATGGCTGCGAGGAAACTGGGCACACACCGCACCTTGTAAAGCCCTTTCCTGTGTCTCCTGAAGAAACTACTCAGGGTGGTCATGTTTCTTCCTTGAATATTTGATAGGGCTCATCAGTGAGTCCAACTACATAGAGAATTTTATTTGAGGAGACACTTCATATGACAGGTCCAACATACAATCAGATTCTGTTTTTAATCTTTGATTTAAAGATTTCTTAACTTTCATTTTCCATGTGTGAGTGTTTTGAATGCATGTAGATCTGTACCCCATGGGCAATCCTGGTGCCTGCAGAGGCAAGAAGAGGGTTCAGGATCTCCTAGAACTGGAGGTAAAAATAGTTGTAACTCTCCATATGGGTGCTGGGTACTGAACTCGGGTCCTCTTCAAGACCAGCAAGTGCTCTAACCACAGAGAAAACTCCCCAACCCTTACATTAATAATCACTTTGTATGTCTGGCTGGAGGTTTGCCAATCTGACTGACTATTTCAAAGAATGAGCCTAACTTCTGGTTTCCAGAAGGACTTAGGAGTTGAACCCCTGAACATAAAGAATAGGCCTAATCCTTTTGACAGGCAAGAAGGAAATTGACCCGCAAAGCCCTCTTTTTAGTTAGACAAATCTTTAGTAAACTGAGAACAGCTCTTCCTCAGTCCTTTATTTGGGTCATAGGTGGGACACTTGTTCAAAATAGGTGTGAAGTCTAGCAGAATCAGAGCTCACACTCACATACACAGGCTCAGGACGGAAGCTAGAGGCTGAGTAGGTAATGAATGATAGGTGCATTTGAGATGCCAGTCCAGTGTGACAAGTTGAAAGTTAAGAACTTGAAAGAGGCAAGTCTCAGGACACCCAACACTTTTGTTTTCTGTCAAGAAATTCTACCAGGCTTCTCAGAGAATACCAGAGAATGGCCCTCTGATGATTATAGTAAGAACAGTTATCCTGAAACACATACAGGTGCTTCTTGACTTAGGCCCTGATTATTCTCTCATAGGTGAATGATATTGTAAATTAAGAATGGAGCTGATGGGGAGCTGTACATGCTGCCTTTGCCAAGGAGTGACAGAGTGTGCCATACCATGAATGGCTAGCCCAAGGAAAGATCAGAATGTGAAGTCCACTTTCTACTGAATCTCGTTGGTTTTTGTATCAGCACCAAGGCTGATGCCTGGCCATCACAAGTAGCAGGGTCTGTATCACAGAGCACACTGTTCTTCTTGGTAAAGTCTTCCCTGAAGCAATTCTACGAAGTCCAATATTCTGGGATTTTATCAGATCATAACAAGCCTGGGAAGAGGGGAACAACCTTACTTCAGGCTCTTCTATCCTTCCAGACTCACATATCAGGAATAAGAATAAAACGAAGGAACATTGTGGTGGTCACAGAGCAGGGAAAAGGTCTACTAAAGACTCGGCCTTAGACACAAAACTGTAGACCGCTGCTCATCCTATGCCTTTCACCACACCAGTAAGACTCCTGTGTGAAACCAAGAATGCAACAGGACAACCACAACTGAGGCCACATCTGAGAAGGAAAACACAAAGTGCAGGTAAAGATACGACAGCTGGATATGACATAACCTGACTCCAAAAAAGATGAACTTAAAATCCGTGCTGACTTGTCTATCTTTCTTATGCACTACAAAATGTGTGCTATTCAGAAAAAAAAATATTGCAAAGTGTAGTAAAAGACAGGGTGGAGAAAGGCTTGATACTGTGTCCATTTAGAAGAATAATAGTAGTAGGCTCACCACTGGGTCCTATGAGATCCCCAACCATGGGTTCTTGGCAAGATTTGCAATACCAGGCATGTGTTTCCTCCTGTAGAATGAGCCTTAATTCAGCCAGAAAGCTTTGGGTTCCCCCTGTCATATTTTGTGCCACTCTTGCACCCATGGGTATTTCTTGTCATTATTGTAGTGCATAGGGTTCCCTCTCTCTGCCAGCAGCCTACATAGTACCATCCAGTACTGAGCAAATTAAGGTCAGCAAGGAGGAAGATTCTTGGTCAATACTGACTCGATTTCTCTATGTTCTGAGACCAAAGGGTATGGTGTCTTCATCAGTAGGGACTTACCATCAAGTTCTGGTGGGAAACCAAGAGCACTAGCAATAGCCCGTACAATTTGGGGGTTCTCAGCCAGGCGGCGGTGGTGGCGGCAGCGCACGCCTTTAATCCCAGCACTCGGGAGGCAGAGGCAGGCGGATCCCTGTGAGTTCGAGGCCAGCCTAGTATCCAAAGCAAGGTCCAGGAAAGGTGCAAAGCTACACAGAGAAACCCTGTCTCAAAAAATAAAAACAACAACAACAACAACAAAAAATAATTTGGGGGTTCTCTAGGACACCCCTGACTAAAAACTTGAGGGGAGCTTTTCCACGCCTGGTATTTTTTAATTTTTAATTTATATTTGGCAACCCTGGCTTCTGAGAGGAACATTATCCTCTCAGTAGGGCAAATCCAGTTAAACTCGACTGTCTGTCTGTTCATCTATCCAACTATGAAAAGATATACAGACACACCCCCATTCTCTCTCCTATTTGGATTCTGGCACCAGCTCTTTCTTTTGAGTGTTTAACGTGGAGTAGAAGCCAAGAATCTAAAAATGGGCCACTGGGAAAGGTAGAAAGATCTTAAGAGAGGTAATAGAACACAGGTACCACTATTGAATTTGAAAATATATATATATATATTAGAGATTTCACTGGCAGTGTGGATTGCCAATGTTATTTTTGGCATTGTGTAACATTTTCTTAACAGGTTTTCTCTTGATAGAAAAGATTACATTTTGACAAATTTGATCTATCACATTTTAACAGAGTTTGCTTCTGGTTTCATGTATCAGTATTTCCAAACTCCAGGCTCATAAATAAATCTTCCAGCTTTAGATACAGATCTAAGATTCATTTTAAATTAGGTATTTTCATTGTCATTATTCTTTGTGATGGGGTCTAACTAAGATACACATGCTGACTTCAAAATCCTTGATGCAAGTATCCTCCTGCCTCAGAAATATGCCACCACCTCTGGCTCAAGCTAATTTTTTTTTTTAAATAATAAAGAGTGAGGTTGAGACATGTTTGTTTCAACATGTAGATGTACAATTTCCTTGTTTCCACAGAGATCATGTGTGCAGGACCTTGCCCCCTATGCCCTATTGTGCTGACCTGTGCCTGTCCCTCACCCATACTACCCTATCTTCATTCTACAGCTTCATAGAACTGCATTGCTCATCCTTGCTGCCTTTGGCTTTCCACATACATTTTTGGAATCAGATTGTCAGATCTGCACAATGTCCTGCCAGGATTTTGACAGAAATGATCTACATCCACAGGGGAGAAGCTTTATCTCAAATATACAGTCTCCCAGTTCTCGGACTCGTTAGGTTAACATCAGTGTGGCTTTACTCTGATTTCTGTCATCAGTGCTTTGTGTCTTTCAGATGGTAGATCTGCCCTCTACGCTGTTTACATCCAGCAGCTCTCCTTCTCTCCCTCTTTCCCTCACTTCTTATCCTTCCTTCCAAAGTTATTTCTTCCCCTTACCTACGTTCTAAGCCTGCCTCTCTCTCTCTCTCTCTCTCTCTCTCTCTCTCTCTCTCTCTCTCTCTCTCTTTCTCTCTCTTGTTTGTGTAGTGTTTAGTTTTGGTTTTGGAGTCTATGGAGCGCCCCTCCCAGATACTCACTCTGTCTGTGATACTTCTCTCTTCTCTTTTCTGATCCACTCACTCCTTTCCTTTCCTTATGGAGCAGTTCATCTCTTGGATATGGTGTTGGGTACACCTGAGCACAGGACACAGCATCATCCCACTGTGCAGAAAGACATTGTCCTATGAATTTTTGTGTATGCTTTTAGAGCAGTGGTTCTCAACCTTCCCAATGCTATGACCCTTTAATATAGTTCCTTATGCTATGCACAATGTAGTGACCCCCAACCATAAAATTATATTCGTTGCTACTTCATAACTGTAATTTTGCTATGTTATGAATCATCATATAAATATCTGATATGCAGGATATCTGATATGTGACCCCTGTGTAAAGGTTGTTCAACCCCAAGAGAGGCCACAACTTACAAAGTTAAGAACAACTGCTCTAAATCTAGTTGAGGTGGATCAGCTGTATTCCTAGTATGCAGTGTTATTCTTGTTATGAATGGATATTGGACTGTGTCAAATAATTTTTCTGCATCTATTGAGAGAAAATTCTGTTTGTTTTTCTCCTTTAGCCTCTTGGGATGATGGATGGCATTGATTTATTCTCAGATATTTAAACAGATTTGCACTCACAGCACAAAACCCACTTGGTCATAATATATTACTCATACAAATTGCTTGATTTGCTGGAATTATATTTATTGTGTAAAGGGTTTCTTGCCTCTGTATTCACTAGGAATATTGGTCTATGTGGATTTTATTTTTCTTGCGTGGTCTTGGTGCTTGTTTTGGTGCCTTGGCAAAGTTGGTTCTGTGGCATAAGCTTGAGCACATCACCATCTGGTAGTTTTCAGGGGAGCCTTAGAGTGCAGTCATTTTTTTCCTTTGTGGCTTTGGTAGAATTCCCTGACAAAACTCCCTTGAAGATGTCTTCTCCTAAAGATTTTTAATAACAATTAATATTTCTTTAAAAGATAGGTGCCAGTATTTAATAGAACAGCACAGACCAGGTAGTTTAAAAAAAATTAATTCTCATGCTTTCAGAAACTGCAAATCCAAGACAGGTGCTGATTTTCAATTCTTTTATCTTATTTTGTTCATTGATTTGGAGGATTTTGTAGACAGATTTTCTAATATCGAAACCCGCTGGCAGTCAAGGAAAGACTCATAGTTAATCGCTCTGAGTAATTTCCCATCATGCACTTGAGTTCGATGTAACCCTTGGAGAACATCTTCATCTGCACTGGCACTGAGACAGGCTTCAGGTTTGTCCCTGAATCCCACCCCCAACCCCCCAGTGCAATGACTTGTCCTGGAAGCCAGCACTTCCTAAGACACCTTCAGCTTTTCCTGCCAGGTAGTAAAAAAAGGGCTTTCCCTGAAGGTGACACTGACCTCCACACATTGACCTTGTCCCAACAGCCTTCTCAGGCTAGCCCAGAAAGTCTTACCTCTAAAGCTCTGACCTTGGTATTCTCGAGGTCCCTCACAGGCATTTCCTCAGGCTTTCCCTCCTGGAGGCCCTGAGCTGTTTGCCGGGAGACTATTTCAAAGTGTGCATCTCCTGTCATTCCCCTCTTACTACAAAGCTTGGTCTGCTGAAGCATTCAGATGTGCATTCTTCTTTCTCCTTCCCACTGTCTTCTTGCTATTGCCCTACCAAACCTTATTTTCCCTTCTGCCCTGCAGGATGATAGGGGGAATGTGGGCTGTGCAGCGTCCCTCTCGGTTCTGGACCTAAAGACTCAGGAGATGGTTGGGTTTTTGTTTTTTGTTTTTTTTTTTCCCCTCAGTGAATGTTTTTAAAGACTTATTTTTATTTTTAAGTTATGTATACGTGTGTGTATCTGTGTGCCAGTGTGTACAGCCAAGTACAGGTACCTGAAGAGGCTGGAAGAGAGTGTTGAACCCTCTGGAGTTGGAGTTAAAGGCTGTTGTGAGCCACTACATATTGGTGTTGGAAACTAAGTTTAGGTCCCCCGCAAGAAGAGTGTGTGCTCTTAACTTCGGAGCCATCTTTCCAGCCCCCCTCCAGCAGTCACATTTTCAAGTCTTAAATTCCTCTGAGTGCTTTATCTGAGTCCCACAAGTGAAAGTAATACCACCATTTTCATTCTTTCCCAAGTTTTTCACAGTTATACAATTTCATTTATATTCATCCAGTATACCTACACTTCCACAGCACTTAGGCTTCTGTGAGATTTTTGTTGTTGCTTTAAAATTACTTGCTACTAACTTTATTGTGCTTTGGTAAAGATGACAATCTGCATAGTATTGATTCTTTGGGACTTGGAAGTCTTTCTGAATTTAGTTAAGGTCGAGTCCCAAACACGTGCCGCATTGTGCTGGGGATGTCTTTCTGTATGCTGTGAATGTATTGCTCTGATTGATTGTTAAATAAAGTGCTGATTGGCCACTAGCCAGGCAGGAATTATAGTACAGGCTGGATAAGCAGAGAGGAGAATTCTGGGAAGTAGAAGGCTGAGTCAGGAGATGCTGCCAGCCACCACTGCCGTGAGAAGTAAGATGTAAAGTACTGGTAAGCCACGAGCCATGTGGCAACTTTTAGATGAATAGAAATGGGTTAATTTAAGATATAAGAACTAGATAGCAAGAAGCCTGCCACCGCCCATACAGTTTATAAATAATATAAGTCTGTATGTTTACGTGGGTCAGAGTGGCTGCAAGAGCTGGGTGGACACAGGAAATCTTCAGCTATAGCATTGTGTAGTTCTATCTGGTCATTGTGACCTGGTCTGCCCTGCCTTCACTTGGGCTTTTTCCTTGCAGCACTAAGATCTGCACGTGGGCCATTTTATCTTACCTGAAATATCAGTTGTAGTGATGAGCTGAGGCCCTCTAGTGTGATAAAGTCTCTTTCTACCCTGTAAGCTGACCTTTTGATACTGATATGCTTTGAGGCTGGTTAATGCTACTCTTGTGGATCCTCAGCCCTGATATCACTCTTGCAATCACATGACCTTCTTCTGCTGCCCTGCACTGTGTGACCCGGGAGGGAGGTGTTACTTTTTTCTCTCCTTCTATTGACAGTACCATTTATTTGTTGGGAAATCACAATGGCATATGTCTCCCTGCACCTCTGGCCTCTGTGTTGACCTGGTGTGTGGAGGATTGACTTGACCATGAGTCTCAGTGCCTGCTATCCTTCCATAAACATCACATGGGGGTGGGGCTCTGTTTTCTCCCGAAGCACTCAAGAGCCTCCCTAATCATTTGGGGTGAGGGCCTAGATATGGGAAGATCCATGGCCATCCACATCCTGACCCTCTTGGAAAATCCTCAGACTCAGAGAATCAGCAGGGGACCCTACCTCACCAGAGTTACAGAGCCTCAAAGGAACAGGTGTGGGACCAAGAAACACGGACCTGATAGTCCTATACCTGTTCCTGAATAGTAGCACTCGAAACATACACATATACACCCACCCACAGTACATAACCGTACACCACCTAAACACACACACATATACACACATCACATTTATGCACAACACATGCAGACACACAACACTACAGTGTACTGCACATTATACTACACTGGCACCCTGTGTCCACAGATGCTGCCACAGACAGTAGGATGCCCAGTGGCCCAACACATTTTGCAGTGCCCTTGGCTCCTCAGGGTCCTCTGTCCTGTCCTGAGAGGACCTGCAAGCATCTCAGCTCTGCTCAGCCTTACCCTGCGCCCCTTGGAAGGTAGGATGATGGCAGAACTGTGAACTCCAATCACTCCTTTCCCTGTCAAAGTGGGATGAACCCCTATGTCTCATGCCCTACATGAAGAGCAGATAGTAAACTCTCCCCCAACACATCACACATCACACACACACACACACACACACACACACACACACACACACACATTTGCTCCAGGGGCTTTCAGGACAGTGGAATGGAGGCCCCTATGTTAATGTCAATCCTTCCACCAGGGAAGATGTGCTATGTTTTTGTTTTTGTAGTGGGGCCATTAGTTCTGCTGGTTCCTGGTGGCGGCTGGAAGAGCTCTAGCTCCAGCTTCAGTGTACCTGCTGGCTCCAAATCCAACCCCGGTCCAGTGCACCTGCCAGATCCCAGCACAGCCCCAGCCCCGTACACCTGCCAGATTCCAGCCCGGCCCTAACATCAATGCATCTGCTGGCTTCCAGCTCAGTCCAGGCTGCTATACCAGCTCCTGGTTACCCTATACCCCTACACCAGAGCATGTAGCTGTAGCAACCAGGCCAAAGGAGAAGACCTAGGCTCCTATCTGCCTCTGCTTCATACAAGTTGTGCAGGAAAGAAGGAAGGTCACCAGAGGGAGATGCCACTGGGGCCCGCATCCAGTGTCAGCTGTAGACACTAACAGTTGCTTTTCTTGTTTTAAACATTTTTCTTGGAGACTGTTAAATCTTTTATTATGTCAGATTAAAGACTCAAAATCTGAAGATTATGCAGCCACGAAAGTCACTAAACTCATGTTAGGTGTGCAGTCCACCCCAGCACTCTCCACATGGGGAATTCTGAACCAGCAGATCTGGACTTATCTGAATAGCCCCATCTGCAGGCTAATGACTTGAAGGGGAAGCCGGGAGTCTAGGGCTAGATTGGCTTCCTCCAAAGGCACTTTCAAGCTTTATCTCACCCTTCAGTTCTTCAGAACTCTCAATGTCCTGCAACTGGATCCTGGCCTGGGAGCATTGTGACCTACCAGTGATGCCACTCCTGAGCCTCCCAACACCCCTGTGGAATCCGCACCAAGGCTTATGCTGGCAGCAGAAGAGGAGGAATTCTAGAGAGCATGCATGCAATGACCTGGCAAAAAAAGGCAAGTCTTCCTACCTTACCTCACCCAGGTTCCCAAGTGTTGTCCCACTCTGTGAACACGAGTGCTTTGGGCAGCCCCCATCAGCTGCTCTGAACCCCCAGGCAATGGGTGCCTTGCTAACCCCACTACACCACAGTTCCCATCTTTGTACATTGAGATTCCCCTTGCCAACTAGGGAGGCCTCTGTGCAGATTGTACGAGATCATCTTTGGCACTGAGAAAGGGCTGAATCTGTCCCCTCATCTCCTCCTGAGCCTACCAGAGCCAGGACCCTCCAAATTTCTCAGATGAGGAGGTGCTGGAAAGGAGCCACTCCTCCTGGTCAGGTAACCCTGTTAAGTTCCTGTGGGGCCCCAGGGACTGAAGGTCAGTGAGGAGCCTGGGCTTGCCCTCCAGACCCCTCCTGGTGTATCTTCTGTAGCAAGAGCTTGTCTTTCCTGCCCCTACAAATCATGAGCTCCTCTTTCAGACCATGCTCAGTGGCACAGTCAACATGTGTTCATGGAGTTAGAGGAAAGCAGGTGTGGATGACAGCAGGGAGTCTGTGCCCGCTCTGTGGAAAGGGCATGTATGGATATAAGCCGGGCAGAAGAATGTATGTTCTGTACATGGGCATGTTGGGTCTCTGTGCCCATCAGAAAGGGTGCTGTATGCATCTATTTTTCCACACACTCTCATGAGAGAGTGGGTATCCAGTTCTCCAGAGCCACCCTGTTCCATCTCTGCTAAGTTGAAACTGTCACCATGCTGCTAGTATTGACATTTGAGAATTCAGGCTTCCTAGCCCACATTGGTCTTGGATGTAGCCTAGACATTAGATCGCTGGATCATCTTCTCAGATGATTCTACCATGTGGCTATGGAAGGTAAGGAGGGTGGATAACCCACTGAATTAGAGAGGACATGTTGTCTGACTCCAGGACAAAGGCAATAAAACCAGGCAATCCTGCCTGGTTCATCCTGGAGTCCAGAGACAGCTGTGGCTAGGAAGTCTAACAGGCTGGTGGCTCTCAGGGGCTGGCTCCTGCCCTGCCCAGACTGAAGGCCTGTGTGTGTTTAGGGGAGGTGAGTCAATATGCACAGGGCAAATGAATAGATAAGATGGACATATTTTTTCCTGCTGGTCAACCTTCCAGGCTCCAGGGACAGGCTGTCAATGATGCAATTAACGATGGTGCCAGTTCTGTGTAAATGAGCTGGTGGCTGCCCTATGGAGCACAGCGTCCTGCTGCCTAGCTGTCAGGAGACCCGCAACTCCCAGGCCAGAACTGTAACTGCCCAGGAAGGTGACCAGTGACTGCAGCCAAACAGCCAGCCCAGGGCCTCATTTCCATGCTGTAATCCCATAAGCAAATAGTTTGATTGTATTAGTTGAGGGTAATTTTTCACACTTCACAGTAGCTGCTCAGTTTGCTTCTGGATTCTGCTGACTCTTCGAAGAATTTGCACAATAAAATAATGGAAAAGTACAGTAACCAGTGGAGCTAGACCCCAGATCTCATTCAATCAAACCCTCGGAGCAGCAAGTGCTAATGGGCCTGCTCAACCCTCTTGCCTTCTATGCTCTGGTCTGCAGTTTTTTTCCCCTGGTATATATTTTGGGGCCGACTTTTCAACTTATGTGTGCAGTCATCAAGGCATCCATGCTCCTTCCATCCAGCTTTTTTAGCTGGGCCCTCACACCATGCACACTCCCGAACCTCTAAGTGGTCTGCCCTGGTGGGACCTTCTGAAGGGAAGGTGTGGAGGTAGGAAGAGAGTCTTGCATCCAGATTCTATGTCCTTGAGCTGGAAATGAGCCCTGTGGACAGGCATGGAGAGGGCTGAGGGGACAGAGGCTGTGGAGCCTTTGTAGACTCCTAGAGCCACTTGAGATGAGCTGCAGACAGAAGGGAAGAGGGGATAAAGGGAGGGAGAGAGGGAGGGAGGGAGGGACGGAGGAGAGAGGGAGGGAGAAGGAGGGAGGGAGGAGAGAGGGACGGAGGAGAGAGGGAGGGAGAAGGAGGGAGGAGAAGGAGGGAGGGAGAAGGAGGAAGAGAGAAGGAGGGAGGAAGAAGGAGGGAGGGAGGCAAGCCTCACTGTTAGAGGTTGAGGACTGGCCTCTTGTCAATGCTGACATCCTCCTAACTCAAGTGTGCCAAGTGATACCCCCAGAAAACACATCTGCATCTTGACCCCATTCCCGTGAAGATGAGCTCCCTTTTGGAGCACCTTTGGAGCTGTAATTTAGCTGATTTGAGGTGACATCATCCTAGATTAGCCAATAGTAACCATCCATCCTCGTGAAATAAAGGAGGGAGTGCTCCTGTCTGGAAGTCAGTCTCTCAGCAGCGGAGAAAGACCCTGACACCTCCAGAAGCTGCAGAGAGAGATGAGTTGCACTCTGGGTGCCTCTGCCAGGGGACCCTTACCACATCCTTCCCTCGATTCTTAGAGCTAACCCTCAGAAAGAGGAGCTGGGGTAGCAGGAAGGCAAGCCTCAGAGGACACAACCATTCTCAGGCGATGCCTTGGTTTCCAGGGTAGGAACTCAATGTTTCCATCCCGGCCTCTGCTGCTCTGTCCTACATTGTGCTGACCACCAGCTACCGAGGCCCCTTTTGTTTACATCCCTATAGTGGCTCCTTTGTCCTTGTCCTCACTCTGAGATACTCCCAGGTCCAATCCCGTGATGTCCTCCCCAGCCCTTCTCTCAGACCCCGCCACATCCCTGTGGAAATGGCAAGCTCCATGACTCTAGGTGACAGGGCATGGGTATAGGGGCCACTGCAGATGGTATACCTGTGGGTCCCCATGCTGGCAGGGCAATGGGTGTAAGGTGTACTGAACCTGCCGTGCCTGTGCTGGGAACAGAATCTCGAGGTTGTGCCTCCTCCAGTAGGTCCAGCTAGGTCACAGGAGCCACTTTCTGGGCTCCACATAGCAAGCTGCAGAGACAAAGGGACCCTCTTCTTATTCTGAAGGCTTGTGACCCAGTCTTAGCTACAATCACAGCGTGTTAACTAATGTCATTTGCATTGTGTTTGCTAACAAAGGGACTAAGGTTGCAAGGACAGCTCTGACATAAATCAATGTCTTGGGTCCTTGGAGATACCACGGGCAAGCCCAAGGCTGATTTTCCTTCCAGGAACAGGAGCAGCTTTCTCAGTTGTAGGAGATGTCCTCTAAGCCATAGCCCTGTCTCTCTGCCTCGGGTGGCCCCAGCCCGGACATCAAGACATAGATGGTAAAGAGATGCAGGTTGGGATGTGAACATCTGGGATGCCTGGGAGCTCCTCCCTGAACTGTAGCCAGGCCACATATCTGAGAGAGGACAGGGCTTTCTGTGGATGAGGATGTCCCTCTAGCAGGCCAGAAGCCTCCACCACAGGCAGAGCCTATCTCTGTCTGCTCTTGGCTACCAGCTGTGCTTTAAGAGAGCCTGGGACTGGGCACAATGTTTGGCGTAAAAGGGGAGCCATGCCATCCCACCATTCTTACAGACGTTTGTCACCTCCCTCTGAGGTGTCCCCGGGGCTTTACTGAGCCGGTGTGCCTATCAGCTCTGAGATCCTTCCCACTGTTCTCAACCCAGCCTGAGCTCTGTCTGTCTCCTGAACTTCTGAGAGGGGTCCTGTGTCTTTTGGATGAAGAGGAAGCTCAGAGGTGACCAGACACTTCAACTAGCTCATTTAATTTTAGAACTCAGTGTCATGGTTAGAACAGGAAATGTGACCCTACAGACTCATGTGCTAAATAAACACTTGGTCCCCAGCTGGTGGTACCAATGTGGGAGGCAAACTTAGGGAAGGTGATCGGGGCGCTACCTAGAGGAAGTAGATCATGAGTGTGTAAAGTGAGAGCTTTAGCACCAGCTGTATAAAGTGAAGGCATGACCACTCCAAGGTGTGGTCAAGGGCAAGGTTTCTGGAAGGGCAGGAGGAGAAAGCAGTAGATGGAACATGGTCAGTAGACTGAACCAGGCTATGAGAGGAGGGGGATGAGCAAGAGAGAGGAGAGAGAAGAAAGGGGGGACCAAGAGAAAGCCAAGAGCCAACAGAAAGCCAAGATACAGAGAATCAAGGGAGCTCACGGCCCAAATAGCAGAGTTATATAGCAATAAGAAGCTAGGCGAAGGGAAGCCCATGAGCTGGAGAGTTAGGGTACAGGGTGGGGTGAGAAGAGCTGGGAAGAGCGTGGGTGCCAGCATGGACTCTGTAACAGGTATTGGAGATCATGAGCCAGCCTGGAGGCCAGTATGCTCTTTGGAATGCTAATAGGCACCACAGTTAGTCATTTGTCCCCAGTTTCTTTTGGACCAGACAATGAGGGAATGCCTTTGAAGTGAGTACCAAGTCTTTGGTCACTTTCTTTTTTCTCCTTTGAGCCATTTTCCACTCTCCACTAAAATGAAGTACAAGATAGCATATTCAGAAGCCAAATTTGAGTGACTGCAGCCCATTTAGTTTACCCCAAATCCCACATTCCAACAGGGAAGCAGTTTTGTGACCTTTTTACAGTAATAGAACAAAGAAAGACTCAAAATCAAGGCCCTTGTGAAATACATTGGTGAGAGTGTTGGAGAGGCGAGTTATAGCCAGGCAGTTAGGTCTCAGATGTTATGTGAGAGCGTTCTTAGCCCTCTGATTGGTGGAAATGTGGTTTCAGTAAGTTAATACACTTCAAAGGTTTTTGTTTTGTTTTGTTTTGGGTTTGTTTTTTCAAGACAGAGAGTCTCCATGTAGTTTTGGTGCCTCTCTTGGATCTCATTGTGTAGACCAGGTTGGCCTCAAACTCATAGAGATCCACCTGACTCTACCTTGCAAGTGCTGGGATTAAAGGCGTGCGCCACCACTGCCCAGTGCTTCAAAGTTTTTAAAGATTCGTTTATATGGATATTAGGTCTGACACAGAGTAGGCAACGGATGGTTCTTTGTAGGGCTAAATACAACCTGAGAAATTATAATTAAGTTCTGGACCTGCGACATTTCAACTTCTCCCTAGTTACTGGAGTTTCAGTCAGTCAGCCTTGGTGCACACAGCGTCATTCCAGAAATTGTCATTCACACTTGCTCTCTGCTTCCTGTCCTCCACAAGATGAACAGCTTGCTCCTCCAAACACTCCCACCACCCTAATGCTCTATCTCCCTGCGTCCCTGGGATCAGCAAAGCACAGACTTCCACACTGAAACCTTCAAACCATGCTAAGTTGTTTCTGTGGGGTTCTTGGTCACCCCAATGTCAAGGCATCACTGATAGAGCCATTTGTCTGGAAAAACAGCTCTTGTTTCTGTTTTCTTAAAATGCATCTCTGTTAACCACAAGTGGAGCTCAGGTCCAGAGACACAGGCTGCATAGCCAGGCCTTAAGCCTGACACAGAGTGTGTGGGCTCACAGGTCAAAGGCAAGAATCCAAGCTTTTGGTTTGTCTGTTCCTAGCCTTTGCTCCTGGCCAGGGGCTGGAGGCCACTGTGCTTCCAGGTCCTACCCTATGTGACAGTGAGCAGATGAAAAGGATGGGCTTGAAAGCCCAGGTACTAGGGGTAAATAAGAGGGAGTGTGGTGGTTTGAATAAGAATGGCCTTTATAGTTGAATGTGTAGGAAGTGATGCTATTTACAAGGTTTAGTTGTGGCCTTGTTGGAGAAGTCACTGAGCGTGGACTCCTCCTGCTGCCTGAGGATCCTGGTGTAGAACTTTTAGTCTGCCTGTGTGCTGCCATGCTACCCACCGTGCTGATAATGTACTAAGCCTCTGAAACTGTAAGCAAGCCCCAATTAAATGTTTTCCTTTAAAAGAGCTGCCGTGGTCAAGGTGTCTCTTCACAGTGATAGAACACTGACTAAGGCAGGGAGCAAGTCTCCAGAGGAGCCTAATCCAATGGGAACAAGAAGCAGGTGAAGGTAGAGGGCAGAGGGCAGCAGGCAGAGTGAACCCCAGCAGTGGTGAGGTCAGGGAGTAGGAAGGCAATGATAGACTGTGAGGAGGAGGAGGGTGATGAGATGGGAGGAGGAGGGTGATGAGATGGGGGAGGAGGGTGATGAGATGGGGGAGGAGGGTGATGAGATGAGGGGAGGAGGATGAGATGGGAGGAGGAGGGTGAGATGGGAGGAGGAGGAGGAGATGGGAGGAGGAGGGTGAGATGGGAGGAGGAGGAGGAGGAGGAGATGGGGGAGGAAGGTGATGAGATGGGGGAGGAGGGTGATGAGATGGGGGAGGAGGGTGATGAGATGAGGGGAGGAGGATGAGATGGGAGGAGGAGGGTGAGATGGGAGGAGGAGGAGGAGATGGGAGGAGGAGGGTGATGAGATGGCGGAGAAGGGTGATGAGATGAGGGGAGGAGGATGAGATGGGAGGAGGAGGATGAGATGGGAGGAGGAGGGTGAGATGGGAGGAGGAGGATGAGATGGGAGGAGGAGGGTGAGATGGGAGGAGGAGGAGGATGAGATGGGGAGGAGGGTGATGAGATGGAGGGAGGAGGGTGAGATGGGAGGAGGAGGAGGATGAGATGGGAGGAGGAGGATGAGATGGGAGGAGAAGGGTGAGATGGGAGGAGGAGGAGGATGAGATGGGAGGAGGAGGAGGATGAGATGGGAGGAGGAGGGTGATGAGATGTGGAGGAGGGTGAGATGGGAGGAGGAGGAAGATGGGAGGAGGAGGGTGATGAGATGGGGAGGAGGGTAATGAGATGGGGAGGAGGGTGATGAGATGGGGAGGAGGGTAATGAGATGAGGGGAGGAGGCTGATGAGATGGGGAGGAGGGGAGGAGATGGGGGGAAGGTGAGGAGATGGGGAGGAGGGAGGAGATGGGGAGGAGGGGAGGAGATGGGGAGGAGGGTGAGGAGGGGGAGGGTGGTGAGATGGGGAGGAGGGGAGGAGATGGGGAGGATGGTGGTGAGATGGGGAGGAGGGTGAGATGGGAGGAGGATGATAAGATGGGGAGGAGGGTGATAAGATGGGGAGGAGGGGAAGAGATGGGGAGGAGGGTAATGAGATGGAGAGAGGAGGAGGAGATGTGGGGAGGAAGACGATAAGATGGGGAGGAGGATTATGAGATGGGAATGAGGGTGATGAGATGGGGAGGAGGGTGGTGAGATGGGGAGGAGGGTGATGAGATGGGGAGGAGGTGATGAGATGGGGAGGAGGGTGATGAGATGGGGAGGAGGGTGGTGAGATGGGAGGAGGGTGATGAGATGGGGAGGAGGGTGATGAGATGGGGAGGAGGGTGGTGAGATGGGGAGGAGGGTGATGAGATGGGGAGGAGGGTGATGAGATGGGGAGGAGGGTGATGAGATGGGAGGAAGAGGGTGATATTGGGAAGAGGTGAAGAATGGATCTGATGTCTGGAGATCAAGAGGTGAAGGTGTGAGTCATGGGGCGCAGACAGCAAAGTAAACCATTATGACAAAAATCAGGTAGAATGCAGAGCCAGGAGGCAAGCATCAAGTGACAACACAGCAGAGACTGAGAGATGCTAAATGCTAAAGAAATAAGTTCTCCCCCCTCCCAACTCTCTCTCTCTCTCTCTCTCTCTCTCTCTCTCTCTCTCTCTCTCTCTCTCTCTCTCTCTCTCTCCACAGCAGGCTATTCAGGCTTCATCCCAAGAACTCCTACATGTGCCACAGCCAGGCAGCACAGGCTGACTTCTCTGACTTCTCTCTCAACAGGGCTCTGGGGGCTGTGGATGAAGGGGGCTTCCTGGGAAGATGAGGCAGATGCCCCTCTCCTCCCTTCAACAGTCCACGTATGAGTGGGGGAGTGCCACTCTCCACTTTCTGAGATGAATGTCCCTCATCTAAGATGCTGGGTGGTAGCTAAGCACAACTAACCCCCAGCAGGCAATCATCTCACCTTTTAAGGTCCTCAGAACAGACGTTTAAACCACCTCCTCCCATGGCAAATAGCTCACAGCATCCTTTAGAAGTATCTTCCCCACAGCATCTTCCCCATGGCCCCTCAGATAGTGTGGCCACTGATCGCTGCTCCTGGAAGAAGGAGAGGCCATAGCTGAGTCACAGAAAGAAGAGTGGTCCTTCAGTCCAGTCAGGAGAGTGCAAATCCCAAATATCTCCCATCACCAAGCTCTAGCTCAATGGCTCTCTGAAGACACACTGTGTGTGAATCTGGTGTCCATCTCTGGATGCTTTGGACCAGACTATAAATGGCACCTGGAAACATTACTTCCAGGGGTCAAGCAGTCTCCTTGAAATGCCCGCTACTTCACACTAAACACTTCCAATTTCCTTTGAGTTATTGCATTCATAGACCTGCTGGTGCATGTCAGCTGGAACAAATGAGCATTGTCTTCCTAGCATGAGGAGGAGCAGTAAGTGAAGTCCCTTGCAGCTCCTGCAGTACGGGGGAGCCTTCCTCACCTAACAAAACTGATATCTCCATCAAGGTGGGGGTAAGTACAGGCTACAGCTGCTGGACCAGGGTCAGATGGATAACATCTCCATCTGCTGGACTGGGTTATCCAGGGAGGCTCACAGTGGACAGCTGCATAGGGTGTAGAAAGAAAGAGTGGTGATTTCTTCACCTACTTGGGGACCACACAAGGCCCCTACAATGTTTACATAACAGATCCAGGTGAAGCTCTTGGAGGGCACTGAAAAGAAGGTGCCTGGTCCTTAAGTCTGTGTGTGATACCTCTTTCACAGGCAGGGGTATGAAACCCAGCCCTGAAGAAGTGGACTTGTGCCCTGTGGGTCCTGACTCCGCATCAGGTAGGGAGAACTTCCTAGCTTATAGTTATGATCTCCAAGTCCCAGATCTGGTGCTATATTGAGATGGTGGTAGTTGATGGTGTTTGCTGTGAACCTGTGTGTTTTCCCCCAGATCTTTGCATCTAAGGAGGCTCCTTTCTCAGGGACACACAAGACACCAGTCTGGGATGGGAGGGAAACAGCCCTCATCCCCAGTGCCAAGTACTGTCCAGATGGAACGGGAGTTCAGCCAACTCACTTTAAGGGGGACCCAACCCTCTTTGGCACCTCTGATTGTGTGGCTTGTCTTCAAGGCCCCACATACAGGCTCTCTGGTGGTCCAGACTGTCTTAACATGACTGCTACAAGACTGACCTACCCAGACTTGATGCATGCTTTTGATCTCCATTGGCCCCTCACATGTGAGTGCCCCCCGCACACATATACACATACATACAAATAATCTTTTTTAAATTAAAATTTTTTAAAGGAATGCAAAAGGTTAATCCCCATCAGCTAGCATTTCCTCTTAAAGACATCTGTCCCCTGGCCTAATTCCTTCCTTGGCTGTTAATCCCCCCTTGTCCTGCTATGTTTGTACTGGACCCTCCCTGTCCTCAGCAGAGGCCCCTTCAGCATCCAGATGGTTCTGAGAAATGTCCACTTTGCCTAATAGATGTTGTTGAATCTTTTCTCTGGCAATCTTGATCAAGGCACTTGTTGGACTCACCTCTCACCTACTGGCTTCTGTCTCCAAGGCCTGGCTTGTTTCACACCGAGATAGAATGATTCCAGCTTCCTGAGCTTGAGGGCTCTACAGATGGACACCCAGCCCCAAGATGTCGGGTCCCTTTTTGCTTTGTATGCCCTCTGTTGTGTCTCTGTTTCTCCAACTGTAAAAGGGAAAAGTAATTGCAGTCTGAGCTCCTGAACCCAGACATCCAGGACGAAGTAGTTTTCTTTCGACTTCTCGGCATGATTAAACTGTCAGATGATAACACTCCTTAGCCTCGAGAGTCCCTGAATTCCTCATGTCACAAAGGGAAACTGAGGCATACACCCACTTGTCCATAGTTACAGCCTCTAGCAGTCTGTGCTTGTTTTGATCTGACTTGATGTCGGGTTTCAAATGGAAACGCATTATGAAGAGTATCAGTCCAGGAAACTAACTTGGCCTAGTTTCCCTCCAGGCCAGGCCAGTGTATTCCACTTGTACATATGTCATCTCCCAGTCACCTGAGTAATCATTATTCTGCACGCAGCAATGTTGCAGCTTTCCAGAAATGGACCATATTAATATATGTGCACCAATGCCCCCAGGGTGGAATTGCATGGTGCTGTTAATGACGCCATTAATATTGTGTCCGGCTGCCGCACAGCCTAAGTGGATGGCCTGTTCCTCTATGGTCATTTTTCATGCTGCAATCCTATGTTATTCCTCGAGGAGGCCAGTGCCGGACACTGACTATTCCTCCTGCAGGCATAAGTGTCACAGATCACCATCTTAGCTGATGAACTCTCTCCGATTTCCCAGACCTCCTTCTGGAGGCTCTTGCCAAGCTAGCACTGGGTTAATTAACAGCCTCGCAGGACAGTGGAGCCCCTCCTCAGTCAGCTCTCCAGAGGCCCAAGGAGGCCCATCTGTATGGGACAGCAGAGCTGCTACTTACAGAAGGAAGGGGTAGAGACATCAACACATTCCCTGGGGAGCAGCTCCCTTCTTGTCACCTATTTCAGCATCTGGCCACATAAACCAAACACTTGCTACCACATAGGGCCAGAGGTTTAGTTTATCACGGATCATAATGTTGCAGGTGCAATACTAAGACAGCAGCTGCTAAGGGAGCGGTGTTCCTTTGCCTTTGAGGTATATGGACACCAAATGAGGTCCAGACAGACTATGCTCTGCCCTATGTATCCATGACCCAGACAAAGCGTAACTTACAAATTAGACACAGGAATGGGTGAGCATCAATAACTAATAAAATGGAAAATCTGTCCCAATATACTCCAGCAGAAATGCCAGCAATACTGCTTTTGTATTTTGTGAAAGTAAAACATGAGCACAAACACTGGGAGACCACAAGAGTGAAGCGGGTGGCGCAGCAATTTACGGGAGGGTCACATATACAACATGGATACGCTGGGTGAAGAGCTGCTTCAAGTTCTGGACTGGACAGAGGAGAATGGTGCACAATTCAAAACATGCACATAGTTCCCTTCAGTGTTTTCAACAGTGGTTACCATGAATTACTGAAGTCTTAGAAGATGAATGCTGGAATACGTGGTGACTACTGCAATGTGCCCCCAGTGTAGCCACACCTGAATTCGAGAATGCATCTGCCACCTGTCAGCTGCAGAGCTGTAGATGAGGCATGTTTTTCTATAATATCTGTGTGTCAATGGGGATACTGATTCTCATGCTACAGCATCATGTAAACAGGACAATGTGAATGTCATTATACACCTGTCTCCATTACAGGCCATATTTGAGAAGTCAAATCCAAACAAAATCCATGGCCTTGCTGATAACCAGCGTTGTCTCTCTCTACACATAAACACACCTGCCTCCGAATGTCATCCTCAAAGGTATCTGACAACCTAGGAGCAATATCACTGGGTAGATGGAATTCCACTTGAAATACCTGGCACTGGGACCTGTGCAGTCTGCCCACTGGTAAAGCTTCCTTTTCCAGCAGGGTTAGGGAATTGTCGGAGGGGCCATGAGACCCACCCTCAACCTTCCTCCAGCAACCTGGGGTCCCTTCTCCAGTGGAAAACTCTGGATTTGTGCAGGTTACCTTTCCCTCCATGAGAAAGGAAGCTCCAAAGCACATTCCACTTCGAGACCCCACAGTGGGCGGGGTGGTGATCAAGGTTCTATGGATGCCTCATTGCTGTGGGTACAGTGTTTATGTGAGTGAACTCGGCAGTCAGTCACCTCTCTGTTTGGGGTTCAGTGGTCCCAGGAGGTGCTAGCTGTTGGCAAGGACACAGGGTACGATGCAGGGAGAGTACTACTCTCAAGGATGTACAAAGCCCTGGCTGCACTTGAACCTGTGGCTACCTTTGGAGTATATTCAGCTCTGTCCCAAGATATGGTCTTGCTCCTCTGCTCCAGTGCCTCAGAATGCAGGGTGTATGTGGTTTGGTCCAGGGACCTAGAAGGCTCTATGAATGGCCTGTGATATGAACAGAAGATATACTGTTATTAGAGCTCTTGAATTCCAATGGGTGCTGATTGCCTTTCCACCCCTGTCATATAGACATCCCTCTTTCCCATGGATTTCAGGGTGGTGAGTTTCTGGAAATCCATGCAATCTCCATGTTTAACAGGTTCCCCAGGAACATCCCACTACATTGCTGATTCCTGCACACCTTGAAAATTCCCAGTGAGGGGCATCTGGAGCCATGATACACAGTGCAGTACTGTACCCCAGAACAAATCATCAAAGGGAAACAAGTGTGTGTGTGCATACATGCACACCCACAACTTCACGGAGATGCTCATATAGGAGTGTGTGCATAAACAAGTGCACATCGAATGTATGCACACACATGTACTCATCCACATACATACAGTTGTCTAGAAACATATGACCACAAGTGCACATGTACATGGACACAGAGGCAGGTGCACATGGGCCCTGCATGCATAGGAATACAAATATACAACACACATGTTGGCATTTATGTATAGACTAGTACACACACACACACACACACACACACACACACACACACACACACAAAATATCCAAGATGTGTACTTATCCATGTGTAACAGGCTTTCTTTTGGGCCACCAACCAGCTCCCAAAGAAAGACGTAGAGACTCCTAAGGTATGAATGCTCGGCCTTATCTTATGCTTGTCCCACTATCTCTTATAACTTAAATTAACCTGTTTCTCTTCATCTACGTTTTGCCTCAGGGCTTTTTACCTTTCTTTCATTCTGTGTGTCTTACTCTGTGTCTGGCTGGCCAGCCCCAGCATCACCCTCTCTTTCTCCCTCATTCTCTCTTTCTCTCCTCTTCAAGCTTAGATTCCTTCTACTACTTATTCTTTCTGCCCACCAGCCCTGCCTATTCCTCTTTTGCCTAGCTATTGGCCATTCAGCTTTTTATTAGACCAGTCAGGTGCCTTAGGCAGGAAAGGTGAAAGAGCAACACATCTTTACATAATTAAACAAATGCATCATAAACAAAAGTAATATTTTGCAACATCAACAAATGTGACAACACACCTTTGCATAGTTAAAGTAATTATTCTGTAACAGAAACAAATATAACACATCTTTATACTGTTAAAGTAATATTCTACAACATAAACAAATGTAACACATATTTACATAGTTATAAGTAATATTCTGTCTTTTTTTTTTTCCAGAGCTGAGGACCGAACACAGGGCCTTGCGCTTGCTAGGCAAGCACTCTACCACTGAGCTAAATCCCCAGCCCCATAAGTAATATTCTGAAACATAAACAAATGTAACACATCTTTACACTGTTAAAGTAATCTTCCACAACACATGGAAGCATGATTCCTGAGGTAGGAAACTTGGACGGCTCCTCCAGATGCCAGTCACTGCCCCTTCTCGCTGAAAGCAGTGAGGAGAGCACATCTGGAATATGTGAAGGAGAGACAGTGAGCAGCTGGGATGACAGGCTCGGCTTCTGGGTACCAGAGCTCAGGGTATGTCACCAGGACTCCATCAGGCCCCAACACTAAATCACCGTGGAGCATTGAGGTGGATGCAGAAGCCCCCCCCCCTTCTGTTCTTTCCTCAGTAGCCCCAGTAGTGTGTCCCCTAAGCTCTGTGTCTTCCCAATCTGAGGGCAGGTCTGTGATCAGCAAAGGCTCAGAGAGGGAGCTGCTGTGACCTGTGTCTGCACAGCAGACTGAAAGGCTGAGTTTGAGCAGGGAGGAATGCTGGGGTTTTGTCTTGCTTCTTGGGCAGGGTGGATGCACACTGGCAGGGGCTGGGCAACCCCTTGGCCCCTCCTTACCTGTATCACTGTGACCTCCTCTCCACCCCTGGCCTGTGACTTGGCTCTCTGCCCGTGGTGACTTGGTTTCCCTGTTTTGCTAGGTCCAAGTGAAGACAGTCCTACCCCCATCCCCACTGCAGACACTTCCAGAGCTCTACACAGAGTTCGCACACACACACACACACACACACACACACACACACACACACACACACATCCATTCCTATGATCTAGGCTTTGGCCAAGGATGAGTGACATGGTCACTGCCTCATAAGGCCCACAGGTGGGAACCACCAAAACCCTCTTGACTCTGGGGCTGGCAATGTGGGATAACATAAGAGAGGTGAAATCCATCCTTGGGAGTTTAGGCTTCCAGGTCCCTCAGGGCTCCTCTCTGTGAACTCACGGGAGAATTTGCATAGCAGGAAGATGGCCAGATCAGAAGCCCAGAATTCTTATCCCACCAAACCCCCTACCATTAGCTTGCAAGGGAATCACCAAGCAAGCGGGGCTCTCATCATGACAATGGGGGTGTTGGAGCACATTTCAGAAATGTTGGCTTATTCTTGGCGGGGCCCTGTTCCCTACATCCCTTTGGGGCTGTTTAGACTATTTCCACTTCCTGGCAGCTAGTTGCACTGCCTGATGGTTTTGTGGCTAAGTCCTTCCTCCTACAAGGCAGAAACATGCTTTTAGGTAATTTCCTTACTTGGTTCTGACCACAGTAGCTACCCACATTCAATCCAATCCCTTCCCTGGGTTGCCCTTTAGATTTCTGAGGAGGGAAGGGGGAAATGGAAAAAGGGAGAAGAGGAAGAGGGGAAAACATCCTCACATATCCCAGAGGCTACACTCTTCCGTGACCACATCTCAGGGCCGTTGTCTGCCCTCCTAGGATATAAGGATGGATCCTCTTAGCTCGAAACTGCTGCTGCTCTTCTCTTTCTTAAGAGGCCCTGAGGATAGTGACACCCACTTGAGGGACATCTGCTGTCCTCAAGAGTCCGTGCAGGGTCCAGCTGTGCACCAGCCTGTGCAGCTTCCTCAACAGAACTCCTCAAAGAAGTGAGCACAATCTCCTTTCCCCTTTTATTCCTCCCTCCCTTCCCCTCTCTCCCTCCCTCCCCCTCTCCCTCCCTCCCCCTCTCTCCCTCCCTCCCCCCTCTTTCCCTCCCTCTCCCTCTCTCCCTCCCTCCCCCTCTCTCCCTCCCTGCCCCTTCTCTTCTCTCTCCCTCAGTCAATCATGTCATTCCCTCCACATTCTCCCGCTTTGCACCCTGTTCCTCCCCTTAGGCCCTCCCCTTTCCTTACCTCCCACCTTCTCCCTTTCTTCTTTCCTTCCCACCCTCAAGTCTTTCCCTGCCTTCCCCCATCCATCCCTCCTCTCTCTTTCCTGCCCCCTTCTTTCCTCTCTTCCCTTCTTCTTTCCACCACCCTTCCATCCTTCTCTTCCCTTCTTCCTTCTCTCTATTGTCTCTCCTTTCTCTCTCCTTCCCCCTCCATCATCCATCCCTCTTTTCCTCCTTCCTCTCCATCCTTTCATCCTCCATTCCTCCCTTCCTTCTTCTTCTACCTCCCTCCATCATCCATCCATCCATCTTTTCCTCCTTCCTCTCCTTCCCTTCCTTTCTCCTTTGCTCCCTCCCTTCTCTTTGTGTTTAGTCCATCCTAATTTGCCAAGGCAGTTAAGATTCCATCCACTTTCCTGACACTTACTTCTTCAGATCTTATGTTCTTTGGGCCCCATGGTGCCCTGGTCCCTCTGCATGACCCACTCAACAAGGACTCACTTGATACAGGCTTACCCTTGGCTTTGTTTATAATTTTAATAGATTAAAAAATTATCTAAGAATGATGCAAGTGTCCCAACCTCAGGGGATGGGTATGTTGTTCTTGATTTTAAAATCTGCTTTCCCCTCTGACTGGCCTCCAAAGGGCCTGGGTCCAGCTTTATTCTTTTTCTCCTGAGTTTCTGCGGAGGCCCTCAGGTTCCCGCAAGTACAGTGTGTGCTGCCTTCACAAGCCACATGGTGAGTTTTTGTGAGAGATGCTGTTCTTATGACTTTTGTCATTATAAATCTGAGGCATGGTCTCATCAATCAGACCTTATTTGTAGGATCAGATCAGGAGGAAGCTGGACCCTTAGATTTGGGCAGGGCCACGTGCCTGGCTCTGTTCCAGCAGCTGAAAGAAGCGACAGGTTCCTCTTCTAGCTGAGTATCTGATTGTCACAACAAGACAGAGAAGATCTCCATATCCCTTCCAGAATGGTGGCTGACACAGTGGAGATGGTGGCTGTGTGTCAGTCTGGGGCCCCAAGTGACTCACAATGTCTCTAGGGTAAGTAGAAAGCAAGCCTTGGTTGGGCAAATGGGGACTGGTGGACATGTCTTCTCTGTCCTTCCTTACTGCTCAGAAGGGAAACTTATTGAGACATAGGCCTGTGCCCCAGGAAGCAGAAGCCAGGGCCACAGCACAGTCCCATGCCTGTGTGAACAAGAGAGGGGACACTTAGGGCTGAAGAATAAACCCAGGAGAAGTGAGCACTAATGGCAAAAGCTCTTACCAGGAGCCTGGCTGCAGCGGCCAAGAGACCAGGCTGCTGTGACAAGGCGGTAGGTGTGTAAGGTGTCTGCACCTTGTAGTATCTGCTCTTTTATTCAGTCAAAGAGGCTCCAGCTGTGGTCAGGACAAAGCAGAAAGACCAGCACCTATATCCTTGGAGGTGGCCATCCTGAAAGTGAGACCCTGTCAGATCGCAAGACTTTCCTGGTGCTGTGGTGATGTAGCATCCAGAAACTTTGGGGACAAACACTCACTCTTTATTCCTGCACCCTCAAAGTTGGCTGATGTTTCCGAGTGCCTGCTCTCTATTCTATTACTGTGACCCAATGGCAGGAACCTATTTCTCCCTCTTCTGGAGGCTGGAAGCCAGAGACCAAAGCTCCTGTGCATGCACTGGTCGGTGGGGGGCACCCTGTTGCAGGAGCCAGGAGGAGGGACCTGCCCTTGTGACTCCACAAGCCCATGGTGAGCATGTCTGCTCCACCAACTGCTGCTCCTGCTGAGAAATGGAAGGCAGGCCTTGATTGCTCCACCCAAGATATCCAGCTCATCCACTGGCTCACACCCACACCTGAGTTCAGGTTGCTCTCTATGATCCCCAGAAAACTCCCACTGGGTTTTCCCTAAGTGAAGATGTTTTCTGTCAGTTTAATGATGTGCTTGTGATTGGTCCTTGGGATAGTCACTGAAAGACTACTTTGACCTTGGCTAGGCAATCCTGTGTTGATCTGGGCAGCTACATCAAGGAGACCACTTCTATGGGGGGCTGACATTCCAGAGACCCCTGTCATGCCATGTCATTCATTGCTGACATTGAAGACAGGCCATCAAGGCCTCAGTTGCGTGGCAGAGGTGGGATAGAAGCTCCTACGCCATGTGTATAGTGTCCTCATTTCTGCCTTCCCTTCTGGAGCCCTGCCACTTCTGAAGGCCTGTCTTAGTTACTTGTTTCTTTGCTGTGGCAAAATATCTCACAAAAGCAACTTGAAGAAGGAAGTGTTTGTTTTGACCAGGAGTTTGAGGGTGTAGTCCATTGTGGTTGGCGAGGACGGCAGGCAGGAGCTTGAGACAGCTGGCCACATTGCATCTGCCACCAGGATGAATTCCTCTGCAGCGACAAACACTGGTGCTCAGCTCACTTTTCCCTTTTTATCCTGTCTAGGACCCAGCCTGCTGGGTAGGTCTCTTCTCACCTCAATTACCCTAACTTAGAAACACCTTCCTCTCAGATGCTTCCATAGACTTGTCTCCTAGGTGATTTTGGATTCTGTCAAATTGATGGTATTCACTATCACAGGACCTCTATAAAAGTTTTCCTGGGAGCATTCAGGTCTGTGGTCTCAGGAAGCAGACCCAGACCCAGACTCAGTGCTCTCTCAGCATACCTGTAAGGAGTGCACAGAGCCAAGTGATGCATGACATATGGCCTGCATAACTGTGGCTATGTCCTGATACGTCTTATGGGAGGGGAAGTATTGACTGAGGCTGAGTTCTTGTTCCATGCCAGACTAATGAACTGCAGGCCAAGCTGAGGAACCCCAGTGTATCTGAGTCACATAACTCCACCAATGGCTGAGCACTTCCCAAGCTGCAATAGCCTGTGGTGAGTGTTTGCTTGGCACTGGCATTATTAATTCATTCACTAACTGCTTCTTCCAGACAGGATTGCTCACAGGCCTGGGCTGCATCAGAGTCTACAACTTTTATTCTGCTTTTTGGCATCCTACAAAACATAGAGCCCTGCAAATACCATATGGCAGAGTTCTCAGATGCAGCCTTACCCTGCCACCATAGCTATAATGCTCCAATGAACCCAGCTCCAGGTTTGCCAATAGTGTCAGGCCAGGAAGACAGCGTTTACACATGTCCACACTGAGATTGTGATCCATCTGCTCAGTCTCTGAGCTTGAGCCTCTCCAACATGGTGTGAGAGTTCCTAGTGCTGGGTAGAGAGGTAATCCTAGGACTATGTGAGGCTGGCTCCCTCCTAATGTTCTCCTGTGGGGACACCAGAGACAGTCTCCAGAGCTCACATGGTGCTTGCTTCCCAGGACCTTAGACCTACCAGCATTGCCAGGTCCACCCCTCCCAGGTCTGTCTCTCCTTCATCAGAACAAACAGCCTGCCTTCTGTATCAGATGCTGGGCCCCTGTCTCACAAGTTTGTCCCCAACCTGAGCCCTGAGATCTTCACCGTCCCTGAGCCCCTATGGGTGTCTCTGTGCCAGATGCCCAGTTCCCTCTGGCTCTTAGAAACCTCTGGAGGCTTCACACGCATCTCCAGTGGATGGGCTTTTCTCTCTAAGCACAGATGGCCTGAAAGGAAGCTGGACAGGAAGGAGAGATGAGATGAGGCCCCGGATCTGAGAACTCTGTGCTCAATACTCTGCCAGGTGGAGGGGCTGAGGCATGGGACCAGCAAGGAGCTTCTCACTGTACCAAGAGGACAGTGAGTATCTGAAACTCCGAGCTGAGATCCACTGCCAGGACCCCTAGCGTCCCCACACACACACACACACACTTCGCTTGTGGATCAGGTGGACAGGACAGCATAGTCCCTGCTTGTCATAAGATGTGCTGCACCTGGCTGCCCACACAAAGTGTAAACTCTGCTCTGTTGCTCCTTTTTGAGTCCTTTTGTTGAGCCGTACACTTCTTCCTTACTTCCAAGCACCACAAGAGCAGCCTGGGCTGCCATGATGGGAAGACGGGTATCTATGTACCCCAATATCAGAGACAGGAGAAGCCCACTTTTCCCTCATTTTTTGATGACATTAAGCAGAATCATCACACAGTTTACCCTGACAGACGGTGATGTGATGCCCCCTCCGTGGAGGAAGAAACCTCAGGAGAGTTCCCTCCCTGAGGACTGGAGGAAGCCGTCACTGCCATATTTAACTCTAGACTGTCCATGAGGGTCTGTGGTGTTGTCTTTCCCTTATTGGACAGGGGCCCTGGGGACCACCGCCCTCAGAGATGCTCCCTAGAGGCTTTTAGCGAGGATGAGTGCTTCCATGGGAAATGCAGTTTCCATGGTAATCGTGCAGCTGGGCCGCCAGGGAAGTAAACTGTACCCAGGCATGGGAGATGGGATCCAGGCTTCACTTCCTCTGTGGGGCCTCCTTGTCTATCACAGGCCAGCCAACTGACTGCAAATCTGAGCCCATGATCCTCCCCACTCTCCTGGAGTCATCCACTTCCTCTGGCTCTTATCATCCTCTGCTTAGGTCCCTGAGCCCTGAGGGGAGGGGCTTGATGAAGACATCCCATTTAGGCCTGAGCACTCCAAAGTCTCTTACTCTCTGCATATTGTCCTGTTGTGGGTTTCTTTGTTGATTACTATTCTCTTAGGAGGGTTTGCGTGAGGCACCGATTCCAGCCAAGTGCTAACTGATATTTTTTAAATGTGTGATAGATGTCTCTAATAAAGTACATTTTCTAAAAGCATTTGTTATTATCACTTTCTTCCTAAGAATTTCCATTTCCTGTATTAGTTCCATGCACTGTCCTTCTACCTCAGCTGAACCATCAAACTGTGGCCACAGTCACGGTTATACTTGCTAGGACGTTGTGTCTGTCTGTCTGTCTTCTTGGCAGGCAACAGGTGTTTTCCAGCCTTTTAAACTCATCGGCTTATCTAGACTCCTGTCAACTATGCACATCTTTCTAGTCCCGGTCTCCCAGCTCTGTTCATTTTCACTGCTGTTTCCTGGCTGTTTCTCCTTGTTTCTTTGTTGCTTTTTACTTCGGCTTCCCAAAAATTAACCAATTTATTATATTTAAGGCTAAAAATGAAGCCCACAGTTTGCTATTAAGCTTGTCTTTCACGGCCCTCCCTAACCCATGAGTGACATAGAGGGCAGTTATTAACTTCCCAACCCATGGGTGTTTTGCATGACGATTGTTATGGGTGGATACTCTCAGTCCCTTGAGAATTTGACTGCTTGTTTGAGCCCCAGCTTAGGTGATCGGCAGAGCTGGCTCGGCCTGTGTTCAGGCTTGTCCTTCAGAGTGCCAGCCCACTTGGACAGACTTGCCGGTGCCCCAGCAAGTCAATAATTAATGTTTCTCACAAGAAAGGACGGCTAGACATCCACCAGGTGTGGGAGTTTATTGTTTTCTGTTAATTCTGTTGATTTTCAAAGTATACTAGCTGACTCATCTGCTTGATACCTGACTGCCTGATAGTTGTGTCTGTCTGTCTATCTTTCATATGTCTGTTGTCTGTCTGTTTAACAAATGTCTGTACATCTATATGCTGATTGGTCTGCCTTTGATCTTTCTTTTGTATGTCTGTCATCTTGCCTTTTGTCTGTCTGACAACTTCCTGTCAGCTTGTCATCTTTTTTGTCTGTCTGTCATTTGTCTATCAGCCTCTGTCTGTCTGTCATCTATTTGTTTGTCTTTTGTCTTTGTCACCTGTCTGTCTTTCTGTCATCTGTCTGTCATCCACCTATTTGTCCATCTGTCAGCACATCTGTCTTTATGTCTATCTCTGTACCTGTTTGACCGACTGTCACCCTTCTGTTTAACTGTCTGTCTGTCTTGATCTTCTCTCTGGTGCATGTGTATTGAAGATTACTGTATGTGTGACACACTCTTTTTCTCATTTGCAACTTGGGGACCCCCAAAAGACCACCACAGAGACTGAATCCCACATGTAAAAGCAAGGAGCCTTTATTTCAAGCTCCAGAGCTTGGTCCCTCTGTCTGTCCGATGCAGCAGTGAGAACAGAGAGCCCTAAACTCAGGTGGGGCAGAGTTTTTACCATAGCAGAGGGTGAGGTGAGGGGATTTCCAGGGTCCAGGACCCTGATTGGCTGACAATTGTCTAGGGGTATCTGTAAAACAAAAAATAGGTGTGTCATCATCAGTGTAAGGGTTATGTCCTTAATTACATCACTAGTCTGCAACGGCATCCCAGCCTAAAAAGCAGGCGTGCCCTCTCTGCACCCTCTCTCCTCACTCTCTCCTGTATTCTCTCTCCTTCATGCAGTCTCTCTCTCTCTCTCTCTCTCTCTCTCTCTCTCTCTCTCTCTCTCTCTCTCAATAAAGCTCTAGAAAGGTAACAATGGCTCGTGATTCTTCCACCACTGCAACATCCAGTGTTCTCTTTCGTCGGCATGGCCGCTGCTTAACCAACAATCAGCACGATGAAAACACTAACTTTTCTATCACCCCATATATCCTTCATGCTCCAGTCTTGGCCACTGTCCTGGCCAGCGTGTGCTAATCTACATTCCAGCACAGTTGGTTGGGCTCCCTGGAGCCATTTTTGTGCTGACCAGACACTGTGGGGCTTCTCTGTATGTATTACAGTGCATATCGATAGAGTTTTCCATGTTGTTCCACTTCCCACACTGCTGAAGTCACCCACATTGTTTGGTGTTTGGTAGACACTGCTTGTTGTGTTCTGTCGCATTGCTGACTGGCATTTCTTCCTGTAGACATAAACTACAACATGTTTGCACTCCATTTCATAGGCAGTGAGTTCTTTGCAGACTCTAGCTATTCTGGATAAAGATGGAATGAATATTCATTTGCAGGTTTTTGTTGGGTATCTTTCCATTCTCTTGGATAAACACCTAGGATCTGAATCACCAAGTCATCTGGGGCTTGCCACATGGAGCTTTATCAAAAGCTGCTGAGCAGATTTTCAAAGTGGCCTTCCCCTCTCTGCAGGGAATGTGCATGCATTCCAAAGGCTCCATCCTCACAGGTGTGAAGGATGCCATCACTGTGGCTTTCCTTTGCATTTCCCCTGGAGCCAAATGACAGGGAGCATCTTTTCTCATGCTTATCAGCCACATGTCTGCCTTCTTCAGCTGAGTTCTGCTCGGCTTCCACACAGTTCTCCCTCAGCTCAGAGCCCTGCATACCCTCTGCAGACAAGCCTCTTTCAATTGTGATTCCCAGTTATTCCCTCCAAGTCCAAGTTTGTTTCTGTCTGTAGTTTAGGAGAAAATGGCTCCACTTCAATTGTGTTAATTATCAATTTTAAAAATGTCCAGAGTTCAAGTTTCTAAAATCTCATCATCTCATCGAGTAATCTTTGCTTTAACTGGGGAGTGCCACCAAGTGCAGCAGTCATGTTTTACAAAAGATTAGTATTCCTTTGTTATTTACTTATTTTTATTCTTGGACAGTTTTTTTTCATGTATACAGTGGATTCTTCTCATTTTCACCCCCACTCACCTCTCTCATCCTCCTCCTTCCCCACTGAAACCCTTCCCCCTTCCCAATTCCCATTTTCTTGACTTCCCGTGTGGGACCCACTGAGTTAACGAGGGTTTCTTGGTTGCTTGCATATGCATGGATAGGAGATCATTCACTGGAGCACAGGCAACTTATCAGTGGTTACTGTGAAGGTCTAGACTTGACTTTACAGGCTCCATCTTAGGGAAAGGGCCACCATCTCAGATCACCTGCTGTACTCAGTTCCAGGAATGTGCCATGACAACTCAAATGGATACAGAGCAGTATCCTCCTGTAGACATCTTGTCTGCAGCTTAGGGCCCTTGAAGATATCTAGATAACCCTGCTGAGCAGTCCAGATAATCCCGTTCAGCAGGTTGTGGTTCCCCCAAAAGTATAACCCAATGGTATCAAATGTGGTTTCACACCCCAAGTCTAGACCAGTAGTTTCAAAAAATTACCTTGCCCCATATCCTTTCTACCCGATCTCAAGGTGCCAATTCCTGGCTTGTGGTTTTTCCCTATAAAAACTCTCCACACCTGGTGTTAGAAAATTACAACATGTCCACACGGTTGGGCTTGCCCGGCAGACTGCCTAATTATTTCTGGTTCAAAATAGCCATTTCCAGGTCAGAACATCTCGCATGGCTAGGACTCTGTGGCTTTACATGGTTGCATAAAGCACGTGGCCATGTAATCTATGCACATGCGTGGAGTAGCCACATGCGGTCCTGTACACATGTGCGGCCCACTCTAAAAAGCCAGCGCCATGTTGCACAGGTCTCTCTCTTCTTCTTCTCTTCTCTCCTCTCCTCACTCATGTGTGTGCTTCACCCAGGCCTGTCACCTCTATCCTCTATCCTATATTAATAAAAACTCTTCTATGGTCTTGTCGTGTTCAGGACGTGTTCCTCGCGGGTAAGAGCGCCGCTAAATAACTAACATTGGTGCCGTGACTGGGAACGGGTGCTTCTGGGCGCTCTGTACCTGGAAACCCTGGAACCTGGGACGAAAACTCTGTGCTACACAAACCGGGAACTCTGCTCCGTTAGTGACAGATCACTCTCCATTTGCCTGCTCGCACAAATCTGCATGCAACACTGCTGCTCTGATTGGTGAGTTATCCCCTTTTCAGCTAGCGTAAATGGTTTCCTGAATCCGTGAGAACAACCAATGAGCATCTGGTGCCTCACTGGTTATTCTTGAAACCAGGGGAACTCCCAGCCATGGTCTCCACTGGCTACGGTTGGCCCCCATCGCAGGCCCAAATTTCCAGCCACCTCCCATGTCTGCAGCTTGGGATGTTTTTCGCGATAGGACCCACCACCGTCAGGTGCGTCCTGGGGCTGTGTGAAGCCAGCACGTTCTTTGCACCTGATGGGGCGGCTGAGCATTAAGGGCTCCCGGGGAGTCCTTTCCTCACACAGAGGTGGGCCCCTGCTTATCAGCTGATGAGCTGATAAGGCAGCTTGTGCTTGAGATCCATCAGGCCTCTGGGAGGTCTTAGCTCCATATCATGGTTTTTTTTGTTGTTTTTTTTTTTTTAATTTTTTTATTTTTCTGCCTCTCCACTGCAGACATGGGAAATAAGGCTTCCAACCCAATCAGTCCTTCCTCTCCCTTAGGCTGTCTTCTTGCTTAAAGATTCCTAAGCTTATCCTTCTCTGTACTGAGAGATGGCCCAAGTATGCTTTAGAAAATAACAAAAAAAAAAATCCCAATCTTTTACGGGAGTTATCTAATTCTGGCCAGCGAACAGGCAAATGGAAAGAGTTGTTCTTTATCTTAGCTTTCTCTGTCTCAATAAAGCTCTAGAAAGGTAACCACGGCTTGTGATTCTTCTGCCAACCAGCACGCACCTCCAGCTGGCTGCCGCGGGTGGTGGCCAGCCACGAGAAGCGCGGCTTTCCACTATTGATACCGCCACGATTTTTACAGTGAGTCTGCTGTTCTAATGACTGAAATCCGAGCTATATGTTTGCAACAGACAATCCCGGGGGTTGTCTGGGTTGTGCTGGCAATGGCAGGCACATTTTTGCTCCCGACGAGAAGGAGCAAAAATGGCGCCTGGGGTCTACCAGGTGGACCAACAGCAGAGCAGTCGCAGCTCTTCCCATCCCTTGATGGGGGGGAGGGGGACGACTTGGGCTCATCTTAGTTCTTACTTCATTCTCGGGACGCCTGAGTTGAAGTCTGATCCCAGTTTGTTTTTGTTTTTTTTTTTCATTTTTTATTTTTCACTCAGCTACAGCCTTGGGACAGAGGGCGGATACCACTCACTTACACTGGCGGATGGGGCGGGTACCGGTAAATCTAGCCGCTTAACAGCTTTGCGGTATCGGTAAACCTGACCGCATAACCGTGTGGCAGGTACTTCAGCGAGCAAATGGGGAAATAAGAGTTGCTTCATCTCCAAGCTTTCTGCTAAAACTCTAAACCCTTTCTTTCCTTTCCCACTAAGGCGTCTGCCACATATAACCTTTTCTGTCTGATGTCCTTGCTGGCGGTGGGCAGGCTCAAATGCGCGGGCTTGGGCGGTTTCTAAGACTTGCCCTAACTTACCTTAACTCCACCCACTCACTCTCAAACTGCCTTGAGAACCACAGATGGGTCTAAAAGCAGCTGAGATCTAAACAATTAAGTTTACAATAATCAAGATGGCTCCTAAGCCAAAAGAAATCAGCTTATAGCCTCAGGCAAGTCTTTCAAAGGATCGGTTTACAGTCTGCCTACTGGCAGATCTTCCCAAAGCTGTCCTTAAGCCACCAATCATCAGAAAAAATTCAGGACACAGAGTAAAATCTGTCTCTTGTTCCCAGCTAAAAGTTAAGCATCTGGAGAACAAGGCTCCTGACCCCATGGGCAAAAGGGTCATCTGTGGCGTTTAAGGTGTGCCAGGAAAGAGATAGAAGCCCGAAAACAAAAACTGCCAAGTGCTGGCACTCGCTGACTCCCAAAAGCTGTTGGGTCCCTGTTTTAAGTGAAAAAGGCCACGGGCTAGCGAATGCCCTGCCTATCAACAGCCTTGCTAAAGGTGCCGCCTAGAAAGACAACCAGTCAGCTGACTACCCCCAGGCGCCAAGACGCATGGGTCCATCAAGCTAAGACCTCCAGCAAACCTAGGTTTGGCTACAGACACAGCAGGGAACCCAGAACTCAGCAGGGAAGCGATCAGTTTCTTTCCTTCTGGACACCAGAGCCATTGACTCAGTCCTGGGAGTTTTAGGATGTCACTCCTCCTTTCTGTTGTTGGGAACAGAGGACAGCCTTACTTACCTCACCAGATTTAATTGTACTTTCAGAGTTACTTAAGGAGAAAGATTTCCACCTAAGATAAGAGCTCATTGTCTGACTTTAAAGTTACTGCCTGTGTTTCTCATGTGCATACAGACAGGGCCATGATCTTTGCCTTGTCCCTAATTCAAAAAAATAAGTTCTCTTCCACTCTCAAGCTGCGGAGGACACCAGGATCCACTGCCTTGTCACCAATTCCAAAAGAATAAGGTATCACCCCTTTCCCAACTAGGGCCACACAGGGCCGGAGACAAAAGGGACCATCAAAACATCCAGGCGGTAAGGATATAACAGTCTATCACTGTTCAATACTCAGCAACTGATCACCTGTATAAATGCTAAACTAACAAAACAAACAGGTGCCTTAAATAAACCATCTGGAATAATGCTTGTCTCAGGTAAAAATTAAGCAGAGTACTAAAACATCACAGCCACCTTTTTAACATGTCTCCATCCAGACAGGCCAGATCTACCTCAGAAAAATGTCAACTCCAAAAACAAAATAATAATGAGTCTTTTCTCTAAGCTTTTATGTTACCAGTGTCCTGTCAGACAGAAGGTTCCCAGCCACACCATGAAGGACTGACAGCTGCAGAACAAGGCATGACAGAACTTCATCCCAGGACCAGCCACACCATGAAGGATGGACACAGCTGCAGGACTTCATCCCAGGACTTCAGGAGCCAGCTTCCCTATTTCTCTTCAAGGACCAATCGACATCCACCATTCAGCCTGAAGCAGGCTTTGAGAGAAACGGTGCCCAATACCCATCCATCCACATTTTTTTTCTTTTTTTTTAAGAACAAATAAGTTGGGAATGATAGAAAATTACATGTCCACACAGTTGGGCTTGCCCGGCGGACTGCCTAATTATTTCTGGTTCAAAATAGCCATTTCCAGGTCAGAACATCTCAAGTGGCTAGGACTCTGTGGCTTTACATGGTTGCATAAAGTGCGTGCGCAGCCATGTAATCTATGCATGCATGCGTGGAGTAGCTACATGCGGTCCTGTACGCATGCGCGGCTCACTCTTTAAAAAGCCGGTGCCATTTTGCACAGGTCTCTCTCTTCTTCTCCTCTCCTCTCCTCACTCATGTGTGTGCTTCACCCAGGCCTGTCACCTCTATCCTCTATCCTATATTAATAAAAACTCTTCTATGTTCTTGTCGTGTTCGGGACATGTTCCTCGCAGGTAAGAGTGCCGCTATAACTAACTAAATAACTAACACCTAGGCTTGTGGCCGCCACCATATTTCCTTCCATCTGCCCTGTGGTGGCTAGGTTGAACCTGAATAAAAGGGCCCTTATGTGCTTGCATTGGAAACTGGCTCCTTGGTGGTCTCTGGGGGTTTCTCAAAATGGGTACAACAGTTACATCTCTGAAGAAAATGAATCCCCATCCTCTAGCAGCCATTAATTAACAGTAAACCCTAAGGGAGAGTCCCTCCTCTATGCTTGATGACAGGTTCATGGGGCCCCATCTTGTGCAGTTAACACAACTGCAGGGAGTTTATGAATGTAAGGCCCCATCATGTGTGGAAGGTGCCTCTTGACGGTCGAGTTTAGCTGTCTACTCCCTTGGGCTAGGTGTTACACAAGGGTGTATCCTTGGGCTGTGGCCAGGACTTGAAGCTTCGTGTTTGTGTGTAACTGTGGATTCCTTGCATTACCATTGGCTAGAATATTATCCTTTCCTTGTTGACTCTCGGCAAGTATCTCCCAGTTGCTGGAATCTTGAGACCAGTTCCTGCAAATAACTGGCTCTCTGTTCCCCTTTCCCCCAGCTGTTGTGGCTCACAGGATTATCCTGCATCTCACACAAGCTTTAAAAATCAGCCGTGAGTTTCTGCAGAAAAATACCACTCAGATAACTGTTGAGACTGAATTAAAACTATAAATACCTTTACTGGGAACTGGGAACTAAGTGGTAGTCATTCTACACGTTTATAGACGACCCTCTCCCTGTGTGTGACAGATTGATTCTGCAGCATTCAAGATTGAAGCAATGGCCATTCATACAGGTTGAACTCAGCCACAGGGCTTCACTCTCAGACCTCTTTTGACTTTTTTTTTTTAATTTTGAGGCAGAGATCTCACCAAGTCGCATAGGCTGGCTTTTAATTCACTCCATATGCCAGGCAGAATTTGAATTTGCCATCCTTCTGCCTCAGTCCCTCTAGTATCGAGGGGTTGGGCCTGAATCACCAGGCTCTGCTTTCTCCATTTGTTTCAGTTTTTTTTGTAGGCAGAGTAATCACAGGATGCCCTTGCTGACACTCCTGGGGAACTGTGAATATCCTGCTTCTACATGGAAAAAACATCTGTGCAGACACAATTCACTTATGACTTGAGATGAGGAGGTTGTCCTGTATTGTTAAGGCAGATTCTATCTAATCAAATAGTTTGTTCAATTAAAACCTAAGTATTAAAAACCAGAGAAAAGGAAGAAAAAACCCGACTCCTTCAAAATAACAATGAAACATAAAAGAAGAGCAGAGAGAAGAAAAGGAACAAAGAACCACAAGGCAAACAAAACCATTAACAGGATCCCAGAGGAGAATTCCTCCTTATCAGGATGTTCTCCTGAATGGCTCCAACTCCTCAGGGAAAAGATAGAGTGAGTGAGCAGCAAACAAAGAAACAAAAGGCAACTGTATGCTGACTATAAAAATATCACTCTAGACTCAAGGACATAAGTAGTCTAAAGGATGGAGAAGGAAAAGGATAGCTCAGCTTCAAGGAGGCAGACATAGTGTGCCTCTTGTCAGACTAAGGAGCCCTCCTCAAAACTAATTCTAATGGCAAAGGAAATTCTTGCCATGATAAGAGGTCATCAGGAAGATATCACAATTGTTAGTAAATATGCACCCAACATCCAATCACTTGGATATATAAACCAAATATTAAGAAACTTGAAAGGAGAAATTGGTATCAACATGGGGACATCAGGGTCTTCAGCTCTCCACTTCTAATTACAAATGGAACATATAGACAGAAAACCCATAAGCATCAACTAAGAGCACTTTGGACCAATGGACCCAGCATACAGAATGGATCACACATCAGACACACGTGGAACTGTCCACCCTGCAGACACATATAGAATTGTCCACCCAACAGCAGCAGACACGTTTTCCTCCTAGATATACATGGCACATTCTCTGAAGTTGATTACAGGCTAGGTCACCAGTCTTTACACATTTAAGGCAATTGAAATCATATTAAATACTTCTCTACTCACAGTGGAATAAGTCTGGAAATGGCAAGAAAATGGGGGGAAAATCATAAATACATAGAAACTAAGTTACTCTCTCTAAAACAACCACTGGGCCGAAAATTTCTAAATATTTAAAATATCTGCAAGGATTAGGGAGATGTCTCCATGCTTAAGACACTGCTTTTGCAGAAGACCTGGGCTCATTTCCCAGACCCACACAGAAGCTGACAACTATCAGTAACTCCAGTTCCAGGGGACCTAGCTTCCTCAGGTACCATGCACATATGTAGTGCACTTACATGCACACAGACATAATACTCACACGCGAAATAAAAAAATAAACAAATCTTTTTAAAAAATTTCTGCAGCTGAATGAAAATAATATGCAGTTTACCAAAACTTGTGGGACACCGCCACAATAAGAAACTTATAGTGGTTAACATCTGCACTGAAAAAGAAGAATCACATCACAGAACTTAATCATCATTCAGGGAGAGGGAGGAGGAGAGAGAAGAGGAGGAGGAAGAAAGGGAGGAGGGAGGGAGTTAAGGAAGAGGAGTTTTTCAGGGAGAGTCAGCCCAGAGGAAGTCATGACAGACACCAGAACTGCCAGTCAGAGAAGGGAAAGTATAGAAAATACCAACAAAACTGGGGATTTTGAGAAAAGATTAATTTTATTTTTAATTTTGTATATACTTGTGTTGGGGGGTATGTGCATATAGGTGTAGGTGCCTACAGAGTCCAGAAGAGGGCACTGGATCCCTGGTACTGGGGTTCTGAAGGGTTTTCAGCTGCCACGTGGGTGCTGAGAACTGAACAAGGGTCCTCTGCAAGAGAAACAAGTGCTCTCAACTGCTGAGCCATCTCTCTGCTGTCCCACTCACTCTTCTTTGAAAAGTCAGAAGTACAAAACTGACAAATGTTTAGAAAAGTGGATGGGTGTGGGAGCCCGTTTTTGGGTTCCTCGTGGCTTTACCCAGCAGGTCCACATAGAGGATAATTAGGGCCACGGGCCTGAGTGCAGGGGTCTGAAATGGTCTGCACTTGGCTAGGCTGGGGGAGGAGGTCTTTTGCTCCACCCTCTTGGTGTCTCTATAAATACCCTGGGGAAGAGACAGTCAGGGCCCATTGGAAAAGGTTCCAGGCTTTCTGGAGTTTATTCTTTATTTTTCTGTCTGTTTATCTTCACACTATAAATCTCTCTATCTAATATTTCCTGCTGTTCACACTCAAGAAAACTCTGGGGAGCTGTGGGATTGGTGGGTAAATGCCCCACAGAATGGTGCCATGAACAGGGACTAAAGACAAAAAAAGGGGAAAAGGGGAAAAAAAAGAGGGGACTAAAGAAAAAAGAAAAAAAAGGGCTAAAGACAAAGTATTAGGGACTAAAGAAAAAAGAAAATAATAGTTTTATTACAGAGTTTTTGGTGAAAGTATGAGTCAGCCCTGCCAGTGGAAAGTGGCATGCCAGTGTTATGTAATATATGAATAGAATAGAATAGAATAGAATAGAATAGAATAGAATAGAATAGAATAGAATAGAATAGAATATATGAGGGGCAGGGGTTTTATCCTCGAGAGAAAAGGACAACGGACTGGAAGGATGTCTGATGCTGCAGCGCAAAATTCTCTTCTATCAAAAATTTCTATCTTCTATCCCGTTCTCAATTTCTGTGAAAAATAAGTATAAGGTATAGCATAGTAATATAGTGTAGGAAAAACTTAGAAGTGTAAGATTGTGTAGAAAAAAATAAGTAAGGCAACTGGACAAAAAAACTTCAGTTTTCTAACTTTGGGGGCTATGAACGAAAACTGGGGGGATCTTTCTTTGGGCTTTACAGGAAGTAAAAACTCTTCTTTGAGCTTATGGGGAAGAAAAAGTTCCCTATGGAAGCTTTAGGCCTAGGGACAGCTGAAATGCTAAGTTCAGGCAGCATGAGAAAGTGATTTCTCCCTGAGGCAAAAACGCGGGTGTAAAAAGCCAAAATTTAAAGTTGGGAAGTTTTGGGAAACGTTGGTCTTTCTCTTCTGGGGAAAAAAAAAATCTTTTAAACTAAAAAGCTTTTCTGGGAAAATTTGGGGTGGGGATCTTTTAAAAAGCTGTAATCTTTCTCTCTTAAAAAACTTAAAAACTAAAGCCGTTAACTTCTCTAAAGGACAAATTAGAATCACCTGAAGGTATTAGTATGGGGACCACCTGTGATTCATTCTGAGGGAAAACAACAAACTTAAGACAGCAAAGCCTCTCTAAGTTCTCTTTCAAGCTTTGAAAATCCTCCCTGCAATACAGGAGGCAGGGATGGAGTTCCTAAAAACCTATTCTAAGCTCTGTCTCTTCAAGCTGGTAAAAGGCAGTGGGTCCAAGTGCCCTGAGGGAAAGGCTGGGAGAGTGTGGGTGAAAAGCTACAGAGCCCAAAGGACAGAAAACCTTACTTGAGAAAAGCAAAAAAAGCCAAGCTTTTCAGTTACAGCTGAGCTAAGGCATCAAGGGTTTTGTTTCTGAGTGAGCTATGAAAAGGTGCTCCTAATCGTCCTAACACAAAGATCCCCTGAAGTGATACAAACTGTTAGCATGGTATCCTCGCTTCTGAGCAAAAACCCAGAGGCGACTGGCCAGCGTCTCTGAGTTGGAGTGCATTTTGGGGATACTAGGGTTCCTGCAGTTGTAAACTTCCTGGAGCGCAGAGCTGAGGCAGGAAGGTGCAGGACCCAGGGGAAGATTGCAAATGAACAAACAAAGCTAAAGCCGGTGGGAACAGCACAGTTGTCCGTTTTCCTACAAGTCCCGGGTTGATAGGTCCACAGCTGCAAAAAGAAATCTAAGAGAAGCTTTCCTATCAGAGAAAGGACCTTTCTGGGAAAACTGTGAAGCTGAACTGTGTCTGAAGCAGTTGGTCTGCTGAGTCAGAACGCTGTCTGGGGAAAGAGCCCGGCCAGGGCAGAACAGATCCAAATCTTTTTTTTTTTTTTTTTTTTTTTTGTCAGAGAAAGCTTTGTTTCAACTGACTCCCGATGAGATGAGGGAGTGTAGCCCTGAGGGGTGACTGCCTCTAGCATAAGCTCTGTCCTTGAGCACCCAGACAAACAAATGCAACCCATGGGGGACTGGGCACAGGTGAAGACCTGATGAGGCAAAACACCTGTCCTAATGGGAGTTTAGAAATGGCAAAAACATCTCTTGTTAGATTTTCAGTCTGTACACAAACCACACAGACCCCGAAAATAGAAACAGACAAAAGCCCCTACATTCAGTAGCAGGGAAAGCCGCCACTGTAGTGTTGGAAACTGTTTCTGGGGTAGAGGGGATAAATTGAGACCAAACTGGGAACTGGCAGGGAGAAAGACTCTGAAGAAACAGAGAAGGGACAGATTCTTCCCCAGAAAATGCATGACCTGAAAAAGCTGCTAGAATTTGAGGCAGATTCGGGGGAGGAAACAAAAGCCCCTACCTCCAAAGGCAGCCAGCAGAGGTACAGAGCCACAGACCTGAAGCTCTGCATCTGGGGTGGCAGGGTCGGGGGGACAGGAACAAGCAAAATGAGAATAAAATCAGTGGGAGAAAATCTCCTGAAGGAGCCATGGAAAAGCTCTGTTGTAAAAGTTTGTTTTCCACTGACTGGCTAAGGCAAACACAGGCCCCGAGGAAAATTGGTATCAGGAATTGCCCACCTCAATGAGCGCTAAGAGGCAGGTGCAGTTCTAATTCGGGGGCCAGTGTCAAATGAAGGAGAGATACCTGTTGAAGCCAGCTCAGAACAGAAATCTTCTTATGTCCCGTAATTGAAAACTTAAAACGCTTGGTTCAAATCTTTTGTTGCAAAAGCAAAAACTTCATAAGCAAGATCGGTAAAAGTACCAAAAGTTGACTCCCAGACCCAAAAAGAACTATGGAAATGGAGTCCAATAAGCTAGCTTGCAACAAAGGACTGATATAAAAGAAATGAATTCTGGGAAATGTAGTATTTCAGCTAAAGATGGCAATACTGTCCAAAAACTTTTCCGCTCAAAATGAAGTTTCTTCTCAAATCAATGCTAGAACTCAGATCAGAGAAAAGCTACCTATAAGAGCAAACAAGCCACTTTAAAATCCTTAAAACAAGGGAAAGCAGTTTATACACTGAATGTTGTCTTAGATATGAAGAAATTTAGTGAAACTAAAAATTTTTACCTCTTGAACAAAGAGCCTGCAATGAGTGATTCCTTTGCAAATCTAATAAGGAGACAAAGGAAACAGGCATTCAAAAAGAAATGACTGCTTTATAGATGGGGGAAAAGAAACTTCAGAAAATCTAGCTGTCTTACAAAAGAGTTGCCTAAAAGTTCCATATAAGAAATCAATGCTGAATATCACAGCTGCTAATAATATCAGGAGTTAAAGCTAATGAAGTGAAAATACTAAATCCTGAAAAAGCTTTTTCTCAGAGTAAGCTAGTGAAGGGTATGTTTCATGAAAGAACATCTATTCTTGACTCCTTTGAATAGTAACAGTTTTGGTGAAAATACTGGAACTAACAACAATCAAGTCAAAAAGTTTCAACAAATTCAAGACCCTATTCCACAAAAGAAAGCTGCCATGCTTTGAGGGCCATATTAGAGCTCACTCCAATCTTCCTGGTCCTTTAGCTGAGGGTAATGCAATGGCTGATAAGTTAACAAAGATAGTAGCATTATCCCAAGTGGAAATGGCTCAACAGTCACATGCTTTTCATCATCAAAATAGTAAAAGCTTCAGAAAGCTATTCAATCTTACCAAAGAAGCAGCTCGTCAAATAGTTCAACGATATGGGGTATGTCCAAAATATTTTCCTGTCCCTCACCTAGGGGTAAACCCTCGAGGTCTTCTTCCTAACCATCTATGGCAAATGGATGTTACTCATATCGCAGAATTTGGCAAATTAAAATATGTACATGTGACCATTGACACTTATTCAGGATTTTTTTTTTAAGATTTATTTATGATGTATACAGTGTTGTGTCTGCACATATCTCTGCAGGCCAGAAGAGGGCACCAGATCTCATTACAGGTGGTTGTGAGCCAACATGTGGTTGCTGGGAATTGAACTCAGGACATCTGCAAGAGCAGCCAGTGCTCTTAACCACTGAGCCATCTCTCCAGCCCTTATTCGGGATTTTTAATGGCTAGTGCGCAATCTGGGGAAGCTACAAAACGTAATTGTGCACTGCTTGAAGTGTTTTTCATATATGGGTATACCAAAAATTATTAAAACTGGTAATGGTTCTGTATATAGTAGTAAGGCATTTCAACAATTTTGTACCCAATGGGAAATTGTACATAAAACAGGTATTCCTTATAATCCTCAGGGACAAGGTATCATGGAAAGGGCTCATAGCAGTCTTAAAATACAACTTCAAAAAATAAAAATAGAAAAGGAAGAAATTTACCCTCAATCGCCACATAATGCATTAAATCATGCTCTTTTTGTTCTGAACTTTTTGAATATGGATATCTGTGAGCAGTCTGCCGCAGATAAATTTTGGCACAGTGGCACCCAAGCGACTTTTGCTCAAGTGAAATGAAAGATCCCTCCTCAGGATTATGGAAGGGTCCCAATCCTGTTTTAATATGTTTGTGTTTTTTCACAAGAGGAAAATGAAGCTCAGTGGTTACCGGAGCATTTGGTAAGGGGCGTGGAACTAACAAATGACATTCCTATAAAGGAACCAGAATGAAAGTGGGTCGATTAGTGTTTCTAAGGTTTTGTCACTGGAAATAGAGTGCAGAGCTGTGCTGCTTTTGGCTTTACTAGCTCCTTTAGGAAAATACTTTCTATCACCTAATAGCTGTGCAGTATTTTGCAAAGAGCTTTACAGCAGCTAAATACGGTAATTTCACCCTCAGGGTGAAGTGAAGTTTTTTGGTAGAACAAACCAAAAGTACTGCTGCAGTAGAAACGTTTGTCTGAATTGAAGCACTTAGAGGAGCTATTATGAATTTGGGTGAAGGGACAACCTCTAGTTAAAAACTGTTTACTGCTGACAGTGCATCTCTGCCGGTTCCGGATGGCTGAGAGAACTCGCAACTTCGGGGTGTGGCTTTGTCCTGAGAATGTTAGTCCCCTAGCAACAAGTATCATAACTCTATAATGACAACATTCACTAAATCCCAGTATTGTAAAGCAAAGCTGACTGTAAACTCTAAAACTTTAGAAATGATGTATGTACTTCCTGTCTAGTTAAGAGAATCTTTCTAATAGAGATAATGATGATAATTAAGAGTAAGAAGTAGAAAAAGATGAAAATAAGATATGTGAGTTTGTAGAAATTATTCTGTCTTGTTAGATCTGTGTTAAGAAATCTTTATGTGTTTGCTAAGTTAAACACATGCTAATGGTAGCCCTATAAGCTTGCAAAAAGTATCTAAGGTAGTCTTAAGGCATGTAGTAATAAGCTTGTAAGAAGTAAAGATGCTAGTTGCAAATGTAAGTTTAAATAAGAAAAAAGTTTAAATAAGAATAAGATGGAATGAATATAAGAAGTGTATAAGTAATAAGAAATATATTTGCTAAAGTAATTCTATAGTTTCCTTAGAGTATAAATAAGATGTTAATGTTATATGTGAGTTTGTAAAAATGTATAAATGTTGAATGTGAGTTTATGCTTAAGCACATGTTATATGTAAAAGTGTAAATATTGAGTGTGAATCTATGCTTAATGTACATGGTGAAAGAACCTGAGACACAGAAGGTAGTGTCCTAGTAGATTGCAAAGCAGGCAGTCTGAATGGTTTCAAAAGCTCCAGAAGCCGCTAAGAAGCTAAGAATGGCGGACGCCAGAACCAGCACAAGGCATCCGCAGCTGAGATCCGTGGAAAATCAATGCAACACAGAAAAACCTGAGCTAACACCAAAACGGTGCTGTTTAGAATTCTGCTGTAACTAAAAAGATCTCTGTGAGAACACAAGTTGCAGAGACACTTACTTGAACTAAAATTGTTAACTGCAAAGTTTTGGTTGTAAAACGTCTCTTTGTATTTGGAAGTGAAAGCCTGATACCAGAATTTACTTTTTTTTTTTTTTTTTTTTTAACTTTTTGAGCTTAAAATAATGAGATAAAACTACAAAAAGATTTTGGTTATGGATTTCTTCATATTTGGAAGGCTAGTACCAGAATTTATCTTTTGAATTTTGGGACTTAAGAAATGAAATGAACAATAATGATTTCATTGCAATGGGATAATTTTGAATTTACTTATAGTAATGGCCTAGGAACTGTTTTCTAGAGTTATTTGTGTTAAAAATGGAACTGTTTAAATGAAGAAATTGTTTCTACCTAAAGACAAGATGCAATTTTATGTATGCATATATGCTTTATTAACTGGTGATTCGTGAATTGTTTTATGGAACTATTTATGTAAAAATAGAATTACTTTTTGAACTGGTTTTGTGATATAAATGGAACTGTTTAAATGGAAGAGTTTGGGTTTTCTAACTAGGCTTGAGACTTTGCCTAAAAAGTTATAAAGAAAAGGAAGAGTTAATATTCCTTAATCTATTTAATTTAAAAAAATATTTTCTTGTTTGAGTGGATTAATGTCATATTTTGTTAGTAAGAAATGCAAATGGGGTATATTAAGAGACTACTTTTAAAGTGTAAAAAGTTTTATTAAGAAACTGCTTTTGGATGTTTTGCTAAAAGTTTTCAAAGTTAATGGTTAGATTGAGAATATTGCTTTTCAATATGAGTTTGTAGGAATTGTGTAAATTTGGGGTTTTTTCTAACCAGGTTTGAGATTTTGTTTAAAAAATCATAAAGAAAAGGAGGAGGAGTTATGAGTGAATTAAGGTTGAATTATGTTTGCAGAAATTATGTTTAACCTATTGGTATTAATGCACCCTGGTTTTGTGGAGTTAAGGAAATATTTAAGTTTGTGAATACATCAGAAGTTTTTCCTATGTTCTGTTAGCAAGAAAATTCAAATGATTAACAGTTAAAGTTGTAAGACTGAGAAAATTCTTAACTATATATAGCACCATATATGCTAATTCAAATGGTTCTGTTAAGAGTTTGCTTTGAGTTGTAAGATTGGGAGAATTGTGACTATGTATAGCAATATTTACGTTAACCTGTTAATGGTTATGATGAAGTTAAGGGATTCTTTAAGTTTGTGATTGCATTAAGTTTTTGGATTAGAGAGGGCTTGATGCAGCTAAAGACTGCTGCAGTCACCTTGGACCTAATTCAAAAAAGAAATACCATCTTATATCATCCTCTACTCCCATACTGGGAGGTATAACAGCTATGGAGATTGCTGTAAGCTATTAATGAGTTATTTTTTTATATTAAGAAAGGGGGACCTGTGGGAGCCCATTTTCGGGTTCTTCGTGGCTTTACCCAGCAGGTCCACATGGAGGATGATTAGGGCCACGGGCCTGAGTGCAGGTGTCTGAGATGGTCTGCACTTGACTGTGCTGGGGGAGGAGGTCTTTTGCTCCACCCCCTTGGCGTCTCTATAAATAACCTGGGGCAGAGACAGTCAGGGCCGTTGGGAAAGGTTCCAGGCCCTCTGGAGGCTATCCTTTATTTTCTATCTGTTTATCTTCACACTATAAATCCTTCTATCTAATATTTCCTGCTGCTCACTCTCAAGAAAACTCTGAGGAGCTGTGGGGTTGGTGGGTAAATGCCCCACAGATGGGTTTCTGCCTCCTTCCAAATCTACTTCCATCGTTTGACTGTATTAAGGATTTTATATTTATACCACAGGAGAGTAGGGAATTTAAAATGCTACATCAGGATTAACATGGGTTTTACAAAGTCAATTTGCAAGGGATGACTGGAAGCCCTTTTTGTACCCTGGCATCATCTAATGCCCAAAACTCACAACAAATCCTGCAAAATACAAACAGGAGTGGGGGCCATTACATGACCGTACACCGAGTGCCAGAGCAAACAAGAGTGGAAGTGTTTACATGACCGTACACCAAGTGACCAAAGCAAGCAGGAGTGGAGGCGCTTACATGACCACACACCAAGTGGCCAAAGCAAACAGGAGTGGAGGCGCTTACATGACCGTACACTGAGTGGCCAGGTTCTCTGGGCTGTTCCCCCAGCTCACCAGCCACTTCCATTCTTGGAGATGTGCATTCCTTTCTCAATAAGCTGTCGATTTCTATCCCATGTCTAACTTAAAGGGGCTGACTTTTCCCCATCTCTTCTTGGTGGTGGGTGGGATTTCCACTACCCTGTACTGTATTTTTCTCTTAAGCTCTAATAAAAACTGTCTTCTAGCTTCCTTCTGAGTCAATTTCTCAATTCTTTTATTAATGAGACTAAGAACCCCCAAAGTAACCTCAGCTTCCCTTCTAACATTTACACATTTTATCTTCAGGTTTTTCTGACTCACATACAACTGGCATAAAAAAGCAGTGGGGACTATGTCTTTTTGACTGTTGTCTTTTGTATTTCTGGAGAACAAGCTCTGGCTTCTTTCTCATAGCCAAACAAAGAGATGAGTTACACCTGCCCCTCACTGCTAATAGAGCCAATCACAGCAAATAAAACAGTGCAGGTTTATGTTTTCACCACTTGGAAAGTCAGAAGTCTGAACTGGGTCTTCCTTGGCTAAAACCACTTGTCCCTAAGCCTATGTCTTTCTGTTCTTGAGGCTCCGAAGAGACAGGTGCCCACCGGAGCTATTGGCTCCCAGAGCCTCCTGCCATCTTTATGGTCACTATGGCTGGCTGGCTCACAAGGTGTGCTTCTGGCGCTGCCTCTCCTGCACCCCTCTTCCACATTTAAGCATCTTTGTGGTGACTTTGGGCTCATCTGGGTCATCATTGAGGACAATTGACACAATGCTAGATCTTAGTCTAATCACATCTAGAGGTGAGGTCTTGGGGTTGGGAAACGGGTGTGCTGAACGTCACCTCCTGTGGCTTTACTGAGTGTACAGACAGCTGAGAGTCCAACCTCATTGGGGCTGCCCTGAATTGTGAATTAGACCGGGTCAGTTTGTTTTCATGCTAACTTGTAAGCTCTCCCTTGGTGTCTGTCTTGTTTGATGTCGGGTCATCCTGATGCTAGTAGGGGGTGGACTGCAATCCTTACAGTCTCATTTTTTTCTATGGATTGCGGCTGGCAGGTCCAGAACTTTAGAACAGTTCTTGGGGGGTGGTATGGGGATGGCTCTCCCTCACTCGCAGGTTCCCACGTCAGGAGATCTTAGGCCTCTCCTCAGGAGAAAATATTCAGACTTGAGTATTCTGAGTCACTGTCCAGGTATCCAAGACCTGGTGGGCCTACTGGGCCTGTGGCTCACACATGTTATGACACAACCACCTGAAGGAGGCTCTTTGCTGATCTACCTAATGCTTTATAGAGCACTAGGCAACTGGCTGCTGTGTGTACCCCCAACACACACACACACACACACACACACAAACTGTCTGCACTGATGGCTGTCCTAACATTGAACATACAGGAGGTTGGACACAGGCCTGCTGGGGCTAGACAGTGTTTTGAGCTTAAAATGTTTCCCAGTCCCAGAGCTGGTTATCAAGGGGAGCTGCTCCCCAACCGTATGAGCAGAGGAGGAGCTACCCAGGCAGGCAGGAATTTCCAGCAGGTCTCCAGTCACATAGACCAGGAACTAACCTACAACAAGGGTCAGGGTCTTCCAGTGATGTGGCTTGGTGAGCATTTTATTCTGTAACAACTTCACCATAGCATTGCTGTTCCAAGGTTCTGGGTCATACAGTAGAAAAAGAATAAAAGGCCATTTAACTGTGTCCATCATAGCCCCGTGGTTCACAAAGCCACATGCATTCATTCCCCACCACCCCCATGCACTATTCCTAGGTCAAGTTCCACAAAGGCCTTGTTGATGAGTCCAGTGAATGGTGGCTGGCATGCTGGCTTTGCTGCTGGGCCATAAATATTCATGTGGAGAGGACAGACAAAGAAATCGAGGTTCAAATACAGGGCATGCTTATACACAACCCCACACACCCAGGAATCCTCAGAAATGTGCTGCTGGCTTCCCTGTGCCCAGACTAGCCACACTCATGGGCACACTCCACAAAGTCAGAGCAGAGCTGCTTGGCATATTGGAGTTTTGTTGGGAGAGTTACAGCTTCCAGAGGCTCAGGAGAGAAGACTCTTGGCTGATGTGCGCCTCTCAGAGCTGGAAAGAAGGCTATACTATAACTTATGTAGGGTGCTGGACTCTATGTAACACTCTCTATGCTTGAGGTACCTCAGGAGAGCCAGCAGGAGCCTACATTCTGCTCTCCCTCCCCACAGGGAGTCAGGACCTAAAGCTGATGCTATAATGACACCAAGAGGACTTTTAATTTTAGCTCCACTAAGTAAACCTCTCAGATGCCATCATGGGGATCACAGTGTCAGGTGGAAACTGAGGTGTAGGGGCATGTGTGGTTACTTGTGCTCAGCTTCCTCTACACTTACATAGTCCAGGATCCTCTGCCTAGGGAGTGGTATTACCCACAGTGGACTGAGTCTTCCTATTTAATTCCTGTGGTAGTCTGAATAAGAATGCCCCCAATAGGCTCATATATTTGAATATTTGGTTCCCAGTTAGTGGACCTGCTTGAGAAGGATTAGGAGGCACAGTCTTGTTGGAAGAGGTGTGTCACTAGGGGTAGGCTTTGAGGTTTCAAAAGCCGGTGCCAGGCCCAGTGTCTCTCTCTGCATGCTGCCTTTAGTTCAGGATATAAAGCTCCCAGCTACTGCTCCAGCACCAGGCCTGCCCACCTCCCTGCCTGCCACTACACTCACAGCCATGTTAATAATGGACTAACCCCTGAAGCTGTATGCAAGCCCTTGATGAAATGTTTTCCTTTCTCTTATAAGTTGCCGTGGTCAATGGTGTCTCTTCACAACAATAGAACAGTAACTAAGACAGCGACCATACTCGAGACAATACTCCACAGATGTGTCCCCAAACAGAGCTAGACAATTCCCCATCAAGATTATCTTCCCCAGTGATTAAAGATAGCGTCAAGTTGACAACTAAGTTAGGTGTCATGGTGGGTTTTACATCCAGAGTTTCTGGAAGAGCCGCCTGGGGCTTTGGACAAGAGAGAAGACAAGGAGCCATTTTGTTTGCCCAGTGTTGTTCACAGGAAAGACCTTCTGTGCAAACTCAGGAACCAAACTCGGGCAACAAGTGTGCTTAACTGCTGAACTATCTTCCTGGACTCTCTCCCTTTCAACTATTTCATTTTATTTTTACTTGTCTTTTCTCTTGTCCAAAGCCTCAGAAGGACTCTGGCAATTGTCTCAGATCCAAGAAGGTATAGGAAGGTGGATTCCTGGGACTCAGTGGCCATATAACCTAGTTTACTTAAAGATCTTCATGAAAAATGGCTAATCTGGTTGGTTGTGCAGAATCCCTGTGTCCTCAAGCCTTTGCCAGTGAGTGGCTCTGATGTCTGCCTTGTACCCAGGGATGTGTGTTATTTGTAGATGGTCACTTTCTTAGGTAGATCCCATGCCAATGACTCTTACCTGTCCTTGTCACAGAAAGAGCCCCCCCACTCTACAGGCCTGGAGAGCAGTGTGAACATTCCACCATAGTATTCAGTATCTCCCATACAGTGTCCCATGACAGAATTGGAGAAAATAACTATGGATAGGTTAAGACACCCACTGGACCTGCTGTGAGATGAACCTGAGACAAACCTCAGTTGATCACAGTTGGCCGTCTGGCACCCTTAAGCCCTGCTGTGGCCAGAAGCCTCAGGGACAGTTACAGATCTATAGTCTGTGAGTTCGAATCCAGGAGCTAGTCATTCCTTGACCCACAGTGACTTTGTTGAAAGTCTATGGGTCCTTCACTGTGAGGCCAGGGGAAGTAGTAACTGAACATTTGTAAAGTCATAATTTCCTCAACAGAATACAGCCATCCCTTCACACAAGGCTTCTGGCCCTATGGATAGGCTTAGTTCTGGGAACTGACAGGAGACCTGGGACTCTCTGACCTGCTGCTAAAATTTGGGCTCGTCCTCAGTTGACCTTGAGAGGTTTTGATTACGTAGATAAAGTGAGGATTTAATGGGCTTCTTACCAACTATGGCTCTCCACACACCGCAATGAACTCCCAATGCCCCGGGGCTGGTGTGCGTCAGACTATTCAGCTTGCTGATCCAAGAGCCACACATTCTCTGTCTTAATCGTTACAAGAAAGGTAATGTGCTATATTATGATTCTGAGATTTACTTTTCCGCTCAACATCCCATCATGAGACCTATTCTTGCTGAGGCGCACACTTGCGGCTGAGTCATTTAAACAAGTGTAAGCGTTTCCATTGCGTTATTATGTCCCAGTTCATTTGGTGCTTCCCCCTCCGGCAGGCACGCTGCTTTCCCCATAGGTCTGCTGCAGGCGTCAGAGCTGTGTGAATGTGGCTGCGACTCCACAGGCACAAGAGTGGCATCCCCTGCAGGGTAGGTGTCCTAAGGGAAGGACACACACACACACACACACACACACACACACACACACACACACACACAGCTTCAACTCTGATAGATACTGTCCCATCACAAAATCAAGGACAAGACTGTACCAAATCACCCTCCTTCCATTTGGCAGCCGCTCCTCATACCCTCTTGGTATTTGATGTGGCTTATTTACTTTTTATGAGTTTGGCTGATGTGTGTAAATTCCTCTCATTATCTTAAGAATGAAGAAAATTAAATTCTTCTCATATGTTTGTTAGGCATTTGAGCTCCTCTCTTCTAGACTGGATGTTTATACCATTTTGCGCATCGTATTTTCCTTTTTATTATTGACTTGCAAGAATCATTTGTATATTCTAGATAGAAATCTTCCTTGGCTTTATTAGATTAAATATCTTCTGCCACCTCCTTTATGGCGGTTCTGCTGTGCAGAGGTTTTAATTTTGATGCTATGGAGTCCGTCGTTCATCTCTTCACCTCTTATTCTCTTGAGTCTTATTTAAGAAATAAGAACACAAATAAGAATGAAAGGACATTTTCCTCTAGGATTTTAAAGTTTTGCTTTTAACATTTAGATCTTTGTGCCATCTGGAATCTATCTCTGTGTATGGCTGGTGAAAGGGATAAAGTTTTGTTTTCCCATATGGCCAGCCAGTTGTCCCTGTCTCCCTTGCTGACTGCCCCATCCTGTCCATCCTGACTGCTAAGAAAAACCTTTGTTTGGAGTCAAGAAATCATTTGTGTTTGCAAATGTTCAAGGACCCTCTCTTGGTCCTCCTCCAGGAGAGAAATTGGAAAGTCATTCAACCTTCATGCCATGTGTGGATCTCAGGTGTGGGTAGGTATTCTCTGTCCAGAAGCATGCCTTATTTTGTTTCATTTCTTCTTTTGCCTTCTCTCTATGTATGAAACACTTTCTCTGGTCTTGGGATGCAGCTTAATGGTAGCACACTTGCCCAGCACTTGTGATACATTGGATTCTAGTCTTAGTACCATAAATAAATAAAATCAAGCAACTACATTTCAAAACAAGTCATTCTTCTTCTGAGACTAGATTGCAGCTCCCAGAGCATCCGGTGGCTTCTCAACCAGAGCTCCCAGAGGCACCCAGTACCGGGCGCACATTTCTGGTGCCTAGACCCTTCATTTGGCTACTTCCTGGCTTTGCTGGAGAGTGGCCCAGTGGGCGATCTATGATATTCCTGAAACCAATATTCATGGCAGGAATAGAAAGTGGGAGGAATGACTAGGTCATTGGCTGCATTTAGACAGGTTACCAGGGTCTCTCATGTGGAGACAGAGTTGGAGGTTAAGAGGTGACAGCCACCAACAGAGTTAAGAGTAATGTTAGAGCAGCTGCCTCTGCACCATCACCATAGCCAGCTCCATCCTGACCTCTCTACCAGTACTGAGTGGGTCCTTACAACAATCTTCCTGAGCAAGCGGGTTCCTAATTCTCTCATTCTTGATATTTGAAAACTCTATCAGTGGTTGTGAGCAGTTTGCCTCAGATGGTGAAGCTGGGTCCAAGCCCAGGCTGAGAACTATTGTCCCTGACCACCAAAGCACAGCCTCCTATGCTGACTGTGTGCCGTAGATGTATGTCCACCAAATTAATGCTTGTGTAAATCTATTCCTATTTTCTTAGAATTCTGCCTTAGCATGTTTAGTATGCCAAACTACTATCCAAAAAGACATCCAAAGAGATGCCCCCGCCCTCCGCAACACAGCAAAATCTCCCCTAAGTCTCCCTGTCCCACATTGCCAGCCATTCCTGAATCTCTGAATATGTACTCAGTCCTAAGGCACCCTGTAAACATACTGGGTTTGCATTTTGCTCTCCTGCTTAATAAATATGTTTTGGAGATATCTCAGTTCTATATATTTCTAATAGTTCAATAGTATCACAGTTCACTCATTCCAGAGTGTGGCATATTTAGATTGGTTGTAGGTAACTGTAATCATTTAAAACATTCAAATTGTTTTAATAATATGTAGTCTCTCTCTCTCTCTCTCTCTCTCTCTCTCTCTCTCTCTCTCTCTCTCTCTGTGTGTGTGTGTGTGTGTGTGTGTGTGTGTGTGTGTGTGTGTGTTCATGTTTGCATGTTTGTGTATAGACTAGCAGTTTACTTATGGAAAGGCTGAGACAAACTTCAAGTGCATCTCAAAATATGAGAGATGGTCACCAGTTACTCTGCAAACAGATTTTGGGAAGTCACACGGATGTGGGCACTGCATTCCTGTGGCTGGCCCCATGATCAAGACAGAGAATCACCAGCCTGGAATGCATTTTTCTGTGACTTCGTTTGTTTTGAACAAGTCATATTTTATTTATGAATATGTATGTTCCTTTTGCCACAATTTATTTACTTGTGTTTTCTTTTCTTTTTTTGTATTTCTAAATTTTTCAGTGTGTGTAGGGGGGGAACTGTTGGCAATTTTAGTGTGTTGATGGGGGAATTGTTGGCAACTCTAATATTTTATACAGTTTTATCAGGAATGTATTTTGAAGCCAGGTGAGTCGGACACATCTGTAACATCTATACTTGGGAAGCTGAGGCAGGAGGATTAGCAGTTGAAAGTCAATCTGGGTTCCAAATTCTAAATCATCACTGGTTCCTGGAGAGCCCTACAAAGTCACATCTGATTCTTTTTCACAAGCTGTGTTCATCTGTGGATATTCTAGCACAGAGTTTGTGCCCACCACAAAAAGTGGGATAATTTTAGCTTTGTGGAGGGGGGAGGCTTGTTTGGTTACAATCCTGATGGAGGAAAATTTCTGACAATTTAAGGTACTTACATTACTTGAAAGGGTCAAGCAAAATCTATGTCCTGCAGAGATAAAGCAGGAGTGGTTAACGGATAGCTTTCTCAATTCTGTGTATTGAAATTGATCTGTTCAAATCTCTAGTCTTATCTGTAGCAAATTTCCCCCCACCCCCCCCCTCTCTCTCTCTCTCTCTCTCTCTCTCTCTCTCTCTCTCTCTCTCTCTCTCTCTCTCTCTCTCTCTCTGTGTGTGTGTGAGTGTGTGTGTGTGTATGTGTGTGTGTGTGTCTTTCCCATCTCTGAGCCCTGCACCCAAGAAATCATCCATCCACACACCATAGAATCTAAATAATAAGTGTATGCACTGAATACAGATTGCTTCTCGGTCATCTTCTCCCAACATGCCACAACTCTTTCTTGAGCAGTGGTTCTTAACCTTCCTGGTGCTGCTGCAACACATTTAGTACAGTTCCTCATGTTGTGGTGACCCTCAACCTTAAAATTATTGTCATTGTTACTCCATAACTATAATTTTGCCACTGTTACAAGTCACATTGTAAATGGCTGATATGTAGATGGCCTTAGGTGACCAATGAAAGGGTCCTTTGACCCCCAAAGGGGCTGAGACCCACAGGTTGAGAACCACCATTCTAGAGTATTCACGTCATACCAGGTGTAACCAGCAGTCAGAGATGATTTTGCAAGTACAAGAGGGTATATGGATTATATGCAAACACCTCACCTCATCTTTCACCTGAGTATCTGAAGATTGTGGTAATTCCCTTTGAATGTCCTTGGTAACCATGAAGAAAATAAGTGGACTGGAATTGGGATCATTTATTTTTCCTTTCTTCACTATATTGAATTGGTCTCTGTAGTTTCTATGGCATCAGCTCACCACCTCAACTACTGTCGCTTTATGATAAGTCTGAAGAATGGGAAAGATGGTCTCTTGGTCCCTAGACACATTACAGCAGTCTGGGTGGCTTGCATGCTGATGTGCAGTGCGGGATCAGCTTTTTGCAGAAAGCTGCTTCCAGCAGCTTCTGTCCAGCCTAAGGTCTTGACTTCCTTTTTGTCGGCTCTGTTGCTTATTGATACCATTACAAACACAGGTGCTTTCTTTGCTTCAGTTTTGGATTGTTTACTAGTGGCATGAGATTGAGTTCTTGAAACATAGCAGAGCTCTGGTTGATATCGGCTGAGACACTTGGTAAAACTGTGATGGGTTGGTTTTTAGCAGAGTCCTTGGGACCAACACTATGAAAGATGAGGTCTGCAAACAGGTGGTTTCACCTTTCCTCTCAACCACGTCCTATAATGTTTGATTCTCACCTAACTTCTCTAGAGGGATCTTCCAGTACAGTCCAGAGGGACGTCCCATGGGTGGACGTCTTTGCTTACTCCATTATCGTAAGGAAATCATTTGCTCTTTTGTCATGAAGCATGTTATTGGCTGTGGCTTTTCACAGGTTTGCGTTCTTGAATCTTCGGTTCTGAGAGATAGTTTTACCTGGTGAAGAATTCTTGGTGGGTGTGTTTTTTTTATCAGCTCCTCCTCTCAACTGCCACACTGCCTCCAACTCCACAGTTTCTGGTGAGACGTTGCTGGAAAGATGAGGAAATGAAGGAAGGACAGATGTGTGGACACGCATACGGAAAGTTGAGCTGCATGGGGCCTTAAGGGACATTGTGCTAAATCAAAATGCTTGAAAGCAATCCTACTGAGAGCAGGCTCAGTGGGCTCCTGGTGCTCAGTAGAGCAGCCCTGGAGTCAAGCCTGGTCTGGGTGGGGTTGCCAGAGCCCCCTCCCCTACTGATTTCTAGCAGGACCTGCTGGGAGGTATCCCTCAAGTCCTGCTCCCCCCCCCCAGAGGCCTCCTCTTCTCATTCTCTGCTACACTCACTCAATAGCAGTGTGGACTGGCAGCCTTCACTCCCTTCCCTGTGCAATGTGGAAGACAGAGGTCAGTGGCAGTCAGTCAGTCCCAGCAGGCGTATGTGCACGCTAATATTCCTGCAGGATTATACAAGGAAAAAGTTCCCAGGGAGAAATGAGTGAATGTGTAAAACCATCCATGCAGGCAAAGGCAGACTCTGGAGCCAGCAACAACAGGAAACTCTGTCATTTGCAACAGCACAAAAAACATTGCACTAAGTGAAAATAGGAGATGCAACATTTCTGTGACCTCACTGACATGTAGCATCGAAGAGACAAACTCAAAGAACAGAATAGAACAGAATAGACAGTGGTCTTCAGTGGATGGGACAAATGAAATGAGGACCAGGTCAACAGATGCCAAGTTTCTGCTAGGCAGAGTGGTAAAGCTATAACACCATTCTAGTGTCTTTTCTGTTATGATAAAGCACTCTGACCAAAAGCAGCTTAGGGGAAGAAAGGGTTTATTTGGCTTACACTTCCAGGTTCCAGGTCATCACTGAAGGAAGTCAGGGCAGACACTCAAACAGGAGCTTGAAGCAGAAACCCCGGAGGAACACACCTGCTGGCTTGCTCACAGGCTCATACTCAGCTAATTTTCTTATACAGAGCAGGCCCACCTACTTAGGGAATGAAGCTGCCCACAGTGGGCTGAGCTCTCTCACATCAATTAACAATCAAGATAATCCCTCCAGTCATGCCCACAGGCCAATCTGATCAGGGCCATTTCTTAACTGGCACTCCCTTCTTAGGTGATGCTAGGCTGTGTCTAATTGATAGTTGAACCACACAGCACAGTGAGTGCTGTACACTGGAGAAGACTCTAGCAAAGGTAGATTTCATATGCTCTTCCATAAAACAAATGAGACAAAAGTAATCGTGAGAAGACTGATCAATCTATGCAACTCCAGCAACCCCTCCCTGTGTATGAAATTAAACCACCATGCTGCACCCTTACACTCATGCAATTTTACTAAAAATTAAAGCACAAAGAGCAACCACCCCTCAGCTGAAGGGCTCTGGATCATGGCTGTGTTTTCAATTGGCCAGGCTTTCTCTGGGAGACTGTGCAGCCACATATCTACCTGCTGCTGGTGGGTTCCTGGGCAGGAATCCACCATCCTCCTGAGGCTGTGCCCTGCTTGTATGGCCTATGATCCTTATTTACCCGAGGATTTCTGCCCCAGGGCTTCCTGGGGTCTCAGGAGTTGATGAACAGCTGTGCCTCAATCCTGGCCAGGTGACAGCTTCTTCCCCAGGCCTTTTGTGATTTCTGTCCTTCCTCTGGCATCTGGAGCAGTTGGCTGTCCCACTTTTCCCTGTTTTGTTTTCATGTGACATCACCACTCTTTTCTGGGTTTGTATGTGTGTGTATGGGGGGGGGGGTCTTATAAGCTGGCAGAGGAAATAGTGATGGAGGTGGCAGCTGAGAATTTCAGGGAGGTCTTCTTAACTCTGGGCCCTGCAGTGAGTGCTGGGCCTTCTAGGAATCTAGGGGGTGCTGAGATAATGTACTTTCCCTGACCTGACACCTTTCCAGGCAGAGTCTCACACAGAGCAAAGTGTGAGAAACTATGACATTTAAAGACACTCACAAGATACCTCCTGCCAACTTGGCGTGGCATCAGCTGCTGTTGGTCACCATGTCCCTCCAACCACTGGACCCTCCCTCCCTCTGGTAATCACTGAACTGGTCACCCTGCTTGCTGCAGCTTAACCAGAATTCAGATGTCACTTATCCTGTCCAAAAGCTGCACTCACCCACCTGTGATGATGGATGACCTCTGGAGCATCATCCACTCTATGCTGAGGCTGGTTGGGGGAAGAGAGGCTATCTCCCAAGAGTATCTGCAGAGTGCCTGGCTCTGCCAGCCTGGAGTGGGAGCAGCCACCACCATGCCTGGGGTAGCTAGGCAGAACTTAGGCTTGTCAACAGAATGCTGGCCTTAGCTTAGATGACCAAGAAAAGCAACAGGTTCAAGAGGAGGGTGTAGTCAGGGCCTGGGGGTGGGAAGTCAGCAGCAGAATGCCCATGGGAAGATGAGGGGAGCTCAGTGAGCTGACACCCCTAAGCACCCGTGGCATGCTGTTGTACCTGTCACACTACTGAGGGGACTGTGAAGGTTGTGGTGGACTGAAAACCACATCTCCATAGATACCCAGGTCCTGAGCCCCAGAAGCACAAATGTGACCTTATATGACATTGCGCAGGTGTGAGTGGAGGGTCTCAAGATTAGAATTAGTCCTCCAGGACCAAGATACCCCTGGGGATTCATTTAAACTTAGTGGATTCAGTACAGGCAGGTCATGTCCCCTCCTTCCAAGCTGAGCATGTGTCCCTGTGTAAGCCCAAGGTTTCAAACAGCCAGCTCATGCACTAAGGACAGGTCCTGGTCCCACAGCCTGGGTGCCTCCCAAACAGATCAAGCTATTCAATTCTCACTTATTCAGAGGGCCTGATCTAGCTGGGGCTCCACAGCTGTTGGTTCATAATTCATGTGCTTTCTTTCGATTGGCTATTTGTCCCTGTGCTTTTTGAAATCTTGGATTCAACAATTCACGCTCTTGCAGTCCCTCCTCTTTCTCGACAGTTGGACACCTGGAGCTCCACCTGGGACCTGGCTGAGGATCTCTGCATCCACTTCCATCAGTTATTGGATGAGAGTTCCAAGACGACTGTTAGGGTGTTTAGTCATCTGATTACCAGACTAGGTCAGATCAGGCTTTCTCTCGACCATTGCCAGCAGACTACAGAGAATGTATCATTGTGGATTTCTGGGGACCTCTCGAGCACTCTGCCTATTCCTGTTCTCATGTGGTCTTCATTTATCATGGCCTGTTATTCCTCTTTCTCCCTTTCTGTTCTTGATCCAGCTGGGATCTCCTGATCCCCTAAGCTTTCTTTCCCTCAAATCTTGCCCTTCATTACTCCCACTGTCGTCCAGGTTGTTTATGTAGATCTCATCCATTTCTCTGTCATTGGGTGATCCCTGTGTCTTTCCTAGGGTCCCGTTTTCTAGGTAGCCTCCCTGGAGTTGTGTAGCAGTCTAGTCACCTTTGTTTTACATCTAATATCCTCCTGTGAGTGAATACATACCATGTTTGTCCTTCTGAATCTGGGTTACCTCACTCAGGATGATTTTTTTCTAGATCCATCCATTTGCCTGCAAACCTCATGATGTCATTGTTTTTCTCTGCTGAGTAGTATTCCATTGTGTATATGTACCATATTTTCTTTATCCGTTCTTCAGTTGAAGGGCATCTAGGTTGTTTCCAGGTTCTGGCTATTACAAACAATGGAGGACATGGAAATGGAGGGGAGGGGCTGGGGGAAAGGTGGGAGGGGGGAGGACAGGGGAACCCATGGCTGATGTATAAAATTAAAACTACTACTACTACTACTACTACTACTACTACTACTACTACTACTATTACTACTACTACTACTACTACTACTACTACTACTACTAATAATAATAATAATAATAATAATAATAATAATAAAATCAGGAAAGTGGTGAAACATTAAAAATCCAAAAAAGCATATTTAATAAATAATTCTGAATGGATAATATTTGAAAAAATATATATTAAGTTTAAATTAACTGACCCAAGTAGAAACAAAATGGATGTTTATAACAAATGTTACTTGACTGGACCTGCCTGAACTGAATCCACCAGGTTTAAATGAATCCCCAGGGGAGTCTTGGCCCTGGAGGAGATGGGAATGGAGGGGAGGGAAGAGGGGGAAGAGGGGGTGGGTCGGGAGGGGGGAGGACAGGAGAACCCATGGCTGACGTAAAATTTTAAAATTACAAAATAAAAAAAAGAAAAATTAAATAAAAAAAAGATTAGTCTGGTGAGGTGAATCCTAAGTGAACTTTCGTCCAATGGACAGAGACAAAACAAGGTTAGATCTACAGAGTGGCCATGTGATGACAAAGACATAGATGGCAGATGGGGCCCAAGTCCAGAACTCCAGGAGCCTCCAGAGCCTGGACCAGTAGGACAGGCCCTCTGCCTCAAGAGAATCAGCCCTCAGGACTCATCCAGGACTTCCATCCTCCAGAGAAGTATGTGGGTGGCTTAGCTGCCACCACAGCCATGAGAAAGCTAAGGGACAGTGAGCTGCCTCATAGGCCACTGGGAGCCTTCCAGACTGACTGCCCATGTGCCCTGCCTCCTTATTCTCTTTTGGACCTCTGTGACTCTGTTCTTATATTTCTTGTTCCCCTTCCCTTCCCTTTCCGTGTGTGTGTGTGTGTGTGTGTGTGTGTGTGTGTGTGTGTGTGTGTGTATGTGTGTGTGTGTATGTGTGTGTGTGTATGTGTGTGTGTGTTTTGTTGTTGTCATGTGTGCATTAGTCTGTGTAAGAGTGTGGGATGTATGTGGGTTGACAGAGGTCACAGTCAGGTAGGTCTCTTCCTCAGTCCCTTTCCACTTTTTATTTATATATTTGAGATCATTTCTCTCAATGAGCTTGGAGCTCCCTGATTGGCTAGTGTGGCTGGCCATGGAGCTTTAGAGATTCCCCTGTCTCCACCTCTCCAGCCCTAGAACTCACTCTGTATACTAGGCTGGCCTCAAAGTCACAGAGATTCACCTGCCTCTGCCACCTGAGTGTTGGGATTACAGGCTTTTTGATGTGGGTTTTGGGAGATCAAACTCAGGTCTTCATGCTTGTGTGGCAAACATTTTAGCTGCTGAGCCATCTCCCCAGCCCTCCCTTTTTTGAGATGGTGCATTAAGTATCCAAAGTTGGCCTCCAACTTGCTATGCAGCCAAGGATGATGTTAGACCTCTGAACCAAGAGCTGAGCTTACAGGCAGGCACTGTAATCTAGTTGATGCAATGCTTGATTGAGGTCAAACCCAGGGCCTTATGCATGCTAGGTCAGCACTGACTAGCCCCCTCTCTCCTCTTTTGTATGGCTTCAAGGGTGTGATTCCCATAAGTCATCAGGATGGGCAAAGGGATTCATCAAATAGTTCCAAATTGTCATTGCTTAACCCACACAAAACACAGTCTGGCTAAGGCAAGTTTGCTGAATCTGGGAGCCTGTCTGTTTGAGCTTTTGGTCACCTGGAAAGCCAGGCTTCTTCTACCCAGTGGCCTACCTCCCCCAAGTCCCTGGGTCTCTGAGCTCAGTGGTAGATGAAGTAATAGAATGTCACAGGGGCCAAACTTTGTTTCAGAGCTTCAGGGCAGCTGGCAAATGCAGTTGGCTGGAGTCCAAGGGAAGGTGAGAGACCAGTGGAGACCAAGGCAGCCTGAGTGATCAGAACCTGGGGCTCAGAGCTCTTCTGCCAACACGCTGGTGAGCCCTCCTGACCGTGCTTGTTAATCTCATGAATATGTAAAGCTAGGGCTACAGTTTAACGCCTAATTTACAAAGGCCTTGTATCTCCAATATTAATACGAATAATAAAAATTAAATGCTGATGAGGGACGTTTGGGTTGCAGAGCTGTTTTGGGCCTGTGTGAGCAACTCTAAACCTCCCTTTATTGAGCCTTATTAATTCCAACGCTTATGAGCTGGGGGCCCTGGCAAGTCACTTTATGTCTTTGAACTGGGCATCCTATTAATGACTGGGGATCAGTACCTGCCTGGCAGTCCTGGGATGGTGAGAGTTCCGGGGTCTGAGCACCTGTGAGGGGATTTGAAGCGGACTTCAGTCCCCCACCTCCACTCCTTTCCCTGGGGAAGACTGCACTAACCTCATTTATAGCCAGAGCAGTAGGTAGCCTGAGCAGTGACTCACCTGTCCCACAACTGCCATGGCCCCTTGGTACCCAGCCGAGGCTCACAGATGCAGGTACTTGTTGGCCTGACCACTTGTTCTTTGGGCCCTAGCCATCTACGTTTGGGCTGAGGGATGCCCACCGAACCTTGGCTGTGTTAGCAAAGTACAGTGACTCTGCATTTATTTGTACCTACCCAAGCTCTGGTATCAGGGGTCAGCCTCAGTTCTTGTTCTCCTGAAGGAGGCAGGATGGTGATCAGTTTTACCCAAAATGTAAACTATAGTAAACAAATCCATGCCTTTAGGGGGGGACTTGGTAATTGGTAATAAGGACATGAATCAGGCTGGGAAGGCAACACTCAGGAGAACAAATGGCTTAGTCCTTAGGAGACAGGAAGGCAACAAGAGAGCTGGGGAGGATGGCCTCTGCCCACTTCTGATCCTGGGACCTAGGTATCCCTTCCTTGGGTCCAGTGTGCCTTTCTGGGTGCCTCCTCGTGCAGAGTGTTCCAGACTGTTCACACTCATTCACTTATAACTTTTAATGAGAGGCAGTCCAGGGCTCTTTCCTCTCCAGGAATCTTACAGCTCTTCCTAACACATCCATTTCTGTTCCTCTAGGTAGTGTCTGGAAGGGCCCTGCCTTGCTGAGCTGCCATTCTGGGACAATGCTTGAGGAGGTCAACGAGGCCCCAGCTGCAAAGATTCTGCTCAGACGGAAACTCCATTCTCTGCTCTCTGACTTGGATCCCTCCTGGGCCTCTGGCTCACTCTGTTTTTCTCCACATCCCTCCTCTGGTCTCATTTAAAATAGAATCCACCAGCAATCAGAGCATGAGGACAATGGCCCAAGTTGGAAACGAACCCCAGCTCTGGTGAAGGGGGGTAGAGATGTTGCTGAAGGATGTCTCCTGCTGGAGACAACGGCCGCCCAGCTCTTCCAAATGGCTCCACTTTTCTAGCTCTGGCTTCCTCCTTAATGGCCATGCCTTCCCTGGAGCCTGGAAACTGGGACAAGGCATTGTCGTGCAGCAGGAGATGGGCTGCCTGGGCTCCTAGGGACCAGTATGTTCCCTGCATCTTGGGCAGTTTCTATCTGAGGAACCAAGACTGAAGGCTCTAAGAACTTAGAAAGGAGGCTTCTTCTACTTTGCAGAACACTAGGGAGGCTGGGGTGTTCAGGGCAGAAGATGGATGCAGCTTGCTTGAGTGGCCCCATGCTGACCAAGCAGGAGGCCAAGGCTTAGGGGAGGATACTGGGTGTAAGTGGTGGGTTCGGGGTGGGGGGCTGAGAACTGTCCTCAAACCTGGGGCCACATAGGTCTTTACTGATAGGTGGAGCTCAGAGAGCTGACCCCATCAGGCCTTCCAGGTAACACAGTCTCATAAACAAGGGCTCTGTGTGGGCCTGTACTGACTGTCCCATCTGTTTTCTAAGAGGTTGACCTCAACTTCAATCCTCCGGGAGGATCACATGCGAATTTGCACCTGTGTCTGGTACAGACATAAGGGCCTGCTGCCAAGCTCTAGTGACCCTCAGCAAAGCCTCACTAGGTGGGTACAGACAAGGCACTGGAGCAACTTACAGCTGATGTGTGGGTGATCAGAGCCAGAGCTCAGCCAAGTCAACTGACCCCAAACCCCATATGGGGGTGTTTCTGATCCCCAAACCTGTTCCCATGTTCAAAGTCTGCCCGAGGGAGCAAGCTTGTCATTGTCTGCTCACATATAACTGTTTCTGTACTTGAAGCTGTGCTAGCCACAACCCTACCCAGTCCTGGAGGGGGCCTACTCTCCAGAGAATCATTAAAGGATTCTCCTGGGGCCCTCTATGGGATCTCCAAGTCCCAGTGTCTTGGAGACCCTTAGATAGGCATCCTAAGCGTGGCTGCATATTCCCAGACTGCATCAACTGTGAAGCTCCTGTAGCAGGTGTGGAAACTGGTGTGCAAAGACTTGGATGTCACAGAACAGGACACGAGGCGCCAGTCTGCCATTTGAAGCGTGAGTGTGGGGGCCAGCTCCTTCACACTCTCCAGAATTCACCAGGCGAACTTGGAAGTAGGGACATGAGAGTGTGCAAATAGCCTTCCAGTGCTCTCTTCTTCAGCTCATGCAGTGTAGAGCCTCTGTGAGGCTTTAGATAGCTTCACAGGCAAAGGGCAATTACAGTTCTGGAGGGAGAAAGAGAGACAGAGATGGGAGATAGGTAGGTAGATAGATAGACTGATAGACAGACAGGTAGACAGACAGACAGACAAGTAGACAGACAGACAGATTGATAGATAGACAGACAGACAGATTGATAGATAGACAGACAGATTGATAGACAGACAGATTGATAGATAGACAGATTGATTGATAGATAGATAGACAGACAGACTGATAGATTGATAGACTGATAGACTGACTGATAGATTGATAGACTGATAGATGATAGATAGACTGATAGATTGATAGATGATAGATGATAGACTGATAGATTGATAGATGATAGACTGACAGACGACTGATTGATAGACTGATTGGATAGATAGATAGATAGATAGATAGATAGATAGATAGATAGATAGATGATAGATAGATAGATCCTTTGTAGCTCATGGTAGCCCTGAACTTGTGACAATCATCCTGCTTCAGCATCCCAAATGCTGAGACTGTGGGAGCACACCACCACATTCACATACACACAGCAGTGAGGGTGGAAGGTAAGAGAAGGAAAGGGGAGGTGAGCAATCTGCATGCTTGCCATATCTTCAGTGCTGCCCTTACAGATAGAGTTTGTGATACCCATGAGCAAATGTGCACCCACAGTGGGTGGGTGGTTCAGAGCACAGCACTGTTGGGGACAGACAGGGCATTGATCCACTTGGAACTCCAAAGTGAAGAAGAGGAGGAAGCCATACTGGGAAGCTCTGGAGCCACACCAAGCCATACCTGGCTTAGGGATCTTGTACATTTCACTCTCTGCTCTGCAGCCTGGCCCTATGGGCCACAGCCTTGTTCTAAAAGATCTACAGTCACATGACCTTCGTTGGGTTCCATCCCAAGACTTTCACTCCTCACACCTCTCTAAGAACAGAATAGGCAGAAGATGAGTAGACCAGTTGGGTGTGTACTAGGACAGTCCTGGAAAGAGGCAGGGAGACTGGCTCATGCCCCAAGTGGTATCTGGGACTGTGGAAGCTGGTCTCTGTGACTTGAGACATTGCCTTTGAGTGCCTATGTCTCCTGATGGGTCCCTAGCTACACAAACACTGTTGCTCTGCATAAAAGGGGAGATAGACAAGTGAGGTCTGCATGAGGAAAATATCAATATTCCAGCAATATCGAGTTCCTGTTTCTCAAATTGTAGAGATAATGGGCAGAAATGACTTGCATTATCGGCCGTCTCTAGTGGGCTCTTTGGTGCATGGGGGCATCAATCCACAGTGCCGGCTGGTGTCGCCTCACAGGGAAATTAAATAATGCTGAGTGACAGCTGATGTGCTCATTACCTGGAGGAAGCCCACCTTCCAAAGGCAAGAATTTAAAGTCTCCACCAGGGCGGAGGAGCCAATTTATAGCCCATCACTCAGGGTTCTGACACGGAACTCTGAGCTTGCCATTTTGTTAATGAGGAATTGCGCTCATCCTAAGAGCCTGTTTCCCTGAAGAGATGCTTGCACGTCCTGGTGAAATTAAGATGACTTTGATAGGGACACACAGCAAATGCTTAATGACTTTTTAACCTCTCATGACTTCAGCTGGAGCAACTACAGACAATTCATCACAGCAATATCAAAGCCCACAAAGGGTGAATCATGGGGAGCAGCTTCTGCCTGAAAGATGGCCCACTCCCACCTACCTCCAACTCCCAAGAACATCTAGGCCTCAGTTTCCCAAGCCTGGACCTCGTGAGTCATGTGTTCAGATGGAGCATGGCTAGCTCAGGCCACACACCAATGATTCCTTACCCTCTATCACCCAAGGGTGCCACCTGGTTGATCCTCCATGCTCCAGTTCCTGTCTCCTCCCATCTGCCACACCCTCTCTAATTCAGCATCCACAGCACTATACTTGGCTGCGCACTGGGCAGCAAGAGGATGCTCCTAGTCTTACGATTGGCTCTCACTGGTTCTCTCATTTGCATACATGAACATCTGCTGTGTAGAGCCAGCAGCCCGACTGACCTGGTGAAGTCAGGGGCAGATGATTCTTTCTTCTGTGGCTGGTTTCTCTAGAATCATCATCATTGACAAAGGCACCAAGCTGGGATTAACAGGCTTGCTGACTTCCTGAGAGATCCAGCCTTGCTGTTTCTGGCTGGCTCTCTGTGGACTCTGCTCTCTGTGAGACATGGTTGTTTACAGTAGAGGTTCACCCTGAAGTAGCAGAACCCTGCTTTTAAGATCTTGATAGGAGAAGACATATGCTTGGAAAAGGGTAGCTAAGGTAAAACACAGTGGTAGGGAAAGGATGCAGGCACTAAATAGAGCACATCCTCTGAATCTCCAATGGCTACTGTGCTCTCTGTCTGGTTCTGTCCTTATGACACTCAGCTGAGTGGCTCACTCTCCATCAAGGCTGTGGATAGAGCAGAGCAGGGCCAGTTGAGCCTCTGGAAGTAGTCACAGCAACCAGGATGTTCCTCTGGGTGCCAAACATGAAAACACAGGTTTCAGGGCTCTGCAGTTGGGAGACATCAGTCCAGGATGGCTGGTACTGCTTCCTTCCCAGGCAGTAAGAGGCTCTGCTTGGCCTCTGAGCTTTCAGGTTCCTGGATTTCTTGGCTGGTGGATGCTATCTCCCAATGGCTTTCCTCATGTTGCCACCCCCAGTCTGTACTTGTCTGTCTCTGTTTTGTTCAGAAACACCAGTCATCTGGTTTAGGAGCCACCCATGTAACCTCATCTTTACCAGCCTCGCTCTAAAACCTTCCACATCAGCCTCACGTTTGGATCTTGCATTAGGACTCTGCCTCTTTTAGGGCCACAACTAAAACCATAGTGAGGGTCAGTTTCCTGGAATCCTTCTTGAGGGATTTTGGTTTGGACATGCCAGAAGCAAAAGTTTCTGGAGAACTAAGTGAACAGTCTGATTGCATCCTGGGCCCAGGACAACAGGTTCTGTTCTCTGCAGCGACAGCCACTCTCTGATCCCCCTCTTCCTCTGTAGGGCATAGAAGAGCAGACACTGGAAGAAATATCCACCCTTCGGGCTTATGTGAGCCTTCTCATGGTAGAGCCAAGGCACCTGGGGGTAACGTGCTGAACTTGGGGATGTCCCTGGGAGATATGGTTAGAGCCAGCACCTCCAAAGCAAAGGTGGTAGGAAGCATAGAAGGCAATTAGTTAGGAATGCCCAGTCAGAACCTCTGGTAAATCCCGGGGTTTACTACCCTTGCTGAGGGGTTAGAGGTTGCCAGCTCAGCAAGCTACTCATTTTGAGGAGCAGGTTCACATCTGTCTCTGCACTGGGGAGCCAGCAGAGGGCCTACTGCCCTTTCTGGTGCCTCTCTGGCCATTTGTCATCATGGCCGTCAATCAGAAATTTCAGAACTGAAAGTTAAATCACAGCCAATTGTCACAGCAGTCATTGCCAAGGCATTAGAGTCCCACTTATGGGATTGTTTTCCAAAATGGCTCATTGGGAAATATTTTCTGCTCAGCTGAAAGTTTTGCTGCAGGGAACACAGCATATGAATTTGAATGATAAACTTGGGGTGTCCATTTGCAAAGCCCAACCTCTCCTGGAGGCTCAGCAGTATCCCTTGATGGCTGTTCATGTATACCCTAGACACACTGCCAACCTTGTTTCCTATGGCACCTGCCACCTGGACTTGATGGACAATGGGGATTCTGCCCTGTAGTGGGTGGAGATGACCCAACCCTACAATAGACATCTATGCATAACCCGTGAATATCACTGGATTTGAAAACTAGGCAGATATCACTAAGAAGACCTTGAGGTCATGGGAGATTCCAGATAACCTCTAAATCAAATCATTGCTGTTCTTAGAAGAGACAGAAAGGAGAGAGAAGACAGGGAAATGTCCTGGTTATAAGATAACCAGCACCGAAAGCCACCAGAACCTCAAGGGACAGCAGGACTCTTCCCCTGGAGACATTGTAAGACTGCTCTGGGGACTGTGACAAGTAACTCATGGAATGGTTTGTCCTAGGTGAGGACTAGGCATTTGGGTACTACACAAGGAATGGTTTGGGCTGGGCAAGGGCATCCAGCAATATCAGGGCACCTAGATGTCACCAATTGGTCCTGATGAGGGCAGGGTTCCACAGTTACCCTGGTTAATAGTGTCAGAGATTCACCTTCTCTTTTGTAACACTCTGTGGGGGCAGCGTGATGGGTTCTGGTATATAAGACTGAACACAGACATTTGCATCAGGGAATGTAGGGAGAGGTCTGTACACAGTGAGGACAGGAGAAGAAAATGCCACAAAAATGGAACAATGTGGCACTCAGCCAGCACCTGACCCCAACTTGAGGGTTGCTGGGGAACATAGTCATACTATATATGGCAATATTAGATCTCTGGTAGACACAGGAGGGAGTTCACGAGTTCAGCCCAGTACAAACATTGACTTCATTTCTCCCCCAAAAGAGCTGGTATGGTACAGGGCTCCCACTGCCAAGTATATGACTTGGCCTGGCCTGGCCTAGGACAAGGCTGTCACTACTGTGATGTGGACAGAGTGGAGAAGGACCAGCCATAGGGATAGTGATGGTGGCATGTACTTCACAACCTTGGAAAGCTAGTGGGTGTGAACACAACCCCCTTCTACCAATAGACCTGTGGGACTGGGCTCTGGGAAGCCTGTGGATATAGAGAGACATGTAGTTAGTAACTGCACCAGAAGCTGCTGCAATCTGCCTCACGGGGGCTTTGGACCTCATTGATTCCTTCTGCAACCACACAGCCCCTCTCATGGGTAAATTTCCAAAGGTTGGCATGGAATTTGGGACTCAAGTAATAAAACTTCAGGCAGACAGATTGAATAAAAACACTGACCATCACATCAGCAAACAAATTCTAATCTGATCACATGAAGTGAGGGGCTGCATGGCAAGGGCCCATTCATAGTTGGTAACAGGTACTTTCCCACTACCCACAATCCCTAGTCTCTCTGGTGATGGTAATAGAAATGCAACTGTCCTGACCAAAGAGCTGCAAGAGAGTCTCCAGAACAAAAGGGCAAATGGGAGACATCCTTGCCCATGCCTAGTGCCAGGGTGATCTTATGTGACAAGCAGCTCTGTGGGCCTCAGGGCCAGCTGGAGAGGTGACTTGTGATGTACAATGGTTAGCACGGGAGGGGATCTGCCCCACATCACGCCATGCAGAATACTCACATGCGTGGCCCCCATAGATATGAGCTGGTTTCCACTCTGCTTTCATTGTACACAAAAACACACATGGGTGAGCACTTGCACGCATGTATGAAATGAACCAGGTAGAGGTGGTCAATGAGTAGGCGTGGCATCACTGAACCCACTGCAAAAGGTAAGAAAGGAAATCAGTAAACTCATGAATTGTGGGAAATGGTGCTGGCACTGCTTCCGTCTGGCTTTCTTGGCCTCCTTACCTGTCGTGGGTACATCTTCCCCATAATAATACAGAGGAAAACATGACATGTACCCAGAAGAACAAAACAATGTGACATATGGCCCAAGCTCCTGATTTGGAGCCAGATCCCAGCAAGAATTTGCCTCCATTTCCCCCATTTTCTACACAGAGAGCCACGTGGTGCCCAGTTTAAGCAGCTCCTGTAAGAGGGTACTGTGAGTGGGTAGAGCCTTTTGGGTACTACATTTGGATGTGTGTACCCTTCTCCAAGGGCATGATAAGTGCTGAGAAAAAGTTCACACCAGGATCTCAGGGTTCGTGTGCTTTCTTCTCATGATCAGAGTATACATACCAGCTTTCCTAACCAGTGGGCACGTCCTGAAAAGGCAAGAACTCACTCTAGAAAAAGAATGCCTCAGGTCAGCAAACTGTGAGTGCACCAAGAACCTACTAGTTGGGTCTGAACCTCTGCAAGAGCTCACTGTCCGTTGGAGACAGCAGAGGCTCCTGGGTCTCCAGAGTTGTCAGTGTGGGCATGAGTCTAACAGCATCCTTCACAGTGCTGAGTGGGGCCAGCACTCTGATGCTGGGCACTGTGCTGGACAGCAAGCCAGCGTCCAGGAAGAGACTATTCCACACAGAGTGATTAGGTCTGTCCTCATTTTCCCCTCTGCCCTGTGTTTACATCAATGAACAGATGGACTCCAGGAGCCCAGAGCACTTCAAGGGGGCTTGGCTAATCCTCTCCATCAGTGAAATACTAGATGCCAGCTATGGTGGGAAGACATGTCAAACCCAACCTCTGCCATTGTATAACACTGTGGCTCCCCAAACATAAGTACTTAGAGAGCATCTATAGAGACTTTATGGGTTAGGGACCAGCTAGCTAAGCAGTCTTTTGAAGCCCATCTGGTACCACTTTCTTTTTTTGCCCTGCCCTCCTCATTCCCTTTAAAACCCACTGTTTCTCACCTAGGAACCATTCATGTGTCCTGTCTGTCTAGCGCTGGGCTTGGGCATGGGTGCTTTTCATTAATTATTGTCAAAATCCAAGAGTAAACTCCCTGTAAGGGCTGCTTGTCACCCACAAGAACAAATCCTCTCCCACTCCCTCCATCTCTCCCCATGGCTTGAGATTAAGGAACATTGTGTGACTGCTCTTGACTGATGTCTGTACACTGGCTACTGGGGGGGGGGGGGGGGGTAAGTGCTTATTCTTTCTTTGGTTAAGTTTTCTGGTTGTCACAGGATTGCAAGAAGGGGCAAATGTCTGATTTACCTTTTAAATGTAATTAATTAATTAACTAGTTAATTAATTTAATGTGTATGTTCCTGAGTGTATGTGTGTATGTGTGTATGTGTGCATGTGAGCTTGCGCACACCATATGTATATGTTGCTTATGAAGGCCAGAAGAGGGCATCTGATCCTTTGGAACTGGGGCTGCAGGTTGTTGTGAGTCACCTGATGTGGGTGCTGGGAATTGATCCTAGGTCCTCAAGAAGAACAGCCAGTGGTCTTAAACATTGAGCTATCTCTCCACCCCTAAACGGACTTTTTATTAGTGTATATTCACTGTATAAAGGGTTGAGTTCCTCTCAACTGTGTCATGAGCTCCGACCATCTTCACTTCCTACACCCTCCCCTCTGCCTCCCCTGTTCACGTTTCTCCTGAGTAATGCCCATTCTACTTTAATATAACAGGTGTGTACCAAAGGGTGCCAGATGGCAAGTGGGTCTCCTGGGGTCATTTAAAAGGAGGGGATGTACAGAGAGTTTGGAAAGTAAGCGCAGAGCTCTCCCGGCCACTGGGGAGGGAGTACATGCTCGGCCCATAAACTCCACCCATTCTTTCCTTTGTGTGTTCATGGAAGAGCCTTGTGACATCATCCCTTGAGTCTCATCTGCCTGTCACTTTAGTTGCCGGCGAAAGTCTACATCATAGTGATCATAAGACTACTAAAGACATGGGAAGTCAGAAGCCTGCCCTCTTGCTTCCTATAAGCAGCTGACTGCCATACCTGAGAACCTCTGGGGACATTTCAAGGCAGACACCTTCCTGGAGCAGCCGCTGGGCAGTGGCTAGCCTTCAGATGAGGGGAGAAGGAACATCTGTCATGAGTTCCTGACTCTGTGCCCAGCAATAGCTCCCTCTGTGGGCAGCTGGGGACATCAGCATGAAGCATACATAGGGCAGGAATGATGAGTCTATTATGTTCCTGGGTCATTTCTTGGAACATCTCATCAAAGTAGTCACTGAAGAGAAGCAGAGCTGCCCTGGTCTCTGTGAGTGGCCCTGGGTTCCCAGTGCTTGCTGGAAGATTGTGTTGTCTCAAGTTTCCATGATCCCAGGTATTGAGAGGGTGTGTGTATGTGTGTGTGTGTGTGTGTGTGTGTGTGTGTGTGTGTGTCCAACGCTGGCCTCTTGATGGGCAGATGTTCCATCCTGGCTGGATTACAGATCTGGTTGAGACCAGGGTTGTCATCTTGATTCTCAACTTGGCACCACAAATCTTAACTGCTAGGATCCCACAGCTTATCCTTAGGTAGACACACCCCAAGGAAGAAGTGATCATGAACTTTGGGACCTGGCAGGTAGGTGACCTTTAAAAACTGGGCCAGAGGTCAGAGGGTGGGCATGGTTAACAACCACATTTTTCTTCGGGGATTATAAGAAAATAAGTGTAAGATCTGCATAGATTAATTTAGACAACAGAAGTCCATGGATGCAAGGGCCAGAGGCACCAGGCAACTACATTGAATGAGTAGAAGGAATATTAAAGCTAAGAGAGGGGGGACAGTCCGTGGCAGCTGTCAGCACAGTCATCCCTGTTTTTGACAAGAGAAATATGGTTTCTTTATGGGATATTGTGTTTTCCGTAAGCCTCGTAATGACATTTTGAAAAACCCAGTGACGTTGATCCAAATTTTAGCTGGGAAGACTATTATTAAAATTGATAATGCTGGCCTAATGCAGTCTAAGTTATGGATACCGGAGATGATAAATCTCGAAAATTTGCATTGTATAAAAACGTTTTAGTAGATGGTTTTGTAGTCAGGAAGATGAGCTGACTTTTTGATTGGCTGCTACAGTGCAGAAGAGTAGAGATAAATGCTGGATAAGGCGGACGCACCTCCAGGGAAGAGTTGGAGAGGATAAACGGCTTTCCTGGGCTGTTCACGAACCTTTACTTCTAATCATTTGGCTGCCTTTACTGTTTGGAATGTGAAGTACCTGCAGGGGTGCAGGACAGGAACCGAGTCTACGACTCATGCAGCTTATTCATCTTTTATGGACTCAGGGACAATGAGGTTGGGGGAAGGTCAGGCTCCTGTTTGAGTGCCCCCCCCACACTGTCCTCACTAGGGGATTGACATCCTTGATTCATTCTCCTGCTGCCTCTCTTGGGCTCTGGTGAAGCCTGGACTCCCAAGCCCAATCATGCAGACCAGCTGAGCAAACAGGCATCTTTCTTATGAGAGAAGCTCCCCACCTCCCACTGGGTTCTGACTCACAGGAGTGAAAGATCTCTTTTCCCTTAAAGGATGCTACACTTGTTGCCATTTTCCCCATCACTGTTATTAGACCATAAATACAAATAACACTGCATCCAATGCTTAATGTCTATGGTAGTTTGAATGAGAAATATTTCCCAGGGGCTCAGGCATTTGAAAACTTGGTTCCCATTTGTTGGCACTGTTTGTAGGGTCTTACTGGGGGATGTACATAATGGGGTGGCAGGCTTTGAGATTAGACAGTCTGGCTGTATTTCTAGTTCACCTCTCTGCCTCTGGCTTTGTTTGAAGATTTGAGCTCTCAGCTCCTAGATCCTGCCACTATGCCTGCCCCTTGTTGCCGTGCTCTCCTTGGAAGATGGACTCATCTCTCTGGGCCTCTAAGTCCCAATTAACTCTTCTATAAGTTGCTACCATCGTGGTGGTGTTTTATCACAGCAACAGAAGAGTAACACACAGTGTTCAAAAACTAAAGACCACACCACAGGGTGAAGAGGTCCCAGCAGGGGATCCAGGTCTCCAACAGGGTTGAATGAGAAGTGAAGGGAATCCAGGTGCAAGTCTTAGGGAGACTCTCACCTTTGGCCATCCACCCTAAGGCAAGGTCCTGCTTCCCTGCATACTGGCACCTCCCCCAAACAGCAGCCGCCCTGGCTTTAGAGCTACAGCATAAACTCCCGTTGTGGCATGTCTTGTTTATTGCTTTGGCGATCTGTGTTTTCTTTGATTTCATCTGTGATTATTATAATTATGCTGCATTGGATGGTGACTTGTCAGATCCTCACTTCTACAGCTCACTTGCAGTGGGCCTGCACTATGTCTGTTTTTGCAGTCTGTCCATGCTTGGGCTGTGCAGGGAGTGGCATCAAGGAAGTGTTGGTTGCTACATGAAGGGCTGACATCGTTTTCCCTGGTGTGATGAACATCTGGAATCACTGATGGTGATTGATGGTGGCTGCAGTGCTCACGACTATACTGAGCACCACTGGATCCAGTGCTTCATTATAGTGAGCCTCTGGGTACATGCGTTACATCTCCATCAAGGAGAATGCCACTGGGCAGCTTTTCTAGCCCAGAGCGGGCAGTGCAGCCCTCTTTTCCCAGACTTCTCTTTGCTAAGCAATGGAAACTCTTGGCAGATGCCAAAAAGAGATGGGCTTTTTAGAAGTAGTTGCTTTCCAGGACTGTGATAAACACCATGGCCAAAAGCAACTTGAGGAGGAACGCGTTTATTTCCTCTTACAACTCTCAGGTCATACTCCATCCCTGAAGGAGGTCAGGGCAAGCACTCCACCCGGGTAGGAACCTGGAGGCAGGAACTGAAGCAGACACCAGGAAGAAATGCTGCTTACTGACTTGCTTCTCCATGTCTTACTCAACCCCCTTTCTTAATCCACCTAGGACTGCCTTCTCAGGGTGATACTGCCCACAGTAGGCTGGGCTCTCCTACATCAATCATTAATCAAAAAAATTCCCCCACAGACCCATCTGATGGAAGCATATTCTCAACTGAGGGACCCTCTTCACAAGTGACCTTAGCTTGTGTCATGCTGACAAAAGCTAGCCGGCATTGGAGTCCAGGGCTGGGAGAACACAATCTGAGTAGGAACCTGGTCGTCCCACAATAGAGCCTGGATGTATGTTCTAAAGACTACTGATGTCCACCCACAAGGCAGCCAAGCCACTGGAAGAGAAGCCACCTGACAGTATCAGGTATGTCTGCCTTACCAAGAAGGGAACAATGGTCAAGACTTTGGGGGAGATGAGGCCCTTCCTCACAGGATCCTAGACGACTCTATTTTGTGTTGAAGGATACATTAAAGAGACCCAGCTCCTGCCAGGCCCAAGTCTGGGGAGCTCTAAATAGCTTTGTCTTTAGGATCCCTGATGCCCAACACTAAGGCACTGGGTACTGCTGGGCATCATACCATGACCCTCTTTCCCTTGGCCTGACAAGTTCTCCTTCTCTCTAAGCAAGATCAGAGAGATAACTGTTTACCTTATAGATACCAGATATAGCTGAAATAGCATGGTAATGCCTGATAATTGAATGGCATGGAAGCCAAGGTCCATGAACTGATATCAGCCTGGATCTGCACACTGGATACCTGGGCAGAGGAAAAGAAACCTGATAAAGGATTTAACTGAGAATTAGAGCTCCCCATGTTACAGGCAGAATCCCCAGCCTGCACCTTAATATCATCTACAGACTCCAACTAAGGACAGAGACTGTTGCAACTGGAATGAGAGAGGACAATCCCTTGAACCAGACACCAGGATTCTCTAGCATGAACTGGGAGTGTGCAGGAGAGTATTAGCAGTCATGTATAAATACTCTTTCTCTTATTTTCAGTCCTGCAGGTGTAGCAAGTGTAGCCCAGGGAGTCCCTTGTGTACCAGAGGCAACCATGCAGCCTCTGAACTGCACCCTCAGCCCATTTTAAATGTTCTGTGTCAAGACAGGATCTCGTTGATTGTCTAGGCTGAGCGTGAACTTTCTATATGGCCCAGGCCAGCCTTGAAGTTGTGCCTTCTGCCTTAGCCTTATCAACATAAAAACACAACCCTTACAACAGAGGGGATTAGAGACAGATTATTCAGGAGTTCAATATGAGTGACCCATGGCACAGGAACACAGATTTAGGTTACCCAAAATTCCATGTTCCAAGTGTAACAGTTTCATGATGTTTTTATCATAATAACACAAAGAAAGTCACCAATCAAGGCACCTTTTAAATACATTGATGGAAACATTGGGTGGGTGGGTTATAGCAAAGCGGGGGAACCTCCACTGTTGACCTCAGATGCCGTCTTCTTATACTCAGTCTTTTGATTGATGGAAATCAATGGTCAATTAACAAATTTGGAAAGGTTTTTTATCTGTTAGTCATAGGTTAGTGGGGCACACAAAGGTGTGGGTAAAGAATAATTACTAAGGGGGTAAAGATAGTCCAAGAGAAACTGTAATTATATTCTGGATTTGCAACATTCCAGCTTCTCCACAATCATTGAGATTCTCATGCATCTGTTAATTACCTTGTAGAAGTAATTTACCGTGTAAAGTATGGTTCTTCCCAGAAACTTTCATTTGAAGCTTAGCTCTAAGTAGCTGTGACTATAGTGGTGGGGTGGCTCTGTTTTCCTTCCTTATCCTCCCCTCCCTCTCTTCTTCTTTCTCCCTCTTTTCTGGTGTTGAGGTAGAACTTTGTACTTCATACGTGCTCAACACATGCTTTGTTGCCTAATAACATCCCAGCCCCTACAAGTGTACTCAAAACCAACAACATCATAAAACGTCTCAACAGATAAATCGAAGTCACCAAAAGGAGCCAAGGGGAAAATGCAGAACTAAAAATACACAGACTCAAGTGCCTGCTGGGTGTGTCAGTGATAGAAGTCAAAGCTCAAAGAGGCCAAACGAGTGCTCTCCGAGACACACAGAGAGAAACCTCTAAATCAGAACAAACAGCTTGAGGGCAGACATACATACAGATCTGCTGGCATCTGTGGGATGAGCACAGAGCTGGAAGTTCAGATCCTCACAGAATATTAAAAAGTGTTTGAATTAAAGAACCCAAGGTAAAGATGGAGATGAAGGGGAACTGCACAAGCCACAGGATTAAAATAGAACCTGGGAGACACACCTTAACCAAGATTCAGAATAACCTGGAAAAAAAAAAAAAACCTAGCCAGAGCCACATGGAGCCATGGAAGATCACCAACTTGAGTGAGGATTTCTCATCTGAAGCTGGAATGAACAGTGTGAGTGTTCATTACTGAAAGAATGCTAAACCATGAGTTCTAAGTCTGGAAACGGGTTCCCTAAAGAGTGAAGAGGAAGTAAAAATGTCCTCAGACAGAGAAGCTAGAACAATCTGTGTCCCAAATCTCCCCTCAAAGGCTGGCCAAGAAAGGTCTTCAAGTGAGTGGCAGTCACAGTCAGATGAGCTCTGAACTGTCAGGACAGAATGAGGAAAAGGGACAGAGAGAAGGGGAAGCTCAAACTTCATTGGTTCCTTTGGGGTGTGGGAGATTGAGTCCAGGGCCTCACACATGCTGGGCAAGGCCTTTACTACTGAGCTATACCCTAACCCCTCACTTCTTATTTTGAGGCAGGGTCTCATTAAGTCACCCAGGACTTGAGTTTCTCTTCCTTCTACCTCCACCTTCCAAGTGGCTGAGATGACCGGCAGGCTTATGCAACAGAAATCACACTTTATGATTTAAAAAAGTAATACTCTTTTGTATCCAAAACAACATTTGAAAATCAGGAAAATGAAAGAATGCAAATGGGATTGAGGACTCCACTGTATTTGGAACAATGCTGTTATCGGTGGACTGTGGGGAGTCATATGTGTGTATTGAGAAGTATCCAGAATGACTACACAAGAGCACACACTAGCATTGCTAAGACCATGATGACAGATTCCCAAAATATAATCATTTAACACAAAAGATACCAAGAAACAGATAAATGAGATTTTAAAACAAGAAAATGACAGACAACTACTAACCTATCAAAGATTGCCTAGAGTATAGGTGATTACATGCATAACCCATAAAAATATTCAGAGGTTTGAAGAATGGATACACCCCTACATACACAATACAACTTCATAGCCTTATCCACATTCCAAGTGTGTGCCAGTTGTAAGGAAGTCATTTTATATCAGCAGTACAGACAAGAAGGAAATAAGATGATGGACAAGGATGCACTGTGTAGACATCCATAAAAATTAAAAGGCACTCATTGTGTTGATATCTAATACAATAAAATTCAAAACAAAAAATTTGCTAGACACAATGAATTTGCATAGTAATAGGAATATCAGCCCACCAGGAAGTATGAGGATCGTAAGAGTATATACAACCAAACAATAATGCCACCACTTATAATCAATAGATATAAAATGAGAGCCATGGATCACTAGTACAGGTCTTGTCTAGGTTACTTTCACTAACTTGACACAACCTAGACTTACCTGGGGAAAGAACATTAATTAAAGTCTTGGGTAGATAAAGTTGGCCTGTAGAGGACTGTCTAGAATATTAACTGATGCAGAAGGGACTAACTCACTGTGAGTAACACCATTCCCTAGGCAGGTGGACCTGGGCTGTATAAGAAAGCTTAACTGACAATGGGTCTGCCCACAGGCCATCAAATAATGCTCTTCTGTGGCCTCTATTGTGCTTGGCTCTGGAATAAGTTCCTTTGTTGGAAGTAATGCTGTGTAGAATATCAAGTCAGTCTGCATTTAACTTCCTGCCTTGAGGATATGCTTTTACTTACTTCAGTGGTAGATGTGAGCTGAAATTATAAGCTGAATAAGTTCCTTTCCTTATAAGTTGCCTGTGGTCAGAGTGCTTTGTCACTGCAACAGAAATGAACTCAGAATGAATGGCAACTAGGACATTGTCTCCAAGACATATATTAAGAAACATCTACATTAAAGGAACACATTCTAGAAATGTCTTCTAGTGCATGTATATAGAATGCTGCATGGAAGCCTCAGAATATTCGCCAAGAAGTGAGTCTTATCCCATGCACAACATCCCACAGTAAATGTTTTCTACCATGAAGGGATCAAACTAAAAATTAAGAAAATCTATTATTTGTCAAAATGTGTGGGGTGTAGTTCAGATGAAAAGGGAATTTATTTTACACAATTTTGGATTTTAAAATGTGTAAGTCTAATTTAATTACACTCTCAGGAAACAAGGAACACTTCCAAATCAATGACCTGAATTGCTACCTAAAGAAAAAAGAGGATCACAGTAAATAAACAGGAAAAGAATAAAAGGGGCATAGTGTACACCTGTAATGCTAGTGTCTAGGGAGGGTTCTCATAAGTTTGAGGCCATCCTGGGCTACATAGAACACTCTAGGACAGCCTTGATTACAGTGTGAGACTCTGTCAAAAGAAAGAAAGAAAGAGAAAAAGAAGAAGAAAGAGAAAGAAAGAAAAAGAAAGAAAGAGAAAGGAAGGAAGAAGGAAGGAAGGAAGAAGAAAGAAAGAAAGAAAGAAAGAAAGAAAGAAAGAAAGAAAGAAAGAAAGAAAGAAGGAAGGAAAGAAGAAAGAAAGAAAGGAAGGAAGGAAGGAAGGAAGGAAGGAAGGAAGAAGAAAGAAGAAAAGAAAGAAAGAAAGAAAGGAGGGAAGGAAGGAAGGAAGGAAGAAGGGGAGAAAGAAAGAAAGGGAGAAAGGGAGAAAGAAAAAGAGCTCAAAAGCAAGAGAAAAAAAGATTGAGTGAAGGAAATAAAGTGGCAGGAGCCAATGAGATTGAAAATAAGAGAGTGGGAGGGGATAAGAGATAATATGATCAATGAACATTATGTGTGTAATAAAATAGTGAAAAGGGGGAAGAAACAAAGAAATATAAGACAAAGCAATTGAACAAAATGTTGCTGCTGTTGTTTTATACAGAAAATGCATAAAATTGGCAATCCCATATCAGAATAGAGAAAAATGAAGAGTAAAGAAACAAGATAGCCAACATTGCGGATGCTCAAGGAGCTATCACTACAGATCCTATGTATAAAGTACAACAAAGAAAGAAAACAAGCAACACATTCTCATACATTCAGTGGCTCACAAGTCTAATGCCTTAAAACAGTACCAAAATTCAACAAAGATAAAATAATCTAACTGAAACTAAAACTGCTAAATAAGTAGATCTCCTACAAGGAAATTTTCAGGATCAGACGTTTTGCTGGATAATTCTGATATTTAAAGAAGTGACAATGATTTCACATACTATCTTCCAGGAAATGGAAGAGGAAAGAACACTTCCCAACTCCTCTCACAAAGTCAGCATTAACCTGACATCAATGTCAAATGAGGGTAGCATAAGAAATGAAAACCAGGGGTTAGGGATTTAGCTCAGTGGTAAAGCACTTGCCTAGCAAGCACAAGGCCCTGGGTTCGATCCTCAGCTCAAAAAAAAAAAGGAATGAGAACCAGAAACCATAATCATAATCTTCCATGAACTTGACACAGTCATACTCAACAAAACAATAGAAGCCTGGATTTTAAAATACATGTAGTAGTGGTGTGTGATGATTGGAGTTTATTCCAGATGTGCAACATCTGGGATCAATCTATGTGATCTACCACACAAATGCACCAAAGAATAAAAACCATATGCTTACATGAATTGGATGAGCAAAGTACTCTTGACTAGTGCAATGCTTTCTCATGAGAGAAACTCAGAAGTTAGAAACACAGTGGAAATGGTTCTTAATAAAAATACTATGGCTTGTATCACATTTAGTGGTAAAATGCTAAATGATTTCTCCAGAAACAGAGAGCAGGGCAGGATGGCCACTCTCACAACCTGCATTCTACAATAGTATTTGACCTAGCTCCTGAAATTGGGTGAGGGGAAAGAAGGGCATATGGTTGGTTGGAAAGCAAGAATTGAAATGATGTCTGTTTGAAGATGATGACACTGTTATCACAAAAAATCCACAAAAATGTTGTACAGTGAATAGAATCAGCAAAGATATAAGATAAAAGATGGATATACAAAGCATTTACAAACTTGCACTCTAAAAGAAAGCAAGATAAAACTGAGACATGTTGTCCCTCACACACTCTCAGAAGAACAAACACACATGGGATCTGTATGCTGAAAAGACTGCTTTCTGCTTTTTTACATTATTTCTATTACTTTTTCCATTTTTTGAAGTGTGTGGTGTACATGTATGTGCTCATGCTTGTATGTGATATATAGGCATATGTATGTGGATGTGTGTTCACCTGTGTGACTGTGTGAGAGTGGGTGTGAAAACTTGATTTGCTGTCAGGAATCATCCTCATTGGCTCTTCCACCTTATTCAGTGAGGCAGGGTCTCCCCATAAAACCCAGAGCTCAACAATGACTATTCTCCTTACACAGCTTTCCAGAATTACAGGCAGCCACCATACCCACCACCTGGTATTTTCATTGGTTCTGAAGATCTGAACTCTGGTCCTCACTGCTTCATGGCAATCTGAGCAATGTCCCCAGTCTCAAATTATTTTTTGTGAGATAGGATATTACTATGTGGCCCAGGATGACCTTGAATACATGATCCTCCATCCCAGCCCATGTCCTGGGATGACAGTTGTGTATCATTAAGACTGGCTTAAAAAATTAAATATGAGCAAAAATATTCACAGAATACTTACATAAACAGAAAGACACTCTACATTCATAGTTTGGAAGGTTTATATACAGAGTGAATAGATATCCATAGACCAAAATAATGAACCTCCACCTAAAATTCAAACCTTACAGAAATTAATGAAAACATGTCACAGACTTAAATTAAAATGTATAACTCTTTTAGGACAAAGTGAAAGAAAATCTGCAGAATCCATGTTCTGCACATAGTTCTTAGATTTGACACAAAAATCACTTATCTGAAATGGGGAAATTGAACCTTATCAGAATCTAAAACATTTCCTTTGAAAAAGGTTATCCAGAGAAAGATAGAAAAATGTTCCAAACCAGGAGTCTGACTAAATGTGGAACATGCTCTCAAAATTCATCAAAAGAAATAATTGAATTAGGAAATGGGCATAAGATCTGGTCTTCTAGTGACTTCTTCTGAGAGCAGGCCACTTTACAGTTCTCTCAATGAAAACCACATGTGACATTTTCAGTTGTCACCAGAGTCAGACCTCACGTGAAGAAGGCTTCAGCAGAGTGTATCAAGAACAAGCCATTGCAGAAATGCAAGATGATGAAGACATGGCTCAGTGAGCCAACTACTCACCTCACCAGTGTAAGGACTCGAGTTTACTCCTCAGAATCCATGTAAAGATTTGGAGTCCTGTACCTGTAATCCACAGCTGAGGCGGCAGAGACAGGCAGATCTCTGGACTTGGTGGTCAAGCCTCTTAGCTAAGTTAGCTAGATCTCAGGCAATGAAGAGGCCTTGTTTCATAACCCAAGTGGGGGGCACTCCTAGTGTCCCCTAGTTAGGTTGACCCATAGCCTCCATATGTACATGTGCACCCACATACACATATACTAGGGGATATTAACTTCTGAGGGTGCTGTGGAGGGTAGAGCTGTGTGCTAGCCCTGATGGACACAGTAGACTTATAGGATTAAAACCTTGTCATCTCCCCACCTTGTTTGGATTCCTTGGCATTTGAAGGATGCTCAGTTCAGGTAGACAGTGTAGGATGAGAGCACCTAGTGGACATGAGAGGCGACTCCTTTGAGATGCACCCTTACCTCAGAGCAGTCAGAATTATTAGAACTAACCACATCACCCTAGGACAGTTCTGTGAAGAACTCATCACTTAGATGCTGAATAAAGATGACCCTCAGGAAACAGGCCAGGCTCCCATGGAGAAGTGAGCCTGGGGTTCCTCTCCACACAGCCAGGCTCTGTTCCAGGACCCTCTGAGGCCTCACTTCAAAAGCCTGCATCTAAAGCATTTGAGATAAAAATTGGGTCTCTGGATGGACTCAGCACTGAAATGAGGGTTGTGAGGTGTGACCCAGAATGGAAAATTGTAAAAGTAATAATGCTTTTGAAAGCTGTCTGTCTGTCTACACATGATCCCAGTCTTGACTGCAACATTTGGGCATCTCCATTTGGCTCCAAATAGGCAGAGGCCTCACCTTTAGGCTGTATGTCTTTGTGACAGAATGCAGGACAGACCCTACCAACTGAGGAGGTCTTGTGAGGAGGCCACTAAGGGGTTGAGCCTTTGGAATACTAAAGTAGGTGATGGCCTGGGGTCCTTGGGCACTGAGAGTTACTGGAAGCCCTGGTCACTGAATGGAGTGAACTCAACAGAGGTCAGAGGTGGGGAGTCAGTCCTTGTGGGATCCTCACAGAGGTTCTTTCAGGTAGGAGGGAAGAGGGCCACAGAGGACAGGCAGCCTGCCCATTTTGTAGTGGGAAGGTCAGGTTCTCTTCTATGCTTGTGTTTTCTGTGGTGGAGATGAACCAGATCCAAGTGCACAGCTCCACGCAGCTCCTGAAGCTCTTCTCTGTCCTGTCCTGGCCCAAGGAGCTCAGGCCATCAGTGGACTGCCTTACAGGGCCTCTTCAGTGGCTAGTGTCTGCCACGGGCTCCATCACAGAAACATCCTGGCTTAGGGGGCCTAGATACTGCCTGTTTGGGGCCAAAGGGTGAAGTCTGGGGCAGAGGAAGGTGAACTGCTTCCTTCTAGGAAGATAGGAAAAGCTCACAGTTGCCAAACCTAGGCCTTGGGGAAACCACCCTATAGTTTAGGTGTCCTGCCAGAAGGGTGGCAGCTGGACAAGTGAGAGGACAGCTAAGGAAGTCTGTTGGAAGCTGGTTTTCTGAGGTGCTGGAGAACCAGTGTCACATTCACCGTGATGCCCTGGAAGCAGAGGGCTTCCTGCAGATCTGACCTCTCATCGAATCACCCTCATATTCCCCACCATGTGGCACTTTGGTGCCAGGAGACCAGAATACATATCTTTCCTCCCCAACTTGCGCCTTCCTTTTTTGGTATTCACTTTACACACCAACCACAGGTCGCCTTCTCATCCTTCCTCCAACAGGGTGAGTTCTCCCATGGGGGAGAGCTAAGCCTGGTACGTTCAGTTGAGGGAGGACCAAGCCCCGCCCTGCTTTATCAGGGGTAAGCAAGGTGTCTGACCATAGATAATGAGATCCAGAAAGCCGGCTCATGCACTAGGGATAGGTCCTGATCACACTGCCATGGGCCCCTCAAACAGATCCAACTACACAACTGTCTTCCATATGCAGAGGGTCTAGTCCAGTCCCATGCAGGTTCCAAGGCTGTTGGTCTAAAGTTCGTGAGTTCCTTTGAGCTTGGTTCAGTTGTCTCTGTAGGTGATGCTTGCTTGTAGATCTCTGCATCCACTTCCATCAGTTACTGGATGAAGGCTCTATGATGACGTTAGAGTATTCACCAATCTGATTACCAAAGTAGGCCAGTTCAGGCAACCTCACTATTGTTGCTAGTAGTCTAATCCGGGGTCGATCTTGTAGATTCCTGGAAATTTCCCTAGTACCAGGTTTCTCCCTTACCCCATAATGTCTCCCTCTATGAAGATATCTCTTTCATTGCTCTCCCACTCCATCTCTCCCCCAACTTGACCACCCTGTTTCCTCATGTTCTCATCCCCATTCCCTCCGCTCTATTACTCCCCCCCACTATGCCCAGTTTACTCATCAGGATCTCCTCTGTTTTTCCTTCCCAAGGTGATTTGTACATCCATCTTAGGATCCTTCCATTTCCTGGCTTCTCTGGAACTGTGGGTTATAGTCTGATTGTCCTTTGCTTTACATCTAGTATCCACTTATGAGTGAGTACATACCATGTTTGTCTTTCTGAGTCTGGGTTACCTCACTCAGGATGATATTTTCTAGTTCCATCCATTTGCCTGCAAATTTCATGATGTCATTGTGTTTTATAGCTAAATAATATTCCATTGTGTATATGTACCACATTTTCTTTATCCATTCTTCAATTGAGGGGAATCTAGGTTGCTTCCAGGTTCTGGCTATTATGAATATTGCTGATATGAACACAGTTGAGCAAGTGTCCTTGTGTTATGCTTGAACATCCCTTGGGTATATTCTCAAGAGTAGTATCATTGGGTTTTGAGGTAGATTGATTCCCAATTTTTCTGAGAAACCACCATACTGATTTCCACAGTGGCTGTACAAGTTTGCATTCCCACCAACAGTGGAGGAGTGTCCCCTTGCTCTGCATTCTCTCCAAGATAAGATGTTATCAGTGTTTTTGATCTTAGCCATTTTGGCAGGTGTAAGATGGTATCTCAGAGTTGTTTTAATTTGCATTTCCCTGATGACTAAAGATGTTGAGCAATTTCTTAAATGTCTTTCGGCCATTTGGGATTTTTCTGTTGAGAATTATCTGTTCAGATCTGTAGCCCATTTTTTATTTGAATTGTTTGGTATTTTGCTGTCTAGTTTCTTGAGTTCTTTATATATTTTGGAGATCAGCCCTCTCTCAGATGTGGGCTTGGTGAAGATCTTTTCCCATTTGTAGGCTGTCATTTTGTTTTATTTACTGTGTCCTTTGCTTTACAGAAGATTCTCATTTTCAGGAGGTCCCATTTATTAATTGTTGCTTTCGGTAACTGTAAAACTCATGTTATATTTAGGAAGTTGTCTCCTGTATCAATACTTTCTAGGCTACATTCTACTTTCTCCTCTACAAGGCTCAGTATAGCTAGATTTATGTTAGGGTCTTTGATCCACTTGGATTTGAATTTTCTGCATGGCGATAGATTTGGATCATTTGCAATCTTCTACATGTTGACATCCAGTTATGCCAGCACCATTTGTTGAAGATGCTTTCTCTTTTTCCACTGTGCAACACCTGGGCCTTCTGGATGATGTTTACCAGAGTCCCATTCTTTCTAGAGAGGCCGTTGCAATCCCACCACAGGTGATATAATCTATCCCTACAGAGTTCAGTCAGCAAGGTCTTTAGTCTGCATGAGAAGCTGCAACAAGGAACTGGGCCTCAGGATGGTGCAACATCCACTCCGAGCCTCCTTATATAAGGAGGCCCCCACACTGCCAGTGCTCCCAGGCTGCACAGAGCCCAGCACTGAAAGGACACTGGTGACGACCATGGTTGGGCACAAGTACACTTTGAACCTAGAATAAATATCATTATCATACAGCTGGTCAGTGGCTAAGTGAGGGCCAGGAGCCACTCAGACAGGTATGTTTCTGCACACCATGTGTGAACCACTTGGGTAGGCAGAGCAGGAAGCTGGAGCCATGCAAAAGCTCCCAGCTGTACAGAAATGTTGGACACTGCCTTGCAATGTGTTCACAACAGTATCTGCCAGGCTGCCCTGACTGCAGGGCTGTTCTTCTGTGGCCTCAGGCTTCCATTTCCAAGCTCTACGTCTGTGTCCCTAAAGCATTCCAGGAAAAACTGAGGCTTTTTGGTAAGCCAAAGCTGCCCTCTGCAAGACAGCACTGGGGCTCCCCAGGCCTCCAGTAATGCACCTCATGGCCTCTCCCATTGGAAACTCCTGCCTTTTCTCCAGATGGACCATTGCTATCCACTTCCTGGTAAGCACAGAAACTGCCCAAGCTAACAAGAGGTGCTTGGGCCCCAGTCTCTTCATCTTATCTCATGGGAGCTCCAGTCAAGACATCTAGGGTTCAGGGCAAACACACAATTAAGTTTTCAGACTTTTCTCTGACCATGTTTCCTGCAAAGTTGGCTAGTGGCTAAGCTGTCCACAATTTGATTTCTCACAGCTTTCCTATAAAGATTTCTATTGCTGTGAAGAGACACTATGACCAGGGCCACTCTTACAAAGGAAAACATTTAATTGGGGCTGACATACAGTTTCAGAGGTTTAGTCCACTATCATCATGGTGAGAAGCATGGCAGCATGCAGGCAGACATGGTGCTGGAGAGGAAGCTGAGAGTTCTACTTCTTGATCTACGGGTTGCAGAGGAGACTATGTGCCACACTGGGTGTAGCTTGAGCATATAAGACCTCAAAGTTCATCCTCATGGTGACACACTTCCTCCAAAAAGACCACACCTACTTCAAAAAAGGCCACACCTCCTAATAGTACCACTCCCTGTGGGTCAAACATTCAAACACAGGTGTATATAGGGTCTGTACCTATTCAAACCACCATACATCTCATCTATGGCATCTGGAGGCAGGTGCATCACAGGATGGCTACCCCTGATATGCCCGTGTTCTATCTAATTGCAAGAACCAGATTTTGATAGAAATTATAACATAGCTTATTTTTTATTGATCTGATTAGCCAGAGTCGGCCATTTTCACAAGATGGAACGTCAACAGAAAGGCTCAGTAGGATGGTCACCTTCACCCCAGAGCGGCTATGCTCACACCAACACTGCCAGACTGTCTTTGGGAAATTCAAGTTTCGTTTTCCTCAAAAGGTCAATTTTCCTTGATTAGAAAAGAGAGGAGCTGACCCTGTCAAGTTCCCTCTGTCTTTTGTGAGCAGAGAAGAAAGTACATGTGACCAAAGCTTGGGTACAATTTTCTTCCTTTACACATTAAAAAGGGAAGAAGAAAGCAATTCAGGGCCCTATGGGAAGAGCCTGCTGGCTGAACTCCAGTGGGGCTGCAGTCTATGCTTACCACCTCTGGGTGTTGCTACATGGAGCTGAGGCCTCAGACACTGCAGGTTCTGAGTACACTTGCCGGCTCTCCAGGGAGCCTCCTAAATGCCAATTGAACAAAAAGAGGTTTTTCTAATTAGCAAAATAATTAAGACAATTGGAAAAAAGTACACAGCTCTGAGAGTTAGAAGCAGGGCCTGCTGGGAGGGACGCTGGAGACTCTTGTCGTGGTAGGGTAAAAAAAAACAACAGTGTCCAGGGAAGATGGGAAGCCAACAAAAGAATTGCCAGAGAGACATCTCTGTTCTCAGCTCACCCAATTTTAGGCCTCTCCAGAAAGTTCCTCACCAAGGCAGGTGATGAAGCTTTGCTAGGAGCTTGGTGGGAAAGGGTCCAGGACCCCTGATAGCCCCACCGCCCCACGCCATGCTCTTGAATCTGCTCACACCCGAGAACAGCAGGAGAAGACAGCCAGAGCCTGGAGAGAAGTTGAAGGCACAAGGGGTCTTGACCTGATGGCTCCATATGGGGGTCAAATCACTGTGTCTTGCTTGTAGATCCACAGCCAGGGCTCTAGGGTGCAGGCTTTTGCTCCTCAGTTGGTACTAGGAAAGAGTGGGTGTTCAACCCGCAGCAAGGCCTTCTCTTGGGGTTTTTCACCTCTCTGAAGGGGCTACAGTTTGTGGCAGCCTGTGCAAGCTTCATCTCCACTCTGAGCCTAGACCTCCCTGTGTCTGTGACTCACTCTTCATCCCACCCCACATTGTCTGTGATCTTGGTCTGCTCAATCACATAGTTGTGGGGGGAGACACATAGGAGCACAGGGCAGCCCACACCATGCTCCAGGGATCCACAAAGGTGGGTGTGGTTCATATCCCTTTACCCAAATTTTAGCTTATATTATACCAGAGGCAGTACCCTGAGAATGAGCTAGGATAGACAGCCCATCCATCCAGGTGACAGATGTGAGGTTCAGAGTTGGAGTAGGGAGATGGCCTGTCCTCCTACTTCACCTACCACTGTTCCAATGACCAATGTCAAGATTTATCAGCCAGGCGGTGGTGGCACACACCTTTAATCCCAGCACTCGGGAGGCAGAGGCAGGCGGATCTTTGTGAGTGTGAGTTCAGCCTGGTCTACAGAGCAGGATCCAGGAAAGGCACAAGGCTACACAGAGAAACCATGTCTAGAAAAAAAAAAATATTTATCAGGGTGGCTGGTGCTGGGCTATGGAGCCTCAGAAACATGAGTAGCAGGGTCCCACTCTGAAAATAGGCAGATGTGTGCAAAACACAATATACAGCTGTCCCTTGACTGAATCTAACCTAGCAATCAGACTTCAAAAAAAATAGGAATGCCCCAGATATTACTGGGAAATTCTTTTTTTCTAGAAGCATCCATAGTCTTGTTTGCCAATGTAAAGGCTCTTGCAGTTGGCAAGGTTCCACTGCTCATGTCACACTTTCAATGTTAAAATCATCTGTTTGGGGGGAGCTGCAGGTGGCAGGCCATGTACATGTGGGCGCACCTGCCATCTTGTATAAGCCCAGCAGCAATACCTCCAATGGCTACTGCTACCTGGGTGGACCCCTGTCTTCCTGTCATCCATGAACCAATGCATTTCTTTTTGGTGACTATAAGCTAGCCCCAGTCACATATGTGGGGTGCTTTATAACTGCTCCCCACTCCCAGGTGTGGATGATTTCTCTCTAAGAATCATAAAGTTAGTTGTCTTGTGAACAAGCCACCATGCCCCTGGCTTCCCTCTATGCTGTGATGTCTTGTCCTGTGTAGTCCATGGGACTTGGACAGCTCTTTTTCTCTTGTAGCTCTGCCACCTGGACTACAGGACACTTGGCACTTAGCTTGGGAAGACAGCCCAGTCCCAGCAGCTTCAGCAACAAGTAGCAGGTCACCTCTACCCAGGGTTTCTGGACAGACTGGCCCCTGGGTGTGCTTCTCATTGGTGAGCTCAAGACAAAGCAGTGGGGAGTGCTGACGGGGCAGTGCGGATTCACCACTTGCAGCAGAAAAACAAAAAACAAAAAACCAAGAGAATGCACACACTGGGGAGAGGGAGGAGGAGCATAACACTGGGTAGTCCTTGGAAGTGAGTCAGCCTGATAAACTTGCTTATCAGAGCTTTGAAATGTAGCCTCAGCCTTGGCCTGCTCTAAGGACGGGAAAGAGGAAAAGAGACAGAGCATAGCTTGTTCATAACTGTGAATATTTTACTGAAAAATCCCAAGAATCAGTGGGCAAACCACAGAGATGGGTGCAGGGTCAATGCCAGGTCAAGACTCTGGTGCCCGCTGGCAAAGTCAATAGAGAAAGCTCTTTGTAGAGGCAAACAGCTCCCAGCTCCCCATGCAGACACAAAGGATGGGCAAAAAGAGCCCAGTGCCCCCAAAGGAACACTGGAGGCCACATAGGAACTGGCATGCAGAATAGGGGGCCTGACCCAGATCCATGAGGCTTTTCAAGGGGTACACTACCTTGAGAAGAGACACTGGGCAGAAGAGAGAGGAATGGTCACAATACTACCAGTTGTGTCGGGCTACTGGGTTTTCACATGGAAAAAATATAAGATCCAGCCTCAGCTAATATCCATACAAAGCCAAGACTCAAGTGGGTGGATGGCCAGGTTTAAAATTAAAATGTTAAAATACTCAGAAGAAAATAAGAGATTCTATCTTTATGACCTGAATTAGCTAAAGACATGTCAAAAAGTCCCAGTAAGCCTGCCTAAAAAAAAAAAAAAAAAATTCTTTCAACCGCACGAAACTTTGAATTTCTACAAAATAGGAAACATCATAGATAATAACAGACAACCATGGGCCTGAGAAAAATGCAGCCATGTGAGCTGGCAAAATGTGACAGTCAGACTATATAAAAACTCTTCCAAGGAAATGACGTCACTAAGCAAACCCCTGTACAAAGGTGTGAGCAGACTTTTCACAGAAGAGAGAGAAAAAGAGCCAACCACACTTTGTAAGTCCAAAATTCCAGTAAGAGAATAAAACTTCAGGTGATAGAGCTTAGAAGGTGGCTCAGTGGTTAAGAGCACTTGCTACTCTTGCAGAGGACCCAAGTTCAGTTCTCAGCACTTGCATGGGAATAGCTCACAACCCACTGTAACCCCAGCTCCAGGGGATCAAACACATACCATGGTATGGATATAGAAGTCAGAGAACATTTTCAGGAGTTAGTCATCTCCTTCCACTGCAGTCCTGGGAATCAAACTCACACCATCAAGGCTTGACCAGCAAGTGCCTTTACCCTCTGTTATAGTTATGAAGTTTCTATTACTGTGAGAAAACACCATGACCAAAGGCAACCCGAAGAGGAATGAGTTTTTTTGGTTTACAGGTTGTCAGTCTATCATTGAGGGAAGCTAAGACAGGAAATCATGTCAGGAACCTGGAGGCAGGAACTGAAGCCATAGAGCAGTGCTTGCTCTTGATGGTTTGCTCAGTTTGCTTTCTTATAGAACCCAGGGCACCACCCACAATGGGCTGGGCCCTTCCATATCAATAATTAATAAAAAAAAAAAAAAAACGCCCCCCAAATTTTTCAGAGGCCAGTCTGGTGAAGGCATTTTCCCATTGCTGTTTCCTCTTCCCAGGTGACTCCAGCTTGTCTCAAGTTGACACAAGATTAGAAAGGACTCCCTCTCAGACATTATTTTTAAATATTACATTATTTTTTTATCGGAACCCATGGTCCATCTCCACATCACTGGGCCACATCGTCTCCATGGTCCAGCAAGCTCCACATCACTGGGCCACATCCTTTACCTCATGGAAACCTTAAACAGATGAGCACAGTAGAGCCTGGTCAGGTGTGCCTGCATCTCCCAGAGCTTAGGAAGTTAAAACACATCAATGAGGTCCCCTGTGACCTGAAGAACCTTTTGTAGTCTTATACTCGGAGATGGTGTTGGTCACATATCAAAGGAACAAGCCTGAAAGAAAGTCAGGGTAAGTCTAGCTCTTTCTATGGCTCAGGCTCCGAGGAAAGCCAGGTGCCTACTGATGCAAAATGGGTACAGTCAACACAGACTGGGAATAAAGGAAGAACCCTACTTATTGGTCTGGATGCATCGCCAAAGGCCCATGGATTAAAAGGTAGAAATAATTTGCATCCCAACTATCTCCTTACAAATAGAAAATATGCAAGAGTGTCATATGCTGTAACAGGTGGATGTTAGTGCGGCCAGTGATGAGGATCCAGGGGAGGGTCCTTTTCAGAAATAGCTTCCATTTTGATAGAGGGTGGGCAACAATATCTGATCCAGCAGTAGGATAGAGCCTGCTACATTTTATAAGTTCTGGGGCAACAGCCAAACCTCAGTTGCAATCAGAGCCAGGAGGAAACATGGAAGTGATCAGGATTTTCCTTTATGTTTCTTAATATTTATGCCATATTCCCTCCAACACTGAGGGAGGGGAAGAGGAGACAGGGGAGCTTCCCTGATTGAAGACTCTCCCAGTTTTGACACTTTTTTTTTTTTCTTTCTCTCATTGAGTTGACAGTTTCTTTCTTGATTGGTCCTTATTTGTCACCTCATTTACATATATACACTCAATGAATCAGAGCCTAAAGAGCTTATATAGACCTATGAGAAGTCAGTCAGCTCTTAGTTACCTCCTGGCTCTGGCTTGGGGGCCCAGGCTCTTCTGTGCTGCTTCTACCTCCAAGATCCACCATGCCTACTGGATACTAGAAATCTTTCTTAGATTCTTACCACTTCTGCTGTGAGATCTGATACTCCTGCTACAGATGGGGAAACCCACTCTAGCCTTGGTGGCTCCTGCTCTGAGAGACGCTGCTTCTGATGCCTATGGAGAGAACTCGTTCCTGCTGTTAGGAGCCAATCATTCCTACCTCCAAGACATGCCAGGAACTGACACACTGGGGACCCAGCAGAGGCAGGAAACTCATTCCCACCTTGGGGGCAGAACCACCGCTTTGCTTTCCAGACCTGTCACCTGGACTCATTCCTCAAAGACCTGCTCTCAGTCAGTGTGCCAGGGCTGTTGTTCGAATCTTAGATGTAACATGAATTGCTAAATGATCTTATAATAAAAGCCCAGAGTCAGATATTGGGGTGAATACTGAAAGATCAGAGGAATAGAAAAGCCACAGCCACAAATTCTTACCACTAGGAAATCCTCAGCCCAAGAAAGAGCTACTTCCTGTATACTCACGCTCATATACCTTTTTGTGCTCTGCCATCTTACTTCCTCTTTCCGCCCAGCTCTATCATTTCCTGTCTATCTGTACAGACCTCCAGACCTATATGGTTAACTAGTGCTGGGATTAAAGGCATGTACCACCAAGCCTGGCTTTGTTCCCAATGTGGCCTTGCACTCTCAGAGATCCGGATGAATCTCTGCCTCCCAAATGCTAGGATTAAAGGTGTGTGCTATCACTGCCTGACCTCTATGTTTAATGTAGTGGCTGGCTTTGTCCTCTGGTCCCCAGGCAAGCTTTATCTGTTAAAGCACAAGTAAAATATCACCACACAAGGCTCCCCAAAAGCTCAGGATTATAACAGTTGCCAGGACCCCTGAGTTGGCATCTTGAGGCTGATGAGGAATTTACAGTCACAGGCACTTGCAACTCCTCTTGGTTGGCATCTGACCTTGTTAGCTTTTTGTTGCTGTGATAAAACAATATGGTCAAAGGAACGTGAAGAGGGAAGGTTTTGTTTGTTTCTGACTAATAGATTACAGCCCATCATGGAGGGAAGCCAATCAGGAACTCATCAGGGGAGGAGCCTGGAGACAGAAATGAGGGGATGCTGCTTATCTGATTGCTTCCCATGGCTTGCTTATCAGGCTTTTTTTTTTTTTTATAAACTAGGACCACTTGCTCAGGGGTACCACTGCCCCAGTGTCCTGGGCCCTCCCACACCAATTATCATTCAAGAAAATGTCATAAAGTCTTGGCCACAGGCCAATATTATGGAGAAGTTTTCTCAGTTGGGGTTCCCTCTTCTCAGATGAGCCTTGCCCATGTCAAGTTGACAAAATTAACCAGCACAATGGACCCTCTATCCACATATCTATTGACACAAACACATCATTGTTAAATGCTAGCATTTTCTTTCTTGTTTGAACACTTTTCCAACATTTCAAAGTCCCACTGCCTTTAAAAGTTTAGTCTCTTTAGACTATCTAAAGTCTCTAAAATTCCATAGTCTCTCAATAGTGGGCTCCTGTAAAATAAAAAATAAGTTACACATATTTCATTCCAAGAAGGAAGAACCAGGGAACCATTACCATCAAATCAGAGTGAAATCAAAATTCAGCAGGGTAGAAAGTTTGTTGCCTGATGTGTGGGGACCACTCACAATCCTCTGGGCTCCAAAGGGTCTGAGCAGCCCCCTTTCTCTGCCTTTTCTATCTTCAGCACACACAGCTTGTCTTGTAGGCTCCACACTTGCCATTGTCCTTAGTGGTTGCCTTGTGGCCCTGGGGTCTCCAATACTCTGAGGTTTCCACTGCAGCTGACGCTGTACCTTTTACCAATAGTCTTTCCTGTTCTCTCACAATGCCATGCATCAACTGCTCTCCATGACCCCTTAAATCCTAAAGCTCTCATCCTACCTGTATCAGTACCATACATGCCTCTCACACACTTATAAACTCCGTTGCCAGCATGAGGTGCACCTTTGTCCCCTCCAGACCACAGCTTCTAGGTGCTAACCTTGAGGATGTGCTTCCCAGAAGATCTTGCCTTGATGATTTTTGTCTCTTGTTGACCATAGTTGACTTTTAGCTTCAACTGTCCAGAAACCACAGATTTTTACCACAAAATATGCACAAATGGCTGTGATAGATTCTTTGAAGGACTCTTCAAAATTCTGAACTTTACAAGCCGGGCCACCATTATCTGCCCTGCTCCCAGTATTACTTTTCAAGTTCCCCCAGCAAACCATTAGGCTCTGAACACCCAACAGATGTTCCAGCCCAAAGTTCTAGTCACTTTCACACTACTCCCCCAAACCACATGGTCAGCAGGTCTGTCACAGCAATACCATACTTCTGGTACCAATTTCTGTCCTGGGTTTGTTTCTATTGTTTTGATTAAAAAACAAAAACAAAAAACAAAAACAAAACAAAACAAAACAAAACAGCAAAAGCAACTTGGAAAAGAAAGAGTTATTTGACTTACAGACAATAGCCTAGAGTTATTTGACTTACAGACAATAGCCTATCACAGAGGAAGGTCAAGCCAGGAACCTGGAGGCAGGAACTGAAGCAGAGATCATCAAAGAATGCTGCTGGCTGGCTTGCTCTCCAGACTATCATTCATCTACTTTTCTTGTATCTCTAAGGATTGACTGCCCAGACATAGTACTGAGCACAGTGGACTGGGCCCTCCCACATCAACCATTAATCAAGAAAATGTCCCACAGGATTGCCTACAGGTTAGTCTTAATGGTCTTCTGAAGCTATCCTCTCAATGAGATTCTTTCTTCCAAGGTGACCTTGACCTGTGTCAAGGTGACAAAAACCTAAGTAGCAGGGCATCCTGCTGCTTCGAGTTCCAGAGACCCACCTTTGCACTTGAATTGTTACTCCCATGAAGGAAAATGAGTTAAGTCTCTTTGTCACTCTTCAGGATATGTCCACTCTACTCTTTGGGCTGTTGAGATGAGGACCCAAGATAAGATAATAAGCTCTCTCAGTATCACAAGACAGGAAGAGGGCTTTTTAAATGGCATAATAAATAATGGAAAACTTATATAATTATGAAACCCAGAGTTGGCATACACTTCTATTGTGGCCCTAGGCCACCAACTCCTTCACTCTTTGTGATTACCTCGTTTATGGTAACATTTGTTCTCACAGTTTTTCATATCCCAAGATGCCTGCTGGCTCCAGAAACCCCATCTCTATTCTGGGTCAGTATGAATAACAAGTGAAAAACAGACCGAAGGATGTTCCCCTCATTTTAAGGATATTTACATCATTCTCATCAGTCCCCCACATTGCGATTCAGGTCTCTACTCTCCCCGGCCAGAACTAGCCATGAAGAAACATGAAGGACTGGTATCTTGGTGGAGGGTGATTGTTCTTCAGTGTTATCTATATTTTGTTGCCCAGGGGAATAAGAAACAGTTAAGATGGATGACAGGTATTGCCTGGTTTTCTTTTGAGGTGGAAAGGGGCTGGGCATAGTGGGACACCATCTGGAACTGCACGTCCATACCTGGAATACCGGAGAATGTACATCCTGTCACCACAAATGCCAAGGAACAGAGGCTGGAGTTGAGTATATAACCATTGCTTTATTCCGAGTCTGTGGTCTGAATTCAGTACCTACAGTCTCAGCATGCAACTAATCTCCTCCAGCCAGCAGAGGAAGCAGGGAGGGAAGAGAACAAAAGTTATCAGTCATGCCAGAGCCTACTCTTGGCCCTCTCCCCAGGAGGTCAGCTAGAGTGCTTTTCTTGTTTCCATATTTTGTCTTCCCTCCCACATTCTCTGGATGTCTGAGCTCAAGACACTTCTTAGAACACGGAGTACAGTTAGCTTCTGCCAGTGTCAGCCCTGTACCCTTCCAGGGGCACTTGGGGTGAGAAAAAAAAATAAGCCATGAACTGTGCATCCATGATAAGCTATCCATAAAATATGTGTGCGCTCCCCTTTAGAAAGGGGAGTGCACATGCATCTTTATCATACAAAATAGGGAAGTGTCTCTGTCATTTCTGTCTGTAATCTTTTTCTCAAATATCATCATAGAAATAGATGTGAGTGATTGGAGTTTTAATAGCTTTGTTTTTATGGTGTGTGTGTGTGTGTGTGTGTGTGTGTGTGTGTGTGTGTGTTATACATGGTGTATGTATGTGTGTGGTGTATGTGTAGTATATGTAAGTGTGTGGTGTGTATGTGGTGTGTGTGATGTATGTATGTGTATGGTGTGTGTGTGGTGTATATATGTGTATGGTGTGAGTGTGGTGTATGAGGTATATGTGTGGTGTATGTAGTGTATGTGTGGTGTGTGTGGTATGGTGTTGTGTATTCGTGTGGTGTGTGTGTGTGTGTGTGTGTGTGTGTGTGTGTGTGATGTATGTGGTGTACTGTGGTGCGTGTGGTATATGTGTGGTGTGTTTTGTGTATATGTGTGTGTATGTGTGTGTGGTGTATATGTGTGGTGTGTGTGTGTGTGTGGTGTGTGTGCATATGTGTGTGTGGTGTGTGTGTGGTGTATGTGGTATATGTGTAGTGTGTGTGTGTGTGTGTGTGTGTGTGTGTGTGTGTGTGTGTGATGCGCATTGCCTGTGGAGGCCAGAAAAAAAAGCATCAGCTCCCCTAGAGCGGTGGTTAAGAGCCACCTGGAACTGTGTTGGGAGCTAAACTGAGGTCCTCTGTAAGAGCAGTTCACACACTTAACAGCTAAACCATCTCTCTATGCTCTTGATATTTATAAGTAGTAGGGAAGAGTGCTTTTCATGGGGCTTATCAGCTGGTTTTATTTGTTTCGGCCACTTAGGCTGAAGTCTGAACATTATAGGGAATGTGTCTGGTACTTAATTCCTGCAAACAATATGGACTATTTCAGTAATTTATAACAATTTAAAAAAGCAACTAATTGTTGAAAGTACCTCCCCTCCAATACACAATCCCAGCTGTCAATTTTTTTTCTAGGTGAAACCCACCTAGCCCTACAGCTTCACCAGTGATGAGTTTAGTTTCATCCTTGGTGATGCCCCTGTGCCTGCTCATGGCTCCTCCTGTGCGTCCTCAAGCAAGACTCCCATTCTCTGCCTCCTTCACCTGGCTGCACAGGTGATGAAGCTGATCCACACTCCTCTGTTGAGTCCTCTCTGGACCTTTGCAACTCACCTGCATGGAGGTCCTGAGCAGCTACAACCTGGCTGGTTCAGGTCATGCTAGTGTCTCTTCTAAGCACAAGGGACCTAGCAGCTTTGTCCTTCCCAACCCAAAGCAGGACGGGGCAACTGTCCCTTGAGGTCACCAAAGTTCTGCTGCTAACTCTGGCAGACTTCTCACTTGAGAGTTTGAGGTAGATCCTGAATACCCGGGTCCGGGGAGGGAGCAGCAAGCTGCTATACTACCCTGTAGAATCCTTGTGCTCACGCTGAGAACAGGGTTTGGTGTCTCTTGGGTAACACCCAGGTATCACAGCCCCTCCCTATCCTGCAGTACACTGGACCCCAGCATCTATTCCATCTCTCTCTGTCTATCCATTATCTGTCTCTTTATCGACCGTATTTCCCAGGATCTGCTGACTGGTTGTACATTACGCCTTCCTGCCAAAGCCGCTCTTGATTTCTGACTCTTAAATCATTTCTAAATATGTCTCCTATCAGCCCTTCTGTGTCCTGGGCATCCTAAAGAGAAGCTGGTTTCAGGAGAGGGAAGGTGGGATGGTGCCGACTGCATTTGCACCGTCTGGGGGACCATCCTGTCACACACCATGCAAAGGGCCCTTCCTGAGGTCACTGCACACAGACAGGAATGGGCAAGGCATGGGAATCTTGGGCTGGGTGACCGCCACAGTGCCTCATAGAAACCACCATCATCCATTTGCCCCATGAAAGGGATCCCAAAAGAGGTTGGTGGTAAATAAGGAACCGAGGGAATTAACATGCTCTGCAGTCTCCTCCCCCTCAGCCCCCTTATAGCCACTGAAAGGTAAATCACTAGTCTTCCAGTGAAAGGAATCAGCATTAATAAGATAAAACCGTATTTGGAATAACTGACATTTTGATGAATGTACCAGGAGGATGGGATGGGATGTTTTTGATGGATAATATTTTGGGTTGCCTCAGGTTCCATTTAATTGTCCCTCCTTCGTTCTCAGCTTTAGTTAAGTGAAATGGAAAACCTCAGTAATGCTGGAATTTATCTTTCAGGCGGCAGATGCACAGCTTAATTGTCAATCGGGCTGACAGCTGCCCAGCAGTGAGCAGAACATAACGGGTACGGGCCGGGTTCCTGGAACCTCATTTTCTCTGATTCTCTGGACCGTGTGCCCACAAAGGCAGAAGAGTGGCATCCCAGTTGCCTAGCCTTTCTTTCCTAGATAAGGTGCTGGATGCTCAAGATGCCTCTCCGGAAGATGTGGCTCTAGCTTCAAACCACATATGCTCCGACATCAGCACACCCCCTCTCCCTCTCCACTGAGAGCAGGTGGGCAGTTGACAGGAACACACACCCGGAGCTCACCTATGGGGCTTCAGGAACACTTTGCTCTTCAGTCTTTCTGAGCAACTAGCTGATGCCCTGATCCCATATCCAACCATCATTGTGACTGATTTTTCCACTCCTGCACAAATGCCGATGCTCTCTGTCCCCAGAGCCTGGCTCCAGACCTTCGAAGGCATCTTCTCCCTCCTTGGTGACTGCCCACAGCTGTCCATAACTCAAGCTGACATTGTCTGTTTCCTTGTGTCTGCCTAGATGGGATGACCCCCCCCCCCCGCCCCCAGCTACCATCTGTGTGTCTTGTAGACTGTGACAAGTGACCAAGGAACCAGCCCTAGAAATTAGCACCTACAAAGAAGGGGCCAGGAGAGTGGACCACCTGCAGCCCAGGGAAGAGTCCTCAACCCTTCCGAAAGAAAGAAAGAAAGAAAGAAAGAAAGAAAGAAAGAAAGAAAGAAAGAAAGAAAGAAAGATAGAAGAAAAGAAAGAAAAGAAAGAAAGGCAGCCAGAACTGACTGTTTGCAAAGGATCAGATGGGGCTTGCATGAAGAGACAGGGGATGAAAACAGGAAACATCCGTTCTCTGTAAACTGAGAAATAGACTCACCTCCTCCCCAAATTCCAATGCATTTGCATTTGTTTAGTTTGGATAAGAGGATCTTAAATTCCAATGGCAAAATACATGCCTACAAGGATCAAAACAACTCTTACTTGAGAGCTGTGTTTAGAGATAGACGGCACTAGGGGAAGCCTTGAGGAAGCACAGGCAGAGGTGGTGGGTGAAGGGAGACTTGCAATAGATGATGCTGTCTCTGCTGCCATGTATATGGCTGCAAGTCAGGCTGTGCTTCTAATCAGTCACTCAGAAACCAGTGTGCACATTAAACATGAACTGTGAGATCATAATGGAATAAAATCTGCAAAGGAAGCTGGGGTTAGGTATAACCATGCTTTGGACAAATGTTGACAAGCAATGTTGGCAACTAGGAAACTATCAAAAATCACAGCAGGAAACAGGTACTCCATTTGGACAAATGTCTGGCCCAAAGGCCAACCCCGCCCTGGTCCTGGGATGGATGAATAGGGGCTCATTTAAAGCTATATTTGTCGTACTGTACTAGTGCTTTTCAAACTGATTTATTAAAGAAGAAAAATAATTTAAAACAGTGCTAGCATGGCACATGGCTAGAAACTTAGAAAATCCCTAAATGACCAAAATGCATATGCAAATTTCCAGTCTCAGGTAGCCAGAAAATGCAATTTCTGTTAATAAGAAGAAACAAGTTTCTGGAAGGGGCAAGAATCAAGGATATGTTGTGGCTGCAGTGTGCCTTATAACTAATGCTAGAAGAGCTCTCCACAAGTGTTTGTTCATGCTAGAGGTAGCTAAATCCATAGATCCAGCCTTCCCATCCTGAGCATTCAGCCCTTCGAAATAAGCACAAGTGAAGGTGAAGACATATTTACAACAAACACTAAGGGCAGAGCCTGGGGAAAGGCCAGTATGCAGAATGACACAGGAACAGGGCTTTTTCAACCCAGAGAAAGGTGGCTGGAGCAGTCGCTGGGCCTCCCCAGAAGCCACACAGTTGTGTGAAGTCAAGACCTGAGAAATGTGTGGAAGATTCTGGCTTTGCTACATGACGGTAAAGAGACTCAAAACCACAAGCATGATGAAAGGACAAAGTCACATACCGTCAAGTGTAGGTTTACCATATGCTCCCACTAAGTAAAACTCTTGTTTAGAGTGTGTGAGTGAGCAAGTGTGCACATGCACGCACATTTGTTTGAGTATGTATTGGATGCTAACATCTCCATGGTGATGTATTCTTCAGGCTCTTCTGTGGCCTTCTGCCCTCTTCCTCCACTTCCTCTGGTTTCCCTGGCTGTATGCTATACCACCTCTCTGAGCATGACCTCCCATGTCTGTGTCTGTATGAGTCCCCACTGCTTGCCCCATGCTTTATTCTGGTCATGCTTGACCTCTGATGGGTGTGTACTGAGTAAGGCTTAGGGAGCCTCAGTGCTGAGGTGAACTCAGAAGGGGACAGGATGGGCTCAGCATTCAGATTGCTGGTGTGGGCCCAGTGTCATGCCTCATTTCTGTGCTCTGGGGAGAAAACAAGGTATGTGTCCATGAGGAGGTGGCCATCAGCATCCTGCTCTGCCCCTGGGCTCACCACTCCAGAACCAACAGTTTCTTACTCTGCAACATGATTGCTTCTGCCATTGGTCCTTTCTCTGTAGACACTTTGACATGGGTAAACATGCACAGCATTTCAGATCCCATCTTGTGGGTGAAGGTTTCCTAGTCGGGGCCCAGAAGTCAGGTAGTGGCACCCTCAGGATGTCAGGCATGCTTAACCTCTGGCCCCTCCTCAAACTGCAAGCATATCCTAAGAGTCCTGGTCTGGGATGTAGCTTAAGAATGATGATAAAATGGAACCCAGCTTCACATCGGAGAAGGCAGAAACTAAGCCCCTCACCAGGTATGATCAAGGTATGTTCCCTCCAATCCACCTGGACTGAGCTTCCTAATTGTTGTGAGGAGGTGTTGGGGTTCCACAAGCAGGCTTTATCCTTACTGTGGTGGTTTGAAAGAAAATGGCCCCCAAAGGGAGTGGCACTATTAGGAAGTGTAGCCTTCTTGGAGTAGGTGTGACCTTGCTAGAGGAAGTATGTCACTGTGGAGGGTGGGCTTTGGGCTTTCCTATGCTCAGTCTACATTCAGAGTGGCACATAGTTGCTTCTGCTGCCTGTGGATCAAAATGTAGAACTCTCAGCTCCTTCTCCAGCACCATGTCTGCCTGCACGCCACCATCTCCCACCATGATGTTAGTCTACTAAGCCTCTGAAACTGTAAGCCAGCCCCCATTAAATGTTTTCCTTTATAAGAGTTGCCATGGTCATGATGTCTCTTCACAGCAATAGAAATAGAAACCCTAACTAATACATCTCCCATTTTTCTCACATCTGAGACATGAACCCTAGCCATCAAAAGTGTCCCATACTTAAAGTGACAGATGATGCAGTCAGTGTCAGTCCATCTGGACCCAGAAGATCCAAAGCTCCAGAGCCCTTATCTCAGGGTACAGGAAGCAGGGGGTTGCAGGGACAGTGGATAATGCCCAGGAACAGATGCTTGCCTAGCTTAGCAGGTGCCTGCCCACTTGGTACTTTACACAGAACACTCTGTCTTCCCCATTATGTCTGAAGTAACTTTAATTTTTCATTAAAAAGTCCCATTTTCAAAGACTGAAAACAAGGACTGGTTGGTCAGGCGGGGGGGGGGGGGTCAGTTTTGAGCCCTACATAGGCAGTTTTTCCATCAGCTGTGCCAGGTTCCGCCCTCTACAGCTGTGCTGCTTGCTTTCTCTGAGGTATCACAGAGCTGAAGCATGGTAACCATGACTCTAGCTTTGACAGGCACAGGGCAAACTGGGGGCAGTCAGGGCAGTGTGTAAGGGCACGAAGCCAGAGTGAGGGCTGGACAGGAAACACAGGATAGCATTGGGTTGCATGTCCAGGGCGCCTGAGAACAGGATGCTTTGTGATTTGGAAGGCCCTCCAACCATTTGTTTGTGATTAGCTGCTGGGTTCAAGCCCAGGATCTCTTGCCCCCAACTCTGCCCCTGGCTAGGACCCATAGCATCTGCTTCATCTCTTCATTAGGCCAACATGTCCTGCACAGCCAGGCCCCTGCTTCCCACTGCTCAGCTGCTCCCTGGCTGGGTTCTACTTGGATCTCCACTGTGAAATACATCCCAGGTGCATGGAGTCTGCAGGTATCAACTGGGACAACACAGGGGGACAGCAGCATGACAATAGCAAGGTACCTTCCTGTGTCTAGCTTCTTCACTCTGAAAAAAAGCCCAGCAACAGTAAGGAAGCCACTCAGGTCATGGTACTTCAGGCAGTGTGGATTTGGCTGAGACATGTATCTTGTACCTATAATTCTGTGCCATAATGATAACTAACTAAACTCATATCCTGGAGGAGGTTGTGTGAGTGTTCCCACAAACGTTTGTTTTCAGCAAGGTGCTAAGAGTATTGTTCCTTATCATAATCATCATCACACCACCACCACTATAAAGTAGCACCATCACCATCACCATCATCATCACCACCACCATTACCATCACCAAAATTTCCAGCATTATCATCATCATCACCATCACTACCAATGCCATCACTATCAAGATCACTATCACACCATCATCATCACTGTCATTAGCATCACTATCCCCATCATCATCACTACCAACATTACCATCCCTGTCACCACAATCGCCAGCATTATCATCATCATCACCATCACTATCCCCATCATCATCACTACCATCAATATCACCACTATCATTACCATTACCATCATCATCACTGCCACCAGGGTTACCACCATCATCATTACCACGATCAACCGCATCAACGTCATTATCATCAGCACTCTCACCACCACCATCATCACTGTCACTGTCACCCCAACACTCCCAAGAAGAAAAGTCAACCATGGACTCTCCAGGTTGGAAGTACTTTCAGATTGTCGCTGCATACAACTTGCGTAAAGACCTATCTACTGAAAGCATAGAAACTCAGTAAATTTGAGGATACCCTGGTTTCATTTTTCCACTTGTAGAAATCTCATGTCCTCCCTGCCTGTTGCGTGTCATAGGCTCCAGAAAGCCAATAGTCAAGTGACTCTGAGAAGAGAGGATTGCGCAAAGCACAGAGGACCTGAGGAAGGTTTCCAACAGTCCCTCTGGGAGGCCCACAGGAGGTTCCCAGGCTGAGTTCAGATACACAGGAGAGGGCAGTGGTGGTCACATCTGGGTAGCACCAGGATATCTGGGGAGAAGAGATGTATCACAGCTGTAGTCCTCAGTCACTGGATACCCGGCTGCTGGCCTCAGTCCACAGCAACTACTCAGAACCATTGCCTTAACCCTAAGCCTGAACTTCTAAGGACTAGTTCCTAATGTCCCGGCAGAAGCAGCTAGGTCTGTGCATTGCCTCTCTTTACCAAGTGTTTATGGATGAGCTGCTTCTGGCTTCCCACCTGCTCTAGTTTGCTTTCAGTTGCTATGATAAATACCATGGTGGAAAAGCAACTTGGGAAGGCAAAGGTTTATTTGAGTTCCGCTTCATAATTACACTCCATCAATAATGGGTGTCAGGGCAGGAACTCAAGGCAGGAACCTGGAGGCAGCAGTTGAAGCAGAAGCCCTGGAGGAGTGCTGCTTACTGGCTTGTTCTTTGTGATATGCTAAGTCTGGTTTCTTTTCTTTTCTTTTCTTTTCTTTTTTTTTTTTTTTTTTTTTTTTTTTTTGAGACAGGGTTTCTCTGTGTAGTTTTGTGCCTTTCCTGAAACTTGCTTTATAGACCAGGCTGGCCTCCAACTCACAGAGATCTGCCTGGCTCTGCCTCCTGAGTGCTGGGATTAAAGGCGTGTGCCACCACTGCTTGGCCTGTTTTCTTATATAACCCAAGACCACCTGCCACAATTCATAGTAGCCCGGGCCCTCCTAAATCATTTTCTATCAAGAAAATGCCTCAGAAAAACAGTAGAGCCAGCCCTGGTGTTGTGAGTGTGGGTGAGCCAGCCCCAGGGGCATGAGAGCAGGAGAGCTGGCCCTGTTCCTTGCTGCCTGCTGCAGTGGGTGAGCTAGCCAGGGCAATGCTGGAGAGCTTGCCTTGGTGGTGTCGATGAGGAAAAGCTGGCAGGCTGACCAACCCAGATACTACCCAGGCCCAGAACCAGGGCTGTGAGTTGGCCCACGCCAATACCCACCTCATCTATGAACTGCTGGAGCATGTGAAGGAGCTGAACCTGAAGATCAAAAGCTGCCTGATCTCCTTGACACAAGACAACAACAGGGTATCCAAGGGGAGTCCCAGTGAGGGCCTAGTTCGATAGTGTAGCAGAAGCCAGAGACCTCGAACCAAACCAATGATTCACTGCAGTGAACACTTATAAGTAAAGATGTATGGACTAAAGGATAAACTGTGTGACTCACTGGGTCCCACTACAGCTTCCACGCTGAGATCTTTTTTTTGTTTGTTTTTTGTTTTTATTTTAAATTTTATTTATTTTGTGAGGAGGTTGCAAGGGCAGAGGGCGGATATGAAGGGACAGAGAGATGAATAGGATCGGAATGCATGATATGAAATCCATGAAAACTCAATAATATATATGTATATATATACATGCAAATATATGTATATATATTTGTGTATATATATATATATATATGTATGTGTATATATGGTGTGTGTGTGTGTGTGTGTGTGTGTGTGTGTGTGTGTGTGTGTGTGTGTATGAAAAAAAGAAAATGCCTCAGAGACACGTTTACAGGCCAGTCTGATGGAGGTATTTTCTTAATTGAAGTTCCTTCTTCCCAGATGACTCTAGGCTCCTGTCAACTGAGAAAACCTTAGCAACAGAGCACCTGGTAGCTGATACAGTCTTGGCATCTCCCCCACTTCTTCTAACTGCATTGCCGCTGGGGCCTCGGAGCCCCTTTTCCCTCTAAGTCATGAAAAAGATGAGGACCACAGTGCTGAGCTCCATCTGTGGCCTCCACAGGCCAAGTCTGCATCCTACTGTGGCCTGCTTGGATCTGTTCACATGGAACACACTGACCTCCAAGTTCTTTGAGGTTAAGGGTGCTGGAAAAACATCTTCAGCCACAGAGTCAATCCTCAACACATGCTCAGCACCGGGCTGCCAACTCCTCCAGGGGCTGTGTGCCTGTATTGTCAGGGGACCACCATTGTGACTGTGTGCCCTATAATCAGTGGACATTTTTGGCCCAGGGGAGGGAGGCTCACTGTACATAGTAATTGTGGGCATCAGGATAGCACTGTCCCATCGATGGTACGGCCCGGAGGTCCAAGGGTCTCTACTATCCAGAGGCCTGCGGAGGAAATAAATCAGATGTTCAGTGGTAGAATGGCAAGGAACATTGAGTCCACAGAGAGATGTTGACAAAGATACCTGCAGCAGAAGCAGAGGAGAGAGAAGCCTGGAGGGAGCAGTGGCTGGAGGAGACAAGAGCACAGGAAACTGGGGTGTCCTGAGAGGAGGCCTACTGGTCCCACACACTTTCCACAAAGAATGTCCAAGGATAGAATACACTGCTTCCAGGCCTCTGAGCTCAGTGGGCTCTGGTCCCACAGGGCAGGCCTGTCCCTGCCTGCTATGTGGCAGCTGACATCTAGGAGCCTCCAGCCCCTAGCTGAGGCCTATCATTAGTTACTTGACCCATGCTGAGACTGCAAGACATCACAGTGTGCTGCTAAGTGGTTTCTAGTTGTTCAGGCTCTCGCTAGAAGATGGCGTCTCTGGACCTCACCCTGGCCTGCACTTCCAGGCAAGGCCCGCCTAGGTTAATGGACTCCAACAGTCATTGTCTAAAACTTTCCTTTGAGTTGACCCTTTACATCATGTGTATGTCAAAGAAAGCCTTTAATAACTCACTCTGAGCTTCGAGAGTGTCTGTGACCCCACCACTAATCCCAGGTCTCCACAATTGGCTGAAGGCTCTAAGAGCTTTTAATGCCTTCTAAATCTGACAGTTTTAATTATTTCCCCTGCGCCATTATTGATCGGCAAGTCAAGCTGACTTTGAAGGCCTTTGTCAATACCCACTGCCAATGCCAGCACCCGTCACTTCTTGATGGTGGTAGGGGTCTGCCTGTAGCCTCTAGTCCAGGAAGCTGGGGGTTCTAGGTGAGGCACATGGCATCTACGTGTGCCTTTTGGAAGCCCCACCCTGGCAGGAACACTATCTTTTGTGAATAGCATCAACCGTCCTTCCTGGGTATGAGAGGGCCTGTGAAGTCACCTTCTGAGAGATGGGTTCCTCACAGGAGGACACGCAGGCTGTGGTGGCTCTTCTGAGCACTGGGCAGGGACAGCCATCAAGTCATCACTTTGGGGAGATTGGCAAGAGTTCTTTCTCACTGTGAAATGGCCCTGTGGAAATTCACAGGCCATGATGGGCGATCTCAAAGGCAAACAGAAGGAAAATGCAGGTGCCGCTGGCCATGGTCACACCTCCCTAATACTTCTGTCTCAGATCTCTTCTCTCTCCAGTTTTCTCCATCCCTCTTCCTCCTTCCCTTCACTATCCCTCCCAAGTGCTTCACCCCTGCTTTCTCTGTCTCCATAGTGCTCAACATACATGTACCCTGGGTCACTAGCCACTTCCTTCCTTATAGACACAGAGACCCACTTAGCTGGAGGACATACTATACAGGTGGCCTTCAGGGTCATTTCTTATTTCTTGGAACACAAATACAGGTCCATACTGCTTTCCCAAAGTTGTGGTTGGAACAAAAACCAAGGGAAGTTTCTGAGATGGTCAGATGTCCTTCCAAAAACCCTGGGCCCCCATGGTATCCTCACTGAAGGACAAGAGCCTGGCCCACATCCCTCAGAAAGGCTCCACCCTTTCCTTGCCCTGGCTGCTTCTCTCACACACAGTCTGTCTCTTAGTTCCCATTTACAGGTTCCCAGCAGCAGTTTAGCTTGTCTGAGGCTGTATTAGGTCCCCTGGGCTTCTGGATCATGGTCATGTTTTGTCCCACTATCTTCCCCTTGTATTTATTGTCTCACATCAGCTTCCTCTCTCCAAGATATTGCAGTCGCTTTCTCTGTTACATCTGTTTGCATGACTTACGATGACATTCTTTACCAAATGTGTCAATTTTTTCCCCAATACCTGGATTGTAGCTGTTGCTTAGGGCACGAATTCTTGTTTTTAACTTTCAACTTACGGTGGTAGTTTTCTGTCTTTACTTCCATCAGACTGCAATGACCTCAAAATGGTTTATTAAATCTGTCAAATCCAGGGCATTTGGGAGGCCAACCTTAATCATATGGCAAATGTCACATGTTCTTGGGGCCCTGTCTGGATTTTATTCTTTTGCTCTGGCAGATTCTATGTGAGAACCTTCTCTTGTGAGTGCAATGACTAGGCTTTGCCTGAGAACTCACTGGCAGCTCTCTAGGCTGCTCTTCATGGGTAGGATTGTTGCTTTCTTACCTCAAATTGGCTGAGATAGTTAAATTGAGATCTTGGTTGAAATTGCATGGAGACTACAAAGTCATTTGAGAAGAATATGCATGTTCACATGGCATGATACTTAATTTCAGTCAACTTGGCTGTAGTAGAGACCACCTGGAGAGCTGGTCATGCTTTGCTTCTGGGCATTTCTCCATGTTATATGTAATACTAATGTGCAGTATCTGTGGTAGCCATAGAGGGTGCCAGATTCCCTCAAGTTGGAGTTATAGATGGTTGCGAAACATTGGCTATGGATACTGGGAACAGAACTTAGGTCCTCTATAAGAAAATCAAGTGTTCCTCACCTCTAAGCCATCTCTCCAGCCCCACAATATTATTGTTAGCTGTAGCCACATGCAGTACAGTGGGCCACTACTATTTGTTGATGCTTTGCTCTTGTGGTCAACCCTAATGCTCTCTCTGGTCACACTTTCCTCCCAATGGAACCTTCTTCCTCTAGCATTGGTGGTGTTGCCCTAGTCTCCCTCCCACAGAGAACAGGAGCAATCACAGAGACATCTCCCACTCATTCCCATTTGTTCCCATAGAACGCCTAAGAAGTTCCATCTTATGCAGATCTCTTCTCTAGTCCCCAAGACACTATGTAGACCACCATCCTGGAGGTTTGACCTTGTGGGTGACAGACAATAGAGAAGTGTGTGGGTTGTGCAGCAATGAAGATGGTGGCCCATGCAGAGGGTGGGGGCCTTCGGTGTCAGTCAATAAAATACAGCTCATACTGAATATTAAGCAGGACATTTAGGCCCATTAGTGGCAGGGTCACAAAACCACACACACACACACACACACACACACACACACACACACACACACACACAAAGACTCTTGATGTCATTAACTCGTTAAAACTTTAGAGTTGAAGTGCATTTAGCCCGAGGAATGCCTTTTGTCTATCGGCATGCTAACAGGCTTATTTTCTCCATGATCAGTTAAGGCGGGTGAATAGATTTCCCAACACGGAGACAGCATTGTGTTTCTGAGATAAAACCTTTGGCTGGTGATGTATTGGTTTTTTAAGTACCTTGTCGAAATAGTTTCCATCTTTTGTGGAGGTTCTAAAAGCCTTTAGACTTGGAGGTAAGAGGTTGGGGAGAGCACCCAGCACATCTGCCACCTGCTGTCACAGAGAGCTCAGGCTGCCTTCTTTTGTCTTATTTTGTTTCCTTCAGGCAATCCATGGTCATGTTTTCTAAAACATGCCTTTATCTGGCACTTAAGCCTCATTATTACGTATCCCAGATTGTGTTCTTATGATTATTGTTACTTCTCTCTTCTAGTTACTGGGTTTACTGTTTGTATTTTTAAAAGGAGCATTTGTCTTTTTTATCTTCTGCTTCTTTTTTGGTTTTTTTTTTTTTTTTCAGCTTTTTTGAGATAAGATTGATGTGTTAGCATAATAAACACTGCATTTAATGTGTCACAACTTGAGGCATTTTAACACATGCAATGAGGCCATCAACATACAGAAGCCCATCATCTTCCACCACCTCTGTGTTCCCAGACCTCTGAATCTCATACACCCTACCCAGCCAGCCTGCAGCAGGCCACCAGCAACCAGATCTCTGTCACTCTGCCTGTGTCTGCAGTTCCACTTAAGTGGGATCAGACAGTCCTCTATGTCCTCTGTTAGTATGATGACTTCAATGAATCTGTACTGCAGATTGCATAGCTGAGCCTTTTCTTTGCTGAGTAATATTCCATTGAGTGGTCAGTTAGCTCTTTAACGTATGTGTTGTTCAGTGTCGTCTTCTGCAAAGTTGCTATGAACTTTCCCACACAAGCCTTTGTGGGAGTCCATTGTTCTGCTATGAATATCTGAGGATCCATGGGCTGGCTGTACCACACAATGGGCTCCATGTTTAGCTTCCCAGGACCTAGAGCATTTGCCGCATTTCAAGGCCATCTCAGCACTGCTAAACAGTGTGGCTAGTCCATGTCTTTGCCAGAGCTTGAGAGATCAGAAAAGATGCAGGTTTTTCTGGAGGGTGAGTTGGGAGTGTGTCCAAGGGACTTCCACTTGTCCTCTTCGAATGCCTGAAGAAGCAGGGCAACTTTGCAAGTGCTCCCCATCCTCTTGATTTTAGTATCTTTAATTCTTTTCCTTGTTTATCTATCTATTCATTTATCCATCCATCCACTCACCCATCCATCTACCCACCCGTCCATCCATCCATCCATCCATCCATCCATCCATCCATCATCTATCTATCTATCTATCTATCTATCTATCTACCTACCTACCTACCTACCTATCTATTTATTTGAGACACAGTTTCTCTGTGTAACTGAGAAACTGAGAACTGGCTGTCCTGGAACTTACTCTGAAGACCAGGCTGGCCTCAAACTCACAGAAATTCTCCTGTCTCTACCTCCCAAGTACCAGAATTAAAGGCATATGCCACCACCACCATTCAGCTCCCTTGTTTCTTTTAACTGTCCTTGTGTGGTCTAGTTGTGAAGATCCTGTTTTCCAACATGGATCCTCAGTTACTTCCATAGACTTTACACATCTCTTCCCTGCTTATGCTTCCTTCTCATTTCCATTGTTCTGTGAAGGGTGAACAAAACCTCAGATGAGTCCCATTTGCTGCTCATTTCACTTTATAGTGTGCCCTGTCTGTATCAAATTTGAGAAACGGCGCTTGCCTAAGACAAGCTGGTTACAATTTTCTGTATGTATTCCTCATAAAGCAGCATTGTTTATACACCTGTGTGTGAGTGGGTGCATGTGTGTGTGTGTGTGTGTGTGTGTGTGTGTGTGTGTGTGTATGTGTGTGTCCAGGTATGTCTGTGTCCACATTCACAAGTGGAAACCAGAAATCAGCCATGGTGTTCTTCCCCACTGCCATCCATCTTGGTTTTCTGTGTGTGTGTGTGTGTGTGTGTGTGTGTGTGTGTGTGTGTGTGTATGTGTGTGTGCACATGTGTGCACATGTGTGTAGGTATGCTCACCTATTTGGGTACACATGGAAGCCGGAAGTCAATGTTGAGTGTCTTCTCTCTGCTCGCCAATTTGCCTTTTGAGATACGGGTTGCTCACTGAATACAGTTCTTGGAGATTCATCTAGACTGGCTCTTTGCAGTTGCACACGGCCTTACCAGGCTTGTACATGGGCACTAGGGATCCAAGCTCAGGTCCTCACACTGTGTAGCAAGCACTGTACTGATGGAGCCATCTCCCTGGCCACCAGGGTTTATGCGCCTGTCAGCTGACTTGCGCCTGTCAGCTGACTTCAACTATGGGGACATGAATGATGATTATTTCATGATACTGGGCATTCCTGTGCCAATCATTAACAACATCTTTAAAGACTAATTTATTTTTATCTTTTTTATATTTTGCCTACATGTGTGGTTGTGTCGCTTGTGCCTGCCTGGTGCCCGTGGAGGCCAGAAAAGGACATTGGATGCCCTGGAACTGGAGTTATGAGTGGTTGTGAGCTGCCATGTAGAAGCTGAGACTCAAACTCAGGAACACGTGCTCTTAACTGCTGAGCCATCTTTCCAGCATCCCAAAACACCATTCTCACCAATGAGCCGCCACTGAACACCTCACCTCCATCTGAATGCAGCAGCTCAGGCCAGTGACTGTCACTGGGGCTTCTGTTGCAGACAATCAACCTCTTATGGCTACTTTCACTTCAGGATAAAAGACTTGACTTGTCCCAGCCCTGAAGGCAGGTAATGGGCATCTCCAACATCGTTCTTTTCCCAGTTGCTGTGACTATTTCCTTTCATTTTTACGAGTACTTTAGAATCAGGTGAACAATCTCTTTAAATAAATGGAGGGGGAAAAAAAAACAAATAAATTATCATGTGCAGCAACATTTCCCAAGATTGCAGTGGCTTAGTAGATGAGTTTAGCAGATTTTTATCTCAACAGTATGCGCTCTCCAAGCCATGAACAAGCACATCGCCCATCTATGTGCAACTTAAGGCAATCTAGCAAGTTCTGTCGCTTGCGGTAGCATCTTGCCCATCTTTTATAAAAATTATCTTTAGCCTCATGCTATTTATGTATTTCTGCTTTTTCACTGCAAGCTCTGAGAACATACCATTACTTGGTAGAAATGAAGCTGGTTCTCATGCTTTGGCATGTGACTGACTGGGATCCACCTATCAATTGCAGCAATGGCTTCGTGGGCTACTGGGGATTTGCTACACAGAATATCATGAGGTCTGATGACAACTTCACTTATTCTTTTCCAACCCATATGCCGTTATTTTCTGTGCCAAGTTGAACTGGCTCAAAACTCAAGTTCAACGCTGTGGTGAGTGGTGAGACAGATGTCTTTGCTTGCTCTCAGTCTCGGGGGACACACGGTGTACTTCCCTACCCCAGTGATGTCAGCCTGTTGGCATCCCTGATGCCTTTATGAAGCTGGAGGAGCTCGATTCTATTTCCAGCTCTGTTTAGTCTTTTGGTGAATGGATGCTGGATTGTGTCAAGGACATTTGCTACATTTTCTAAACTGATATTTTCCTTGTGTTTCTCAGCCAGCAAATATGATGAATTATGGTGATTGCTTCCCAAAGGTTAACCAAGTCTAGTAGTCTTGAGATAAACTCACTGGAGTCTTCTCTTTGACTGGTGTGTGTGTGTGTGTGTGTGTGTGTGTGTGTGTGTGTGTGTGTGTGTGTGTGTATGTGTGATGTGTGTGTGTGTGAGTGATTGTGTGTGTGTATGAGTTTATGAGTGCGTGTGATGTGTGTGTGTGTGTATATGAGTATGCATGTGTGATGTGTGTGTATGTGTGTGTGTGTGTGTGTGTGTGTGTGTGTGTGTGTGTGTGTGTGTGGTTTCTCTTTCCACTTCTAAAACACAACAAGTAGAGACATTTTCCCTGATACTGGTGATGAATCCCATGTCTGTTGAATCAGTCTGGCTCATGGCTCACAAATTTTACTGCTGTCTCCTCAGAACCAGCACACTCTATGATTCAGAGACTCCACTCCTAAGTACTTAGCAAAAGCGAGGCATATTCCACTGGAAACCATAGCTGGTGTGCCGAAGACACAGCTCAAGACAGCCCCATCTCCTCAGGGGGTGGGCAGCTGAGTACCCCACCACCACCCCATGTACTCAGCCATTAAAAATAAGAGACAGGAAACCATAAAGACCCTCTAGAGAATTAGCGGGGACAGATTCCAATCACAAGAAGTTACAGGTGGCAAGGTTCCATTCTAGATCATTCCTAACAGGACAGCACAGCAGAACTGGAGACTTCTCAGGGATGTGATGGGAGGGACTCTGTGGGAACGCTGTAAGCAACACCTGGACTAAATCCACATCAGTCCTCTGTGGCCAGGGTCTTGTCACTTTGACGATGTCACTGTGGACCAGCCTCATGGTGCATGTGACTAGGGTTGCTCTAATGTATGCAGTTGCCCCTCAATCTATACTTCAAATAAAGGGTGCAGTTAGCGATTATCTCCACCTCCTTCCTGCTTCCAACAGTGCTCTCTGTTTCTTGGGGGACTGTTTTTCAAGATAGTGTTTCTTCTTTCACTGTGTAGCTCTGGCTGTCCTGGAACTTGCTCTGTAGACCAGGCTGGCCTCAAACTCACAGAGATCCACTTGCCTCTACATCCTTAGTGCTGGGATTAAAGGTGTGTGTCACCACTGCCCAACCAGTCTTGGGGGACTTTGATACCCAGTCCTCCTCATTGCAATGTCAAGGACAAAAGAAAGGAGATTTGAAAACTGCAGCTAATGGTGAGTTGTCAACCCCAAATGAGACACCTATATTACCTCCTCCAAGGCTTAGGGGACATCTTAGAAGGGGCACAGAAAGAGCATAAGAGATGGCAGATGTAAAATGCTGTCATCTAGACATGACATGGCTGTTACGGTTATGAACCCACAGCAGCTATGTCTACCCACAGAGCATTTGCACAAGATCCAGCCAGTCAGCATTCCTTCATGGATAGAAGAGGGGCTCATAAGGCCTCACCCCTCCTCAGGCAGCTCTAGGTAGCGATCAGTTTCTGGGGTAAGGGGAACCATATTCCTCAATGGTGTAGCCACTGACAAGTTGCCCTTGCTCAAGTAGAAACTGCCACCCCCACCATGCCTGACCAAGCAATCACAATGAAAGGAAGGAGGTCACAAAGAAGAGACATAGACATAGGAGGGTGGCTTAGAATGAAGAATGGCTTGGAGAGAAGAGGATAAGAGAGAGTGATAGGGGAAATGTGATTGAAGTATATATATATATATATATATATATATATATATATATATATATATATATATATGTGTGTGTGTGTGTGTGTGTGTGTGTGTGTGTGTGTGTGTGTGTGTGACTGTATATATGGAATTGTAAAAGAAAAAAGGAAAAGGGGGGCTGGAGAGATGGCTCAGTGGTTAAGAGCACTGGCTGCTCTTCCAGAGGTCCTGAGTTCAATTTCCAGCACTCACATGGTGGCTCACAACCATCTGTAATGAGATCTGGTGCCCTCTTCTGTGCAGATAAATAAATAAAATAAAATAAAAAAGGGAAGAAATAAGGGAAGGAGAGAGAGAGAGGGAGAGAGAGAGACAGAGAGAAACAGAGATAGAGAGACAAAGAGAGAGACAGAGAGAGAGAAGAGAGAGAGACACAGAGAGAGAGACAGAGACAGAGAGAGAAGAGAGAGAGAGCTAGCCACCATAGCCAGGCAATTCTCCCCCTCAATTTCCCTGACTGCCTTCTCTGCTTTTGCCATTTCCTGCTATACCTGGCTGTGGATGTCCAGAGATCATTGCCAGCCAAGAGTCACTGAACTTCCTTATTGGTCCAGGCTGACATCTTCCACAGGGGTCAGCGGCTGCTGATTTACTTGAAGAACCAAGGATTTCTTCCTGTGGTCTCTGTTGCACATTTTTGGGGTCTTTTTATATCACTCCACACATCTCTGCGTATATTTTTTAGTTTTTTTTTCTTCTTGCTGTTCCATTGACCCATTTTCAAGTTGATTTGGTGTGAGGCCACATGCAGATAGGGATTAACTCTTAACATTGGCTACTGGAAATAGCCTATAATTTTTTTTGGGAGATGTCTATGTGAACCTTTTGGCCAACAACTCAAAAATATGAAACTCATTCCTGGCACTGAGGTTTTTACTTGGTGGCATATTGTGTCAAGTTGGGGCATTCTCTCTCCCATGATATGGTAAGTCTATTGAAAGTCCTTTCATATATGTATATATTTTAGCGAGCTTCAACAGTAATAGGTTTCCATATGTTTTTTCAAAAGGTCTATAGTGTTAATTGTCCCTCTCATAGTCCCTCCTTTATCCTGCCCTTCCACACCCTTCCACACTTAATCCTGTGTTCTAATTTTCCCTTTATCCCCTTCTGCTGGGGAGAGGGTTCAAGACAGAGTTTCTCTGTGTAGCTGCCCTGACTGTCCTGGAACTCACTCTGTAGACCAGGCTGGCCTCGAACTCACAGAGATCCGCCTGCCTCTTCTTCCAGAGTGCTGGGATTAAAAGTGTGTGCCACGACTGCCCAGCTCCCTTTATCCCTTTATAACTGTATATATTCTGTTTCCCCGTCCTTAGCCGATCCCTCCTCCCTAGTCCTTTTCTAGCTACCTAATCTCTGTGGATATTCTGAAAGAAATATACATATCTAAAGCTTAAAAACTAGCATCCATAATCAAAAAACGCAACATTTGTCTTTCTGGTTCTGGGTTACCACACTCAAGATGATTATTTCTAGCATCATCTATTTACTCCAAAAGTTCATAATTTCATTTTTCTCAACAGCTGAATAATATTACCTTGTGAAAACATATTGTATTCTCTTTATCTATTATCAGTTGATGAACATCTAGGCTGCTTCCAATTTCTAGCTATCATGAATAAAGCAGCAATGTACCTCTATAGTAGGATGTAGAGTCTTTTGTGTACTGTTGCTAAGGTCACCACATTTTTATGTCATTGGAGAAATCAAGCTGGTGCTTAATTATAGGTTTCTCCCCTACAGACTAGCCTTCATGGTGCTGAAAGGTACCAAATATGCTACCAGAGGAGAAAGGTCATCATCAATCTCATTCAGCTACAAACTCTATGAGCCACAATAGAGATGTGCCTGAAAAAGATACCCACTGGTACAATAATAGTATAAATATAGTTATGGGAGAAACCAGCCACTTTTTGATTGGAATTAAGGCCATGATATGGAGCCCATGTCTGGTACTATTAATAAGGACAAGAACACGAGACTAGATAGGTCATGGGCCTAGGGAAAAACTTAATGTGTAGTGTGGATTCCAGTTGGTCTTA